>NC_057862.1:32126000-32432000 GCF_019393635.1 Dromiciops gliroides | reverse complement strand
TGTCATCTGCAGCCAAAATAAACTCACTAATTGAGTTTCAGAGGAGTTTGGACTGCGGGATCCCAGAGGTTGAACTAATGAGGTCTCTCTGGGGGTGTACACCAGCAGTTGGAGGGCCCTGGCCTAGTTTGGGTGCTGGGATGTTTCCAGGCACTGGCCTCGGGCCAAAGCAGTTTGTGTATGTTGATATAGAAATGTATGTTTTTATATGTGTGCATGCATATACACACATATATCCACATACACGACCATGGGGGGCATACAAAAGGGTGTAAGCGGGGCAGCTAGGTGGCTCAGTGGATAGAGCACCGGCCCTGGAGTCAGGAGGACCTGAGTTCAAATCCGGCCTCAGACACTTAACACTTACTAGCTGTGTGACCCTGGGCAAGTCACTTAACCCCAATTGCCTCACTAAAAAAAAGGGGGGGGCATAAGGGTATACCTAATTGAGTGTGCTGGGTGTGCGTACATGCTGGTGTATGGGTGCATTAGTGTTTACGGAGATGTGTTAGCTGTGTGTGAGTGAAGGTGACACAGTCAAGCCAGGAAGATCTGAGTTCAAATCCTGATTCCGACATTTATTAGCTATGTCATCCTAGGCAAGTCATTTAACTTGTGCCCCCATTTTCTTAGTGTACACTGGGGCAATGACAGGACTCAATGCCCTCCCTCTAAGGTCCCTTGTACCTCTATGTCCATGAGTCTGGGATCCTAGATTTTGGTATGTTCCTTTGGTTTTGTTGGTGTGTGTGTGTGTGTGTGTGTGTGTTTGTACACATCTGTATGAGGTTCCATAGCTCTTGACTGTCAAATGCATGTGAGTGTCTGCCTGAGACCCAGCAGTGGGAGAAAGGCTGCTAAGACTGAAGCCAGAAGGTAAAGTTCTAGTCGGCAGAGCTTAGCAGACTTGTGACTTTGGACAAGTCATTTGTTCTTTCTGGCTTCCGGTTTCTCATCAGTCAAACAGGGATAAAAGTCAACCTGGAAAGAATGGAAGAAGCTGGGGGGGGGGGGGCAGCCGGGATGTTGGCTTCAGGGATGGGAAAGGGACCCAGGGCAGGACAGAGCAAGGAGGGATGGGTGAAGACTGCAGTGAGGCGGGCTTGGGCTCCAAAGTCCTAACACTCAGCACTCTCCCAGGGTGGAAGGGGCTTTGTCAGGGGCGGGGGGCTCCCCCGTGCCCCCACCCCCAGTGGAGGAGTTCTTGTGGCACATCATGGAGGCTCCAAGGTTCTGAGGTTCTGGAATCTTCAAGACCCGGGGAGAACAGCAGCTTGGTCTAAAGCATTACAAAGATATGTATTTTCAGAGTGGTGTGTAAAGGAATGAGCTAACCAACAAATGAATGAAAGAATGAAAATGTCACTGGGCTTTTTTTTTTTTTTTTAGTGAGGCAGTTGGGGTTAAGTGACTTGCCCAGGGTCACACAGCTAGAAAGTGTTAAGTGTCTGAGGCCGGATTTGAACTCAGGTCCTCCTGACTCCAAGGCCAGTACTCTATCCACTGCGCCACCTAGCTGCCCCCACTGGGCTTTTAAACACTGGGGATGCTGGTACAAAAGTCAGGCAGTCCCTGCCCCTGAGAAGCTCACATTCTTATTATGTGGGGATTGGGAAATTTGTTGCTGTATGAATTTTGTGGGGATGGGGAAAGGGAAGGGAAGGGTCTACACCTGTGATTTCATCCTGGAGGAACACTCAGTATGGAAAATCTCTCTAATGCTACACCTTATTCATAACTTAGAGTCTTTGAAGCCTGAGAAATTGCCTGCCCAGGGTTACACAGCTTAGTAGGTGTCAGTGCACTGCACCAGCCACCTCTTCTCCAGCACATAGTCACTATTTCATAAATATTTGCCGAATGGAGCACTCGAGGACATAGAGTCAGAGCTGGGAGCAGAACACAGGTCCCATGTCTCTCAAATCCCATCTCTTTCCACTGTGCTGTGTTATAGATGTTGTATCATGCTTGAAAGTCAAGCAAGGCAGATGAAACTTTCCTCGGAAGTGATGGGAAGTCATTAAAGGGTTTTGAGCAGAGCAATGGGCTCGCTAGGCCCATCTAGAAATAAAATAATCCTGAATTGGGGGAAGACATGAATGCCCATAGTCATGCCCAACCCGTAAGGAAGTGTTGCAGTAATCACAGACTCTAATAAAGGCTCTTAGCAGAGTACAAAGAGGAGTCTTGGGGGCAGAAAGCCTGGGTTGAAATCCCAGATCTGTTACGTGTTTGATGTGTGACCTTGGAAAAGTCATTTCTCCGTGTGCCTCAGCTTCTCCTCTATAAAATGAAGAAGCGTGCTAGCTGGCCTCTGAGGCCACTGCCAGCCCTCGATCTGTGTCCTCATGAGTCTTGTATGGGCTGAATTAAGGGAAGGAAGTTGTCGGATGCTTTGGCCTCTGTGTATGTTAGGGCTTCTCAGGAGGCAACGAGCTAATCTTAAGGAAGGCAGGGTGGTTTAGTGGAAATAGTTCTGGGTTTGGAGTCAGGAGACCGAAGGAGCACAGATTTAGAACTTGAAGGCACTTCAAGTGTCTTCCACATTATCCAACCCTCTCAGTTTACAGAGGAGGAAACTGAGGCCCAGAGAGGTTAAGACACTTTCCTGAGTCACATAGATAGATAGCAAGTAGTGGGGATGGGGTTTGAAACAATGTCCTCTGCTTTCCAGTCTAGCCTTCCTTTCCCTGATTTCTCCTGCATATTCATATTCGAATCTAGTCCCCACCATGTATGAGCCCTGTGACCATGGACAGAGCTATAACTAGGCTGGGGTGATTGGGACTTTGTCCCTGGGCACCATATTTAGAGAATGCTAAAATCACTTTCAGACCTTCAGCAGCAAAGAAACTTACAGGGCTTAGCATTGCCCATTCCGGTGGTCACACCTTGGGGGAGCTACTGCCCATCCCCAATTTGCTGGTCATGCCCCTGAGCACATCTATAACATGGAAATAATACTACTTGTCTTCCCTACCTCACAGGGTTGTCCCTAGGGCAGTGCTTTGAACACCTCTGAAGGGCTCACACTCATTCCCAGCCTCCAACAAGAGTGGCACAACCCTGTTTCATCAGTAGCCAGCAACCAGGCATAAGGCTTGGAGGAAGGTTCCCATAAACCTCATTACAAAGGCCTTTTTCTCTGTCTTTCTCCAAAGGATTGTTGTTTTTTTAAAGCTCGTTTCTGAAGCCAAGGAAAACTCCCTTTTTTGCTTCCCTGCCCCCACTTCCCCCGGCTCTCTCTCTTTCTCCCAGCCACCCCATGGCCCCCCTCCCCCAATCAGGAAATGAGGGGGTCTTGCTCTGCTCGAGTGATCCGATACTGACATTAACTAGCAGCCGACATCCCGGGCTATTGTAAATATATTAACTCAGGCCTTTCCTTGGGTTTATTAGGCTCAGGGACAACATCTGGAAACAGATGTTTTCTCGGAGATGAAGCAGAAAGGGATGGGAAAAAAAAGTAGAGGAATGGGGCCAAAGCCCAACATGGGCCCTCTTGAGGGGAAACGTGCCGAGTGCCGGGATGTGGCCGGCAGCAGAACAGCCCCTGCTGACCATCCATTCCAGGGCTGGGCCAAGGCCTGCTTGGAGCTCCACCGTGGCACAGCTGGGTGAATTCTTCCCTGCCTAGATGCGGCTACTTGGAAGTTCACCTCGATGTAGGAATAGAGGCATGAGCCGGATGTGTGGTGGGTCCCAGGCTCCGAGACGGTCTTGGCAGATGTCCCTTAACTCCTGGGCCCATTGGTGTCCCCTTAAACTTCACCGTGGGGTCACAAGATCATAGGAGTTCATGCTGGAAAAAGCCAGTGCAGTTTATTGAGTGGAGGGAGGGGGGTGATGTGATCAGATCTACATTTTAGAAAAATCTCTTAGGTGGCTAAATAGAGATTGGATTGGAGTGGGGAGAGACTTGAGATAGGCAGATTCCCCCCCGCCCCTGCCCCCAGCAGATAATGCAGTAATCTAGGTGTGCAGTGATGAGGGTCTGCACTAGGTTGGGGACTGTGTCTGAAGAGAGAAGGTGAAATGGATATGGGAGGTGAGAGATGGTGAGGAGTCCAGGATGACTCGTAGGTTGTGAGCCTGGGGGGATGGGAGGACTGGGCTGATGTCTATAGTCACAGGGAATGTGGGGGTGAGAGGGAAAGATGATGAGATAAAGAGCTCTGTACTCTACCCCCTTTCATTGACACATGGAGGGAAGTGACTAACCCAAGATCAAATGGATGGTTAGTGACTGAGCTGGGATTAGAACCCAAGACCTTGGATTCCAAATGCAGTAGTCCTTCTGACACACCTCATTAGCTCCCCAGACCCAAGTCCAGGTGCTCTGGGTGCTGGTTCTCCCTCCATTTACCTTGTGTCTTTCCAGCCTCACCCAGAACCCCCTTCCTACCTTTGTCCACTCATCACCCAGTGGAGTTGCACCTGTTTGTCCAGGGACACACAACTGACAAGCTGCAAATGCCACTCAGAATGCTGGACCCGAGGTCAAGAAGGCTTGGGTTCAAATCCTGCCTCAGACACTTAGCTGTCTCTGAGCCTCAGTTTCCTCACTTGTGATAAGAGAGGGCTTCACTCAATGATCTCTAAGGTCCCTTCCCAGCTCTTAAACTCTGATCATAATTCATTCCCACATTTTATTACTCCAAATCCAGAGTTCTTTTCCAGTACATACATGACCAATCACCCCAAACCTTTGTTTTCTTTGGTCTTGGAAGCCCCTTGTTGGCAGGGGGCACTTATAACTCAATTTTAGGATCTAGAGCCAGAAGAGACCTCACAACGATGTCTAGCTTAATACTACCTTCATTTACACATGAGGAAATGGAGTCCCAGAAAAGTGAAGCGACTTGCCCAAGGTCACTCAGGTGACAAGATTTGAAGGCAGGTTTCTGATTACAAATCTGGAGTGCCCATGCTCTTGAGGGTTGTCAATAAGGGGATGAAGAGGACGATTTCCTTATCTTGAAAAAAGTAGTACTTTTAATATTCCCACAGACCATAACTCACCTTTTATATAACATTCTGAAGTTTGCAAGGAATTTTATAATTATTCAAATCATTTAATTTGATCCTCATAACAACTCTGGGAGGTAGGCACTATTACTCCTATTTTATGGAGGAAGAGACTGAGATACACAGGTTAAGTGATCTGCCCAAGATCTCAAGGCTACTAATGTCTGAGGGAGGATTTGAACTCAGGTCTTCCAAATCCAGCTTTCTGTCCAGTATGCCACCCTGCTTCTCAATCATAGAATTTCAGAGCTGGAAGACACTTTAGAGGACATTGAATCCATGCCCTTAATTTTACTGATGAATAAACTAAGGCTCATGGAAGGCAACGGACTTGACCAGCTAATACATGTCATTCATTACAAATCAATAACTTTTCATAAGGTAATAAAGTGTCAGGTCCAGGATTCTCACCCAGGCTTTGAGAATTTCAGCCCAGGTTTTAATTCAGAGCTGTGGCTTCATTGGTGTGGGAGCCCCCTCCAAACCTCAGCAGATGCTTTTGTGATTGGCCATGAAATAGAAGTCCTCAGACGTTGTTAGAGCTAAGACAGTCCAGCTATCTAGGAATGAGCCTCTCTCAGTGCTTGGCTAGGCTGGTCCTTGGATGGGAGACACTGTCCAGTCACAGGCCCGTGTTCAGAGCCTCTCCAGCCTGGGTTGGACCCTCCAGAGATCGTGTGTTTCTGGCAGAGCCTTTAAGAACCGAGGATCACCCCTGCACCAGAGGACTCCCAAAGCAAGCACTTGATCCGTGTTTGTTGAACAAACAAATAGTATCAGCCGCACTCTATTCCCAGATGAAGTATGTGTTCCTGGAAGCCCAGAACTAGGGAACACACTTCACCCCTCCCCAAAGTCACTGAAAGATCACAACCAGCTGCCCTTGAGGACAGGGACAAACTGCCCTTGTCTCTGGGCTGGATGAAGCCTCTTCAGTTTCATCCCTGCAAACTGGGGTTGGGGCATCATTTAATCTCTCTGGGGCACAGTATCTTCATTTATATAACAAGACTAGATGGGATCTCGGCTCTGCCATTCCACATGCTCTGGTCCGTCCCGTTCTGACATTCTAGGACTTGGAATTTAAAATCCTCCCACCTCTGACACTGTGTGATTAAGATCTCTTTTCACCCTGACTTTCTATGGTCTAAGGTACTTTCCAACACTAAATCTGGTGGTGGTTTTTTGGTTTTTTTTTGAGTTATTGTCTATTCTAGAAGTACTATTCTCACCAAAATGATAGTACCTTTCCCATCCTAAAAAGGGAGATAGAACAGAACTGAAGGGCCTGCAGAATCCAGGCATCATTTTAATAGTGGAGGATTGATAGTAACTCCAGATTCTTGGGAAAGGCAGCCTCCACTTTTAAAGCTGAGAGGACTTTAGGGGCCATGGAATCCAATCCCCTCATATCCTGTATAAAGAAACTGAGGCTGAAGGAGGTGATGGGACTTGCTTAAAGTCATATAGAAAGTGTCAAAGCCAGGATTCTGAGTTCCTCTGGCTATACATCAGAGAGAGAGGGACAGAGAGAGACAGAGAGACACAGAGAGAGGCAGAGAAAGAGAGGGAGAGACAGAGACACAGAGACACAGAGACAGACAGAGACAGAGAGACAGAGACAGAAACAGAGAGACACAGAGAGACAGAGGCAGAGAGACAGACAGAGACAGAGAGACAGAGACAGAAACAGAAAGACACAGAGAGACAGAAAGACACAGAGAGAGACAGACAGAGAGAAGATGGATGGATAGTTGATAATAAAAGACGTATAATAGGAGATAAAGAGATACAGAGATAGATGGAAGAGAGATGTTAGAAGATAGATGGATGAGTGATAGACGGATGATAGATAATAGAATACAGACAGATAATAGGAAATAAATAGAGATAGATGGAAGATACATGATAGAAGATGGATCGATAGATGATAGATAAATAGATAGATAGATAGATAGATAGATAGATAGATAGATAGATAGATAGATAGATAGATAGATAGATAGATAGATAGATAGAGCCTTTATTAAAGGCTTATTCTGTACCAGGTACTTTGTTAAGTGCTTAGGATAACCAAACAAAAAGCCAACATAGCCCCTGCTCTCAAGGGGCTTACATTCTCAGAGGTGAATAGAAAACATAAAAGGAATATGGAAAGGTTGGAGAGGGGAATTGTGGGGGTTGGGGGTGGGAATAGTACCTGACCTGAGGACCAGGCAGTGGCTGTGGTGGCGACAGGCTGCAGGGGTGAGCCAGAAGTGGAGAGTGAGAAGTGAGGCCCTCCCGGAGAGGACTTGCCCATGGCTGAGTGACCTCAGGGTGGAGGTGCCCCCAAGGTGTCTCTGAAGATAAAGCAGACCCTGTGTGGACTCAGGGGTCTTTCTTTCAGGCCAGATTCTTTCCCCAAGATGTCCTATGGTCCTCATGCTGTATTGTAGAAAGATAATAATAAACAAATGGAATTTCCACGAGGGAATATTTTCTTACTCTTATTGTTCCCATTTTAAGAACAACATTCTTTTGTCTCTCCCTCGCCGGCGGCGAGGACCGAGAAAGACAAATGGGGCTTTTCCTCCAGGCCAGCACTTGAACCCGCAGAAAGCCCCTCTTTTGCCTGTGGGCTTTTTTCCCCCAAGCATTTTGGATTCTCCAGACAACCCATTAGTGCAGTTACTCCCCCAGCATCCCAGGGAGGTAGGCGGTGAATTTCATTATGTCTGCTTTGCAGATGGAGAGACAAAGGGTTCCCAGAGTCTATGGGCTGGGTAGGGCCGGCCAGATGATGCAGCTGTGGAGTCTACCTTCAAGGCCCCAGCCTCCTCTGTCCCTCCCCCCAGGGGCCTCCAGGACTGATTTTATTCCGCCTGAACCCCAAACCCAAATCTACTCCAGGAAAGCTCAGCATGACTGGGTCATGGGCCGGAGGGTTGGTGACAGAAGGGTCCTCAGAGGTCATAGGAGATCTAGAGAAGGGGGGGTGCCTTAGAGGTCATCAAACCTTGTTCCCTCATAGTGTAGATGAGGAGAATGAAGTCCAGGGAAGCTTAAGGGGCTTGCTTGGGGCCACACAAATGAGAAGTATGGGAGGCAGGATTCAAACCCAGGTCTTCCTGACTCCAATTTAAGCCTCATTTTATGACAGTCTTTAACTCCAGTTAAAGGGACAGTACAGTTTCCTACGTGTTTTTTTGATCCAGATATCACCTACATTGTCCGTCAGCAATTCATGAAAAAGGCTAGTCAGCTGATTCAGGGAGCCACGAAGAGTCAGACTTTGCAAAGCTTCTTTTGAAGCTGCTGAAACACAGACAGAGCCTTTATAAAGGTATAGTAAGGTGGTGCAATGGATAGAATTCTGGACTTGGGATCTGGAAGATCTGAGTTCAAATGCTGCCTTGGACACTCACTAGTTGGGTGACCCTGGGTAAGTCATCTAACCCTTGCCTGCATCAGTTTCCTCATCTGTAAAATGATGGTAATAATAACACCGAACTCCCAGGGTTGTTGTGAGGGTAAAAAAGTATCCTCTATCACTTAACCCCAATTGCCTCACCAACAAACAAAGTATCCTCTAAAAGCTAGCTATCTCTCAGGCTTCCATAGCTCCCTAATCTGGTCCTCCTCCTTCAAACTCCTGTAGCCTTCATAGTCTATCACTCCTATAGCTTGCCCACATCCAGGCTCATGATGTTCTTCATCCCTTCCATCAACATCATGCAGAAGAAATAGCCCTGGATCAGGAGTCAAGAGCCTGAGATTATGGTGCTGCCTCTGTTGCTGACTCAGTGTGTGACCTCAAGCAACTTGCTCTCTCTGGTCTTCCATTTCCTTTACTGTCTGTAACAGGGAGTCTGGGCTCACTCTCCTAATTCCTACTCACAGAGGCATTCTGGGTCCCCAGGATCCTAGGGGTAACCCTGAAGTTCTGGAATTTCCAATACTATCATTCACATAATTTTTTTCTCAATTACATGTAAAGATTTTTTTGAGTTCCAAATTTTTCTCCCACCATCCCTTCTCTCCCCACTCCCATGGCCAGCAAGCAATTTGATATAGATTATACATTACAATCATACTAAACATATTTCCACATTAGTCATGAAGCATACTTTTTGGACTGGATTTATTATTGTTTTTTTTTAAATCTGTGTTTTCTTTTGCTACATGGCTAATATGGAAATGTTTTGCATTTGTATAATCTATATAAATTTTGCACATGTATAATCTATATCAAATTGCTTGCCTTTTCAAGGAGGAAAGGGAGGGAGATAATTTGGAATTTAAAATTTTTTAAAAAATGAATGTTGGGGTAGCTGGGCGATATAGTGGATAAAGCACCAGCCCTGGATTCAGGAGGACCTGAGTTCAAATCCGGCCTCAGACACTTGACACTTACTAGCTGTGTGATCCTGGGCAAGTCACTTAACCCCAATTGCCTCACCAAAAATTTTTTTACATGTAATTGAGAAAAAACAAGCAATTAAAAAAAGAAAGGAAAAAAGAATATATCCTTGAGACCAAGAAAAAACCAACCACCCCAATCTCCCACAAGAAGACACACTTTCCTTTCTCCGTATTCATGTAGTCCCTAGGTATAATGGGCTGGAATTTAATATGACTGTTAGAAAACTTCCTCCTTCCCCTCCCTCTATGGGGCCCTGGGAGTCCTTTCATCCCCTTTTGGAAGGGATTCTCTTCTGAGTGTGGTATACCCGATGAATGAGTGGCTACCTTATTCAGCTGGCCTGGCTTCTTGTAGATTTGGGTCAACCAAGTCATTCCTTGGGACTTCTGTATAGTCTCCTTACTGGGCTCAGCTACAGCTGCCTTTGATGCATTCTATCCCAGCATACTCATTCACCTAAGATCAAGAAAGAAGAAACTGGAAGAGAGGTGACATGCCTTCATGGACCCATGGAAGCCAGCTGGGAGACAGGGCAGTCAAAGCGGGGGACTCTGCTTCCACATGGGAGCTTAGAGCAGTTCTTCCTCCTTGAAAGCCACCAAGGAACAGAATAAGAGGCTGTCCTCTTGAACTTTCCATAGATACACTCAGTTTTGGCTCAGCAGTTGGTTAGATTTTTGTCACTACAAAGTAAACCAGTGGGAAACAGCCACAAGATACCTGTATTTGTTCTGAAGTTGGGATCAATGTCCCTCTATTACGTGTACCTGGAAGCAGATGAGCCAAACTTCTCTAAATTCCTTTTTAAAAATTTGTTGTGTTTTTTTTTGGTGGGGAAATGAGAGTTAAGTGGCTTGTCCAGGGTCATACAGCTAGTGAGTGTCAAGTGTCTGAGGTAGGATTTGAACTCAGGTCCTCCTGAAATACAGGGCTGGTGCTTGAACCTCTCTAAATTCAAATGCTCTGTGTGTCCTTGGACAACTCTCTTTCCCTCTAGTAGCTTCAGTTTCCTCATTCTTATGGGAGGCAGCATCAGGAAGAGGAAAGAGTTCTGAACTTGGAGTCACAGGACCTGAGTTCAAATCCTAGCTCTGTCACTTACTACCTGTGGGACCCTGGACAACTCACTTCTCCAGGCTCCTGTTACCTCTTCTATAAAGTAGGGGGACTGGGCTAGATGACTTTCAGAGTCCCTGCCAGCACTAGAGCTATCATCTTATCATCTCATGATCTCTAAAGAGTGAAGACAGACCTTTAGTGGTGTGGCATGCTTTTACTTAATAAATCCTCAGTCTTCTAGAAGAAAAGCCAGAAAGGGAAAATGGAGGAGAAGGAAAGGGGGTGAGGAAAGAGGGGAGGCCATCTTTTATCTCTCACATTCAAAGATTCTATGTTGATGTCCATGACAGTCTTCCTCTAGCACCTGGAGCTGAGGCATGGCATCCACAGGGCTTCTTCATGATGTTCTCCTTGGCGATCCAGTTCAGTGGGCTGGGCAATGGCTACCAGCCCTGACTGGCCACTGAGATCCTGGCAGCATGACTCAGAAACAAAGAAACATTGAGAGGAACCAGGAATGAAAGGCCAGGAGAGGTTACACCCTTGCAGAGGGAGGCAGAAAGGAGCAAGCCAATGTTTTTTCCCCAGGGAAACTGGACTTCTTAGTCCTTGAGTGTTTCCCAAGGGAATGCTTTGCCTTGCTCCAAATCCCCACTCAAGTTTTCCCTTCAATGGCTAAATCATCTCAAGGGCTTCCTCGTGGACTATTTGCTTTCCTGCTTTCCCTTCCCTTCTCCAGAGGCTAAGTTTAACTCAACAGAGACATTCTTTTCTTGGGACTCAGACCCATGGAATCTTCTCAGTTCTCCTGACCTCCCCCATCCTCTGGTCCCCTGTGAGCTTGTCTCTGTCCTTCCCCCATCACAGAATCTTAGATCTGAAGCTAGAAGGGAGCTCAGAGTCCATCTAGTTCACTGCTTCTCCCCATATACACACCCATTTTACAGATGGGAAAACTAAGAGATCTTCCTTTCTACTCTGCATTAGCCCTTGCTGTGGCTCCACCCTCTCCCGCTCCCCTTAGCCCTTCCTCTTGTCCTTTGCCTCCTCCCTCCTTTACCCCTCTCCTCCCTTATTCTCCAACTCTATCCTCCTTCTACACCTCCTCTCCACTCTTCTTCTAGCTTTCTTTCTCCCCATTTTCTTACCCTCTATTTTCCCACGTTTCCCTCTCCCTCTTCTTCCAACTCTTCCTCTTCAACTCTCTCTTTCTCTGTCTGTCTGTCTTTCTATCTCTGTCTCTGTTCTTGTCTCTCTCTCTCTCTGTCTCCCTCCCTCCTGCTTTGCCACCCCCTTCTCTCTCTCACTCCTTTTTTTCCTCTTTCTCTTCATCTTTTTTTTTTTGGAGGTTTGCAACTTCCATTCAAGGCTTTATAAGGAAACTTTAACCTTGATATTTGCACGTTGTTTTGGCTTCTAAACTAACCTACTTAGAAATAGTACCCATCACTGAATAACTCTAATATTAATAGCTTTTCTAAAAATTTCTTTTTTATTGGAAATTCAACAACCATTAGTAATTATAAACATCTTAAGATTAGAACTGAGAAGACATATAGGAAAGTATGAATTTCCTTATGGTCACAAATATGTTCTGTTTTGTTTTAAGCAAAATGTGGTGTATGTATATATATATATATATGTGTGTGTGTGTGTGTGTGTGTTAACATGTATATATAAATGTATACACCTGGAGGTAGGTGTATATATACACACACAAATATACACACATACACACATATATACTTTGCTAACATGTAAAAAGTATATATGTCATATTATATGCAAATATACAACATATTTTACACACATGTATAGAATATTTACATAAACAGATATATTTGTGTGTGCATAGACAGATAGATGATAGATAGATTGATTGATCGATAGCTAGATCTCCAGGTAAATTACCAAATTAAATCAGATCATAAGCATTAAAACCAGAAATAGTTTCTCTTACGCCTGTTTGAAGAGTTGATTTGGAGGCAGGAGGAATTGATCAGGAAAGGAAAGAGGAGAGTGAACTGTATGATTTTTGTCTATGAATGCTTACGTGCTTAGCAAAAATAGTTTATTGAGTTAAACTGATAGTGTAAAGGGGGTGGAGAGCACAGAGAAGTCTGGCACCAATCCACAAGGATGCTTGGGGTAACCTGTTTCTAGAAGTACATGATAATGTGAAATGTTCCCAATTCAGAAGACATGAAGGGATTCTGTTAGCTCTGCCTGTTTGCTTGCCCAGCTGGAACTGATTGTGTAAACAAAGGGCACTAATTACCAAATTGAGTTCTCTCTCTATGGTGGTGATGGAGGCAAGTACTTCTGTAAGCCTATGGGTAGGGAGAGAAGTAGCGCCAATGCCCTCCCTTCCACACTTGGGCTGACATAAAGCCAAGAAGGCAGGATGGGGCTCTCTTTTCAGTCTTTTTCTTTTTTCCTGCTTTTAGGCAGGTGAGTCTTGGAAGAGAAATGGATGAGGTTATGACACTGTGGCCTTCCCAAGGTTGGATAAGTCACCAGAGGTTCTAGGACCTGGAGTCCATATCTGGAACCTCAACTGTCCTGACCGCAGAACACTCAGTGACAGTGTCTATGTCCAGGACTCACTGCTCCTGTGGATGTGCAGTGGGTGGAGCAGATGTCCATCACAGTCATTTTAGTTTTGAGCCCATTTTCCCCAGGACTAAAATGGTAGAGAGGAGAAGGTGGCCCAGTTCAGGAGGATGTGGTTTCTATACCCTCTGCCTTTCTGCCTCTCCCACTGTAACATTTGCTCTACCTACCTCACAGGAATATTTTTTGTTAGGGTAAATGCTTTTAACCATTGAATTCCTATCTATATAAATGTAGGTCATTCTTACTCCTTGTCTAGTAGGAGAGTAAAGTGACCATTTTCTCCAACAGAATTCGTCGGAGTTGGAAGAGACTTGAGAACAATGAACAGAGATTGTTAGCACCTTTTTGTGCTTTTGAGCTTCCTCTGGTCCTCAGTCTCCCCCCACCTTTCCCTCTCCCCTCATTCCCAGTCTCATCCCTATGTAAGTAAAGGAGCTGATGCTGAGAATAAACCACAAGCCTGATATTGTTGTTCAGATGCAGCTGCTCCTTTGGGGATCCCAGAGCAGCTGGAGCAAGCTGGAGACTTCAGTCCCTTCTTCTCTTCCCCTTCCCCTCCCCACAAAGACCCTTCCTCAGAAGCAGAGCTGGGAGCTCAGTTTAATTCCCGATACTTTCCTCAGATTGTTTTCCTGGAAAGTCACCCCCCACCCTACCATGAAGGAGGAAAATTGGGGTCAGGAGTAGACAAAGAACCACTGCAGCCGCCTATTAATCCTTCCTGAGTGTCAGAGCTTAGGAAGAAAAATGAACGAGTCTTCTCTTGGGGAATGTAGGCATGTCAATATGGGACAAGAATGGCTCCATGACTTTGGGGACAGTGTTCAGTTACCTCTCTTTAAGATCGGGGGTTGGGCTAGACCTCCTATAAGGTCTCCCCCAGCTCTGACATTCTGTGACTCTGTGAATGATACTGGGTCACTGGATCACTGGATCATTTTATTTCTTTGGCAAAAAAGAAAAACATTATTATGTGACCATTCATCAGTAGTGGTTTGAACATTCTGATTCTCCCAGAAAAGGGAAATATCTCATGGTGTTGGAGCTGGGAAGAATCCTAGGCACCTCAGAAGTTATGGTATAGCGCCAAGAGCATTGGATCTGAATAACACCCTTGTTGTTTACTAGCTGTGTGACCCTGGACAAATCACTTAACCTCTCTGGGTCTCAGTTTCCTCATCTATAAAATGAGGGGGTTTGGGTTAGGAGATCCCTGAAGTTCCTCCTAGCTCTCAATCAATGATATTGTGAAATCCACCTTGCACTAAAGTCTTCCTTCATTACCCAGTTATGGTATGGAAGTGCCCACTCACTATTAGTATGTAAACTCATTGCAGGATTATTATAGTTGCTATTAGATAGTACACAGGAGGATGTGAGAAATGGAAGAGACTTGAGAACCTGAGACTTGAAGAGAATCCCCAGTTCTGGCACTTCGTAGGATCTTTAAAAAAAATCAAAGGGATCTTAATAAATGCTTGTTGATTGATGGCATTACTGGTACCCATACCAAAACCTGGAGCATAGTATGCCCTTAAAGGCTGGTTTATTGACTGACTGATTGATTCTTGAAGGCTGTACCAGCAAAGCACCAGGTCTGGGAACTCCTAAAAAGCTGGAAAGGCTTTTAAAATGAGTCTGGACATCACTGTACCAGGTACATTTATTATTTGAGGACCAAACTTAGCTAAGTTCAGGAGGACTCATGCCCCAGCTGACTGTGTGCCCTGGCAAACAGCCATGGACAGCACCAAGTCACAGAGGAGTAGCATTCTACATCTATGGAGATAACACAGACTACTGAATAAACTCTCACGCTTGGCTTCGAAAGCCCTTCATCTCCCACCTCCATGCCTTTGCCTTGGCAGTCCCCTATTTCTGGAAAACGCTCCCTCTCCACCTCATCTCACCTCTTCATCTCTGTCTCATGGAATCCCTTACCTCCTTCAAGCTCAGTTCAAGAACCACCTCCTCCATGAAGCCTTTTCTGATTTCCCCAACAGCAAATGCTTCCCCATCCCAAATTACCTTGTGTTTATTTTCTTTTTGTTCCATATCCATTTATATGTGTATGTGTTGTTTCACCTGACAGAATTCCAGCTCCCTGAGAAGAAGGAAGCAACCTGGGACAGTAAAAAGGTCGCTGCCTCTGCAAGCTAAGGAGGACCTGTGTTCAAATCCTCCCGTGTGACCTTGGGTAAGTGACCTGACCACACTGAGCCTGTCTTCCTTTTTCTCTTCTTTTTCTTCTTTTCCCTAAAGTGATAGATTTGGACCGGGTGGCCTTTTAAATCCCTAACAGCTCTGTAGATGATCTTAAGATGCTTTCATTTTTTATCTTTGCACCCCCAGCAGCGTTCTTTCCAAGTGTCTGCTCTAGTCTAAATGGGTCCTAGGAAGAAGTCTAAACACCGAGAAATATTTCTGCCAGGATATTTGAACAATCGTGGAAGTTTTCTGGTGCCCGTCGGCTAAAGCAATTGCTCTCCCCCAATATGTGACTTGGGTTTTTGTTCTCCAGAGATAGGCAGTCACTGCAAATGGGTTCCAACAGTTTAGTGGCGCTGATATTCTCCAAATGCACATCATGTGGGGGGTGCTGGACAGCCAGCTGGGCTCAGGCAGGGAGACCACGATTGGCCTCTGACACAGACCCAGGACAAATCACATGAGTGCTCAGGGCCATGGGCAACTTTCTAAAACTTTGGAGTTGTTTTGATCAGAGTTCTGGTGCATGCATCCTCAGTATGGACCAATTTGTTGCTGTATTTTGCAGGACTGGGCATATCTGTTAAATGAGACGGCTTCTGTCGGGGAGAGCAGTAGCTTAATGGGAAGTGATATAGACTGCCCCCAAGAGCATGAAAATGCACAGAAGAAAGCCAAAATACGGTAGGAGAGGGCACAAATCAAACTGTGTTTCTGCATCGCCAAATTTATACTTAAACTGCTGTGAGAATATTATTACCAGGGGCCCCCTGCTGAGAGAGCATGAGTTGACCTTTCTAAGGTCTATTCAGCCTCACACAACACATAAGGGAAATTCATCCAAATTTTTTGTTCTTTGTATGGTGAAATATTTGCGTGTTGATAATTGTTAAATTCACAATAATTAAAAAATAACGTTTGATTCCCCCTCCTCCCCCTAGACTATAAGTGGTAGGAAAGATGCTGATCTTCATTGGTAGGGGGAGTTTTCTGGATGGGAGTTCCCTACACTGATGAAATTATCGGTCTGGTCCAAAACAAACAAACAAAAAACAAAAAATCAACGCCATCCTCAGTTTCCTCATTTGTTCAAGGAAGAAAATGGCAATTATACTCACTACCTCTCTCCTAGAATCACAGAATGTCAGAGCTGTGGTGGTGGTGATGATGATGATGGGGGGATGGGGATAGGGATAACAATAAGAGCCAGTATTTATGTAGTGATTTAAGGTTTGTGAAGCACTTCACCGTTATTCAATTTGGCACACAGCTAGCTCTTAATAAAAACTTGTTGACTGACTGATTGATTGATAAAAAGCATAGTGAGGCAGGTTGTAAACATTTTATCTTCCTTTTACAGAAGAGGAAGTTGAGGCTCAGAGAGGCTGTGCCTTGCCCAGGGTCACCCAGCTCTAAGCATCAGAACTAGACTTAAAGGACCCCTTACAGCATCCTTGTGTTATCAGTTCAGGAAGGCTCACAAGACAGCCAGGCTGGAAGGAACTCCTCTCTTGACCCTTCAGTTGAACTGCTGACTTTACAATTTTCATAGAGTCCAGCCCTGACAATCACTGAAACCAGGGCTCTTCTCTCTCTTCCTCTTCTTCCCTGCCTCCCACTCCCTTTCTCCCCCTTAGCTGCTGCTTCCAAATTCACGCAGTTTCCTGAATTCCCAAGTCTCCTGATCATAACCATTTGCAAAACTTTTTCCTCCCAGGACCCTTGGGAGGAAGCTAGGATCCATGTATTTATCCCCATTTTAGAGAGGGGGAAACTAAGGCTTAGGGAAGTCTAGGGACCCAAGAAGCAACCCAAACCGAAGCATCCTGACTTATGGTCCCTTATGTCTCTTTCCATGATGCTGGCTTCAACAAGCAGGTTTTTGGTCCCAGAGAGACCATGGCGGACAGCAAAAAGCAGGAGGGAAAAGAAAGCAGGAAATCTGTTTGAAGTTGGTAGCACAGGTTAGGAAGCCAGGAGACTGCCTGACTTTCCCCAATTGTTTTCCTGGCTCCTTCCTGGGCCTCCAGACTCATGGAGGGAACCCACTGACCTGAGGCTGCATGCCAATTGAAGTTGCCTGGACCTCTGATTGGTGCTGATGGCTCACTACATCATCATTGACCTCTAGCCCTCTCGAGTCTCCTGAGACCCCCTAGGCAGCTCAGGTTCAAGAAAGTTCTGGGGGACCTGGCTGGAGGGAAGCTATAAGGTGGGAGGTACCTGGAGATATGAGAAAGGCTCGGGTCCTGAGGTCCAAGCCTCATTGATGTCATTCCTCTGCTCCAGATGAAGATCAAAGCTTCCAGAGCAGCTAGACAGGCTCCCCGCTGTGGCTCAGGCCATTACCAGCCTCTTCCCATCCCTTCATTCCCCATTAACGTGTCAGCCTCAATGTCCACCCCAGCAGGAATGTTGGGAGAGGGACCTGGAGAAAGTCAGTGGAGGTGGGCTCAGAATTGAGCAGGATAAAGACTGGGGCTGGGGCCAAGACTGGGAGAGTGGTTAGGAGTGAGCAAGATCAAGGTTAAGGGCTGGAGCCAAGACTGGGAATGTGTTCTAGGAGAATTGGGATCAAAGAACCAATTTTGGAAGGACTGTAAGTAATGAGAAGTTGAATTTGAGGGTGCAGGCAAGGTCAAATTAGGGGGAGATTTTTTCCAGTTTGGGGGGAACCATTTTGCATCTTCCTCAGACCTAGCAAAGGAATGAGTCCTCCTTACCACCCCATCTCTCTCCCTGCCCCACCTCATACCAGCATCATAATCCTTCGAAGCAAGTGAGGTCAGGCAAAGTGGAAACCCAACAAGCATTCAGAGGCTCAGGCATGAGGTCAGGAGTCCATCAATACCCCCTGCAAATTAAGGCAGCAAGATGAAGCAGATCTGGTGGTGGAAGCTGTGGGTTCACATCCTACCTGTGACACCAGTGTAATCCTGGGCAAATCACTGTGAGCCTCAGTTTCCTCTTGTGTACCGTGGCGATAAAAATCTCAGTAGTCTCTCCCTCATCAAATAGTTGGGAGGTCCAAATGTGATAATGCAAGGAAAAGAGTTTTATGAATTTTAAAGTGTTATAGAAGTGTCAATATCTTCATCACCACCACCACCACCACCACCACCATCATTATTCAGGGGTTCTCTGTGTAGCAGGAGGAACTCCACACATGTATACATATATACACACACACACACACACACACACACACACACACACATCCCTGCTAACTTGGAATGTCAGGAGAGCCTGGAGTCTGGCCATTTTGGAATCCTCATGGACCAGAGGTAGCTGGCTGCAAGTAGCACCAGCATCGGCAGCAGAAGAAACTCAAAGCAAAGACAGCCTTGGGAGTGATTGGGTTTTCATGAGCTTGAAAGAGACCCTTGCTCTGAACTTATTCCTCTTGTACCTCTTGGCAAGAAATACACTGAGACTCTAGATTCCGGGGGAGGCGTGATTGAGTTTGGGGGCCCCTTGTGGATGGTGGGGGTTGTTTTCCATGACGTTATGGGTTTGAAGAGAGGTCAGGAGCCTGGGTTGGGGGGCTGGGCTGTGGGGAGGGCTGCACGCCATTGGTTGGGGGTAGGGCAGAATCCTTCTTCCTTGGTCAGAAGGACCAAGGGACCTCTGGGAGCAGGGGAGTAGCCAGGTAGAAATCTTTCTCTGTTCTTTGATGGCTCCACCCCTTCAAAGGGTCAGTAATAATTTCCCTCTTTTGTGGAAACCTGACTTGTTCCACCGAGCTACAAACCTCCGGCAATAAATCATGTGTGAAGAGTGAAATTTGCCAAACCCTAATTTAACATGACCACATAAAACTCTACTCAAAATGGTCAAGGTGGAAAACTTTGTCCAAGGCATCCCCAGCCTCCCCTTTTGTCACAAACCTAAGTTTAATTTCATTTAGTTCAAAAAACGAGCTTTGGTATCTCCAAACTGGGGACCTTGGGCAAGTCTTTTCCCTACCTCTGGACCTCAGTTTCTTCAGCTGTAAAATGAAGGGGTTGGACTAGACCAGGGCTTCTTAAACTGAGAAAAATTTACATGACCCCATTTATATAGTTATATAAAATAGGTATACAAATCAAACATTTACTGCCAAATTCTTTTCGATCCCCATATTCAGTTACATGACCCCATAGGGTGTCTCGTCCCACAGTTTAAGAAGTTTTGGACTATACAATACCCAAGGTCCCTTTCAATTCTAGAGCCTATTATTATGTAATAAGAGGAAGAGGGAAGGGAATAACCATTTATTGAGCAGGCAAGTGTGGGGAAATAAGAGATAGTTATTGGTGGTAGGGTCCACAATCAAGGCAGGGATGTTAAATAAAAGTGATGGGGGTTTTTTTTGTTGGCAGGTATGCCTAATAAAGACAGGACTTCATACCAAAAGACTTAGGTAGGTAGGTCTCTGCTCTGTCCTTCTGTTCCAGGTTTATTCACATGCCAACCCATCACCTTATGAGGAGCTGAGAGGAGCTTCTTCATGCTAGCCACACTTAATTTCTGGACTTTTATTAGGTAAAGTCTCCAGAATAGTCTGAATACATGCAGCATTGCAATCGGGGATCTGATAGGAGTGAAAATGAATTTTCTGACCTCAAGTCAGATAGCTGCCTGGGGCCAAGGACTACAAATAGCAAAGAGCAAAGAGTAGGCAAAAGAAAAATCTCTACCTAATCTTTAGGGCTTCAGTTGGCTTCTCTGACTTTTTGGTTGAAGACTGCCATCCTGGCCTTAAGCTATGCAGACTGAAAGAGCTTTGGCTCATTCTGATCAGTAGAGGCTTCCTTTCTGAGAAGCCCTGATACATGGCAAGAGGGAGTCACTCATCATAAACTGCAACTGGAGATCAGGAGTGGCCGGAGACATGGTACATTGCTCAGCACATAAAGTACTCTACTCTAGAGTACATCAGGGTCTCAACAACACCAGATATGAGAGCTGCCCCACTCATGTGCCCTCATCACATACATCCCTATGTGTTTGCTCTTCCTAGAGCTTACTCAGGACATAACTGTACACTCTCCTTCCTCCATGCTGATGGCCACCCTCCCTGGCTTCCTTGAAGTCCCAGCTAAAATCCTATCTTCCACAAGAAGCCTTCCCAAACCTTCTTAACTCTAGTGCCTTCCCTCTGTTAATTATTTCCTATTTATCCTGTATAAGCATGTTTGTATAGAAATGTCTGCATGTTGTCTCCCTCATTAGATTATACTTGAGGGAGGGGACTGTCTTTTGCCTCTTTTCGTATACCCAGCTTAGCACAATGCCTGGCACATAGTAGGTACTTAATAAATGTTGACTGATTGATTGGGATATCAACCTTCATATTTTGTGTGTGTGTGTGTGTGTGTGTATGGAGGCGGGGGGAGTCAGATCTTGACTTGTCACTTAATTTGCTATGCTATTTGATTAAATTATTTTGGCTTTGAATCAATGTGTTCTTTATGATCGGTTCAAATATATTGGTGGGGGGCAGCTAAGTGGTGCAGTGGATAAAGCACTGGCCCTGGATTCAGGAGGACCTGAGTTCAAATTCGGCCTCAGACACTTGACACTTACTAGTGGTGTGACCCTGGGCAAGTCACTTAACCCTCATTGCCCCACAATAAATAAATAAATAAACAAACAAAAAATAAAAATTATATATATATATATATATATGGACTCATAAGATATGGCTTTGAATGGGCACTGACCCACAAAGCACTTTAACTCTGGAGTAATTTTCTGGGTAGCCATGTATAGAGGGGGCCATGGGTATTCTCCATTTTTCTCAGAGCTGGGATTCAAACCCAGGTTTCTGGGCCCCAAGTCCAGTACTTCAATAAAACAAATTGAAGAAGAACTAAAATGTTGTGATTTCAGGCATCAATGAGTCAGTGGAGGAGGTATTTGTAGGTGCTAGAAAACCTTCACATGGCTAATGAGCCACATCTTTATCATAATAACAGGTTGCATTTACATTGTAGTTTGTTTAAAGTTTAATATAATTTCATTTATTTTCAATTAACAAAACTATTTTTTCTTCCTCCCACCTCCTCCCCACTGGGGAGAAAAAAACTCTTGTAACAAATACGCGGTCAAACAAAACAAATTCCTGCACTGACGATTTCCAAAAAATACATGTCTTATTCTGTTTGTCCTTTTTTTTTTTTTTGTGGGACAATGAGGGTTAAGTGACTTGCCCAAGGTCACACAGCTAGTAAGTATCAAGTGTCTAAGGCCGGATTTGAACTCAGGTTCTCCTGAATCCAGGGCCAGTGCTTTATCCATTGCACCACCTAGCTGCACCTACATGTCTTATTCTGCACCATGAGTCTATCCTCTCTCTGTCAGGTGGGAGTTTGATTGATCATTGATCCTCTGGAATTGTGATGTAATCAAAATACCTAAGCATTATAACATCATTTGTCTTTACAATGTTGTTGGAATTGTGTACATTGTTTTCCTAGTTCTATTCATTTCACTTTGTTTCAGTTCATACACGTCTTCCCAAGTTTCTCTGAAACTGTCCCTTTCACCATTTCTCACAGCACAATAGTAATTATTTAGGATTTACAAATAGTGCAATAGTATGATTTAGGGTTTACACACTAATTTCTTTGTGACAATTCTACAAGGAGGTATCATTGTCTCCATTTCACAGATGAGGGAACTGAGGCCCATCAAGGTGGAATGACTTCAGCATCAACATCATTAGTCATTGTTGCAACCAAGACTTGAACCCAGGACTATGTGCCTTGTGCTCTTTTCACTGTACTAAGTTGCCTTGTTCTGTCAACCCTTCTATCTACATAGAATGTTGGCCCTTATTTTAGGGACCCCTGGGAAATTTTAGTTAACAGTCATTCTGATTTCAGACTGTGAGGACCAGGGAAGGGTATTTGAAATGAGGCTGACAGGGGTTGTTGTTATAAGAGAAAGCCAAGCTGAGCCCTGGGCTCCCCACCCACTTAAGGAGGTGCTTAACCCATTCCCTGTAGGAAGCCACATCTGTAGCAGAAAGGGGCAGCTGTTTTGGGGGGCTTCCCACCCACCCAGCCCACCCCACTCCCAGCTCAGGACAACCATCCCCAGCTGGCCCAGCCCCTCTCTTTGATATTCTGCCCATTTTTCTCCAGGACATTCTCCTGCTGTTTGGGGACAAGATGGCCCAATTCATTCTAGCCTCACATTTGTTTATGTTCCCTGGGTTTTTTTCTTTCTTTCTAAAAGAAACCACTTGTACTTTGGCCAAAGAACTGAAACTTGATTTCCCCCCCTTTTTTCTTTTCTTTTCTCTTATTTTTTTTAATCTTATGGAAAGATATTAGGAATCAGTGGATGAAACTTCGGGGCTGAGCTGGAAGGGCAGGGATTTGGTCAGAATTTAATGGCTTTGGCCACAGGGGCAACTCTCTCAGTGTGTATGTGTATGTGTGTGGCAGAGAGAGAAGGGGCACGTGGGGAAGGTAGAGAGATTGAGGAAGTAAAGGAGAAAAGTGGGAGGAAAAGGAAGTCAGGGAGAGAGAAGAAAGAGAAATGAAGGGAAACAGAAAGAGGGAGGGAGAGAAGGGAGGATGAGAGAAAGAAAGGGAACTAGAAATACCAGGAGAGAGAAGACAGAGGAAGAGGGGCTGAGAGAGAAAGAAGAAAGGGAGAAAGAGGAGAGCAGAGATAGAAGGGGGGAAAGGAAGACAACAAAAGGGAGACAGGGAGAGAGAGGAGAGAAATGGAGAGAAGGAGAGAGAAAGAACAGAGGGAAAGAGAGAGAGAAGTAGGAAATAAGGGAGATTCTAGACCTTTTACTTCCTACTCTGGATACAACTTCCCTTGATCATCTTGAGTGTTCCAGAAATTGCCAAACTGTTTTAATTGACCTCAGAGGTCATCCAATCCAGCTTCCCCATTTTACAGAGGGAATTGAGCCATCAGGAGATGAAAGAGCTTGCCTGAAGTCACACAGGTGGGAAGTGTCAGAGGGAGGATTGGATCCCAAGTTTTCCGACTCCGAAAGCTGCTCTCATACCTTGCTGCCATTCTTGACCCATACATCTCACCCATCTCTCTGCCTCTGTCTTTTCCGTTCCCAGCATCTCCCAAATCTCTGTCTTAAAAGTAAAAAGAAAGCGAGACACGAGTTAGTGTCTGGCTCCTTCCACAGACCCTAGTTCACCGCTGTCACCACTAAACAGTTGTCTTGGAGGGATGCCGTTCTGGTCTCCACAGCCTCCTTGGCACGCCCCCCACACGCCCATCAGAAGACTCAGCAAACCCTCCCACCCACAGCGACCCGTCTGAGAGTCACCGCCCCACCCCCCTAGACTTGGGGAATGAAGAGTTTGGCCAGGTAGTGAATTTCTCTATGTAAGGCAATGGAGCTGCCATGGGTGGGGGTAGAGGGTTGGGGATGGGGATGGTCTGCTGTGCCCATTACTAAAGATTCCAACCCAACAGTTTCCATTCCAAGTGTGTGAAGGGTTAGAGGTAGCTTGTAACCTAATCTGTGTTTTACAGACAAGGAAATGGAAGGCGTAGAGACAGTTTGGGGTCCAAAATCTCTAAGGCTGGGGAGTTTGGGAGCCAGCAAGATTCCAGTGTTGTCAATTCACTGGCCTGTCTCCCATTGACCTTGGCTGGGGGAACTTCATTGTTCTTTGAAGGATGGTTACCCAAACCTTTGCCAGGGTGCTCCCCCACCCTCATTCTTCCAGCCTCCAAAGCACCCATGGCCAAGATGTCTCTGAGAGACGGCTTCCTCTCACTGTTGGAGGCACTGCAGGAAGGAGAAAGAGCCTTCTGGGGCTCCCAACACAACTGTCCTCTCTCCATATGAGTGACTCCATCTTTCAATTGCCCTCAGTTTCAGCATAAACTCATCAATCTTATTCACTTCCCTAAACATGGGTGTATCCCCAAACTAGTATGCTTACAAGGCTAATTTTAAAGAAAACAAACTGCCTTCTTCTACCAGGAAGGACAGCTTTAGACAACTTTGAGAATAACAAGCCTGCGAAAATGCCCTATTGGGGGAGGAAGAAGACCTGGGGAAGGGGAGGGGAGGAGGTGGGGTTTTTCTTTAAAAGGCTTCCTATAACTCCATCTCTGAACAAAACTTCTTTCTGACCTTATACCCTAAAATTGTCTTTATAAAGTGTGTGGTTTTTTCCTTGACAACTAGGAGGGCAGAGAATAATCCCAAAGGCCTTTGTATCTTTCTCATTATCTAGCACAGATGTCCATATACAGTAGACATTCAATAAATGTTCGGCATATCACATCTCATTGGATTGAAACCAAGAATTTCCCCAAAGACTCCTGCTTTGATGTTGTAGAAGATGCTTTCTGCACACCTGAAATATGAGGTGCCCCTGCTTCTGTTTGAGCAGCTTCTGTCTCAAACCTTGCTGAGCCTGGTGGCAAAAGGACAAGGAGTCTCTCTCTCCCTTACACCTTCTGTCACCAAAGCCATTCTGCGGTTTCTGATGTAACAGATGAGATTAGGAGAGATTAAGGTCCAAGACCACGATTCTACCACCTCCCACTCCTATATCTCCTCCTGGCTCCCTCCTGTCATCAACTTGACCACACCCCCTTCACTGGCCCATGATTCAGGGCAAAGGTGGGGGAAGTCAGTGGGTATTCATTCACATAATACTTCAAAGTTCCATAAACCCATCTGGATGGATTCCCATTCCTTGATATGAACTGGAAAATCTCTGTGCCTTAGCAGATGGTTTCATGAGATGTGTTAGCCCCAAAAGTTCACTATGTAGTGACCACACCCTTTTGGGATGTCCTTCTCCACACTTACCTGCACTAGTCCCTAGACAATCCATTACTGGATCTGTATTTGCAGCTTCCCCAACTTGCTAGAACCCACTAGAGCTGACATAACATCTAAGAACCCAGAGTGACCTCCATGCCACAATGGGACATCACTGGAGAAAATTAGTTGGGGGATACATCTCCAACCAAAGTGCATTAACTGGATATTGACAATGTTCAGGACCCTGGGTTAAATGCTATTGGGAAGAGTAAGTATGAGACATATGGGATCTGCCCTCAGGGAATTTCCCATCTACCTGAAGAAAAAAGATTGATACATGGGAAAAGATACCTGATAATATTATGCAGTATTTGGAAAGTCTTGGAATAAAAGAATTATTTGAGACCAAGTATTATAGGATTAGAATGGTCAGAGAAAACTTGTGAAGGACAGGGGCCTTGAGCCAGGACTTGAAGGAGTGGAAAACAGACAGGTAGAGAAGAAGATATCATTAGTCAGGAGGAACAGTGTGTGCAAAAGGCATAGCCATGAGAAGGTTCAAGACATGGTGTCCTGGACAGCTCATTTCCTAATGTAGCGTTCTTGGATAGGAGGAAAGAACACTAGATTTGGAGCCAAGAGACCTAGGCTTTAAGCCCAGCTCCCACACTTCTTGGATCAAGGGCTTTTAACGTGGGGTTCATGGACCCCATGGATTTCAGGGGTCTGTGAACTTGGATGGAAAAACATCTATTTCTATTTTCACTAACCCATCACTGAAATGAGCATTTTCTCAATTATTTAAAAACAATATTCTGAGAAGGGGTCCATAGGCTGCATTAGATTGCCAAGGATGTCCATGGGGCATACACACACACACACACACACACACACACACACACACACACACGAAGGGAGAGAGAGAGAGAGAGAGAGAGAGAGAGAGAGAGAGAGAGAGAGAGAGAGAGAGAGAGAGAAGAGAATCCTTAGACTGGAGGATCTCTAAGGTTCTTTCCACTTCTTACATTCTGGGTTCAGCAGACTTTCTTATCTATTATGTTCTCTGCTTTTAGTTCCTCTCTGTCTCTGATATTTGATGTTCTAAGAGTCTCTTCCACCTCTGACCATCTACATTCTATCTTCTAAGGTCTTTTCTAGCTCTACTACTCTTTATCCTCTGATGTAAGGTGACTTCCAATTCTGCTATCCTTTATTTTCATTTCTAACATCCTTTTCCAGTCTAATGATTATCAATTAAGTATGAAATCTGAAGTTGACAAATGGGCTTTTGGGCCCTAAATGCCCCTTGTTCTTATCACCTGGTCCTAAGGGGGCACCCTGGGAACTACCAGTGGTTCCTTGCACATGATAAGGCTATGGAAACAATTTCTTGCCATGGCTTGGCAGAAAGAGCACTGAACCAGAAGTCCAGGGACCTGGGTCCAGTTCCAGGTGTTTACTGGCTGTGAAACTTTGCACATGTCCCTCCTCCCCTTGGAACCTCAGTTTCTTAATCTGCAAAAGAAGACTATTGGACTTGAACAATCTAGGAAAAAATAACTAGAAAATCAGACTCCCCTTTCAATAGCCTCTGTCTGTCTGACTCCCTTCCCCCACTGCTGTGTCTCCAAGACCAGTCCCATCTGGCTCTTCTCACTACATTCTCTCCTCCTCCACCCCCCCCCCCATCTTTACCCTCTTCGTCCTTCCCACCTCCCAGCTGACAATGCACATGTGTTTATTGCTAGTAAGCATGAGTGTGTTTATAAGTTTCCCCAACTCCTGTTTATAGGTGTTTATCAGGCTGTGTCCTGTCCCCCCACTCCCACCCTCACTTTTTGACTGGTTCCCCGATATAATAGAAAGATCACTGGATCCCGAGTTAGAGGACGTAGGTCCAAATCTTCCTGGTTCTACAACATACTGCCAATGGTGATCCTGGGCAAGCCTTTGGATCACACTTACCTTCTCTGGAAAAATGAATCGGTCAGTAAACATTTACTAAGCACTCACTATGTGCCAGGCACAGTGCTAAGCAGTGGGATGAGGTTAGATTAAATGTAAAGGTTAGACTAAATAATTCCTGAGATCCCTTCCAGCTCCACTTTTGTACACATTGTTTCCCGCAGTGAAATGTTGTATTACCATATTTTATTTTTACATCACCTAGATTTCTCCTTTAAATCGTTATGCAAAAATCAGTCACTGTTGTTATATTGATGGAAGTGACTCAGGGACATGGCAGCTTCCAGAGAATGGAAGATTCTACACAGCCAGGAGGATGTACATTGGGACAACGTCTAACACACTCTAAGATATCCTCACTATATTGACTGACCAAATTCAAAGACCTGGGATTTGGGGGGAAAGGAAGGGCTAACAATGATGCCTCATTTCTATAGTATAGAACTCTTTCCTCAGTATAGGCCCATAGAGTATACTCATTTTACAGATGAGGACACTGAGGCATACAGAAGTTAAATTACTTAGCTATCTTCATTCAGCTAGCACTGAAGATTTATCTTCTGATCCTGGCACAACTACTCCATGAAGATTTGATAAGAGGCAATATCTGGTATTTATTCCAACTTGCTCCACCTTGGTGATCACCATATCAGCACCCATATGTAAGTTGGAAGGCAACCCAAGGAGAGCCACCAGGATAATGAAAGGCCTTAAGTTCATGCACATGGAGATCAGCTGAAGGAATTGGAGATGTTCTACCTGGAGAAGAGAAGGAAGATTTCAGACCTTAAGTCATTCAAAGGACTGTCACCTACAGGAGGGAAGGGTTAGCTTTGTTCTACTTGGCCCCAGAGAGTAGAACTGGAAACAGTGGGTAGGAGTTACAAAGAGGCCACCTGGGCTTGAGGTCAGAAAAGGCTTCCAATGACTAGTGTTGTCACAGAATGAAACGGGACGCCTGAGGAAGTGGCGAGTTCCTCTTTCTTGGGGGTCTTCAAGTCTTTAAGCTGGATGCCTCCTTGGTGGGTAGGTTGTAGAAAAGAGTTCTAGTCGTGGTTTGGGTATGCTTCCATGGCCTTCCAATTCTAAGAGTCTGTGATTTCCATAGCATTTTATGGCTTAGAAAACACATCACATCTGAGCCTCAAAACAGGCCTGCGAGGTGTTATTCACCCTACTTTGCAGGTGAGGAAACAGAGGCAAAGTGACTTGGGCAGGGTCCTTATGCTCTTCAGTGTCCACATCTGAAAATGAATGGGTTTGATATATGTTCTCCAAGTTTCTTCCAATCCTAAGTTAATAATAATAATTTCAAGGTTTTCAAAGCACTTTGCCTATATTATCTCATTTGAGCCTCATAACAACCCTTGGAGGTAGATGCTATTATTATCCCCATTTTACCAATGAAAAAACTGAGGCTGGTAGAAATGACTTGCACAGGGTCACACAGCTAGTAAGTACCTAAGGTTGAATTTGAACTCATTTCTTCTTGATTCTAAGTCCAGGGCTCTATCCCATAACTTACTCGTGTAGGTGGTGAGTGAAAGAAATGAGATAGGAACAGGAGTTTGTTCACATTACACTTTCCATGACAAAACCAGAGCTGGATCTTGATTTCTACATCTCATCTCTTACCTCCCTGTAAGAAAACCAACCACAGCAGCCTGAGGGATAGTTACTGGGGCAGCTCCTTTGTCCTCTTGGCTAATCAGATATCAACTCCTTCATTGACAAAAGAAGGAACTTACTCCCAGAGATAAAGTAGAGTGACTGGTCCATGGAAACCAGCCATGGAAATGTGTAGCAGAGCCCAGACTAGAATCACAGTTAGAGCTCTATCTCATTCTACCACATCCCCACCAAGCAGGTACATGCTTCAGAATTCCCAAGCTCCTGCCCGTCATCTTCTATAACGCTCATGTTCTCTGTGATATTCCCCTATTCCCACTGTAAAAACTTAGCTTACATTCCCTTGGCCTGGAGTATTTTAAAGGGCTTTACATTCAGATGGTGATTCCAGGAGTGAGCTGAAATTTTATCCACATTTCTTCTCTTGGTCATTCTTTTCTTGATTCATCAGACATTTATTAGTCATCTTCCCGGGAGACATTGTGCTAGACCGTGAAAGCAATACAAAAGAACACAGTTCTTGATCTCATAGAAATTAGAATCAGAGAGAGAGAAGGAAGGAGGGGGAGAGAGGAAAAGGAGGGAGGGACAGAGAGAGAGAGAGAGAGAGAGAGAGAGAGAGAGAAACTCCTGATGGTTGAAAAACTCATGAAAATTCATCTGTGTTGAAATTGTATCTTATGGTTGCCCCCACCCTCAACTGCCCTACTAGTTTAGTAAGTAGGTAAACAAGTAACCAGTGTAAAGTAACAATAAGCATGCAAAGGGGTACATAGAATCCACTACCAAAAACTGCTTCGTGGTTTAATTAGGCCACCCCCTGAGGCTATGTGCTAAATTAAGTAAAGCTAACCAGGCCCATGGAATGGCCCCTCTATCCTAATACCAGCCCCTTGGTGAGTAAGCTGCAGACAAGCTTCTGGCATCCTCAGTAAAACCAGAGAAATGTTATTCCAATAAGGCAAGCCTAAATTAGCCTGGATAACTTTGAGTTGATATTGACATGTTAAGGAATGAACCCCAAGGTGACCTAGATAAGAATTAGGCTACCCCCATCACCATAACCTTATAAGAATGGAACCCCCAAACCCTTCTCCTAGAGCCTTCTTCTACGTGCCAAAGGTCCATCCTGCCCCAGTGCTCCCATCTCTGATCATAGTTACCTAAGTGATTCTGTGTGTCTCCCTCTCCCACCTCAGTCCCTCACCATCTGCCTCCTCTGTCCCTTTGTGCCTTATTAAAGTGTAATTGATGCATGACCACCCACTTGCTGTCGGTGTGATCTTTCCAACGAGCACCCAAAGAATTAGATTTGTTGTCATGATCCAACTGGGGACCTTCACTGAGGTCCCTTTCCCTTAAGCCATAAATTGAGGGCACCCAGGCTGGAACTGTTTGCAGCCACACCTTGCAATGGGTCCATGTTCTACATTTTAGGATTGACAAGTGCTGGAAATGAAGCAGTTCATAGAATTACAAAATTTGAGCATTTGAAAGAATCTTGGTAGTTCTCTAATCAAACCAATCCCCTTAAAAGAACCCCCATTGTAGCAGATCCATAGTGTTCTAGCCTCTGCTTGAAGACCTTCAAGAAGAAATCCACTCCCTCTCAAGGGTGCCTATTTTACATTTGGACAGCCCTAATGATAAGGAAGTTTTTCTTGACAAGTCTAAATTTTCCTTTTTCCAATTCTTACCTGTACTCTCTAGGGAAAGCAGAGCAATGCTAATCAACTTTCCTGTCCTCTCCTCTTCTCTCTTCTCCTCTCTTCTCTCTTCTTCCATCTTCTTCACTTCTCTTTATTCAAAGGGGTTTAGAGCTCCTTTGTCACTTTCCACAATCAGCATCCCTCCCAGTTCCTTCTCATGTTCTAGAGTGTCATTATTTCTGTGGCAAGGGAACTTCCCTATGGATATAGAAAGATCTTTATCATGTCCATGCCTCAGTAGATGTTCTTCATGAATCACTATGGTCAGAAAAACCTCAGAAACCAGAGGTCAACTGAATCAAAGGAGCTCTCTGCATTTTGTTGGGTTGATCCCTAGAAAATAGATATACAGACAGTTACTGATCCTGTTCTTGAAGCCTTTGCAATTTGGTGTCCTTACCAAAGACTGGGCTTCACTATCCTAGCCTGGAGAATTAAATGGCAAACCACTCCAGTATCTTTGACAATAAAACTCCAAATGAAGTCATGAAGAGTTGGACACAACTGAAATGAATGAACAACAAAATCATAGCCTTCAAGAACCCAGGCAAGCAGAGGTTAAGTGACTTGCCCAGGGTCACATAGCTAGTAAATGTCTGAGGTGAGATTTGAACTCAGGTCCTCCCAACTTCAGGGCATGAAGAGAAACATGGAAAGAGTTATATGAACTGATGCAGAGAGAAGTCAGCAAAACCAGAAAAAACCAATATCAACAATGCCTACAACAATGTAAATGGAAAGAACCACAAAGAGAAACCTGATTGCTTTATAATTATAAGGAATAACCTTGACCCTAAAGAAGAATTGAGAATTTAAACCTCCTTTTCTTGTAGAGTTGGTGGGCCTAGAAGTGTGGAGTATTGCACCCATTGGCAGACTCTGTTGGTGTATTGTTTGGCTTTGCTGAAGTTTTTTCTTTTTATTTATTACAAAGTCCAGCTTCTCTGTGTGTGAAAAAGATATATTCAGAAATGAAATAAAAATAAAATATAGATATGTAAAGATGTTAGAGGCATAAGTGACTGCTAAGGGAAGATGTTCTTATCACTCTTGGTTCCATTCCATTTCTTTAAAAATAAACATGATTGGAGCAGCTAGGTGGCCCTAGAGTCAGGAGGACCTGAGTTCAAATCCGGCCTCAGACACTTGACACTTACTAGCTGTGTGACCCTGGGCAAATCACTTAACCCCAATTACCTCACCAAAAAATATATAAATAAAATAAACATGATTGGGGCATCTAGGTGGTTCAGTGGATAAAGCACTGGCCCTAGATTCAAGAGGACCTGAGTTCAAATTTGACCTTAGATACTTGACACTAGCTGTGTGACCCTGGGAAAGTCACTTAACCCTCATTGCCTTGCAAAAAAAAAAATTAAAAACCACAAAACCCAACAACAACAACAAACAAAATAAACATGATTAAATTCCTATTAATTCCAAAGGACAAAGACCACAACACTTGATGTCACCGAACTTTTGCCCTAGGGTCCTATAAAGCCCCCAGGGCACTTGATGAAAAAAGCCACAGCTCTTGTCTCAAAGATCTTCTTATTTAATATAGGAGATAGACAATCTATACAAATATGCTGAATATAAGGGTGAAGGTGATAAAGACAAAGGAGAGGTACAGAGAAAATATTCTAGGGATATTTGAGAAAGGGGGAGCACTTTCCAATGGGACCTTCAGGGGATACTTCATGGAGGAGGTGATACAAGAATCTTGAAGGAAGAGAAGAATTTCAGCAGACAAAGATATAGGATGAGCATATTCCAGGCATGGGACAAATGGAGGGAAGAGTAAAGGAAGATATTGGGAAATACCTTGGGGTTCATTTTAGCTAGAGCAGAGAGTACCTGAAGGGGAGTTATGGGAAATAAGACAGCAAAGGGAAGTTGGAGACAGGTTGTGGAGGGCCTTGAAGGTCAAGCCAAGACATTCATTTGTGTTTTGTTCTCTAAGGAATAGGGAGCCATCAAGAGTTTTTGAGCAAAGAAGTTATGTGGTCAGATTGATGCATTGAAAAAGATTATTTTGGCATCCCAGCCTGTCCATCTGTCTTTCCTCCTGTCCTTATTTCCAGCAATAAATAGCAGATGTGTATATGTGTGTATGTGTGAGTGTTGGGGGGTGGGGGTGGGGGTGGGAAGGGGATGGCAAGGGGGAGGGTAATCAGCCCACAGACCCTGCCTGGTCCTGTATCTATGTCATCCCCCCTGCACAGGCAGGACCAGACACCGGGCACAGAGGTCTCTTTCTCTGTCTGCAAGTTTCCATGGTTGACAGTAATAAAGTTGTAAATGGAGGAGGGTTTCACTATCCCCATATGTTTTCACTTCAGCCATAGAGCCAAGATATTTCCTGGCATCTGGGTTCAATTGTGGGCAGATGGGGGGTTGGGGGCTGAAGGAGTCCTTTGACTCCTGCTGGGGATGCACTTGGATCTGGGACTTGCTCTCAGTCTGGACCATTCGTTGCTGCTCCTGATGCTGCTGGTGGTGTGGATAAACTTCCTCCTAACCAAGAAGGAAGGCACTCAGCCAGTGGTCAAGCAGGTCACAAACTTCAGGGCTGTTAGAACTGGAAGGAGCTTAGAACATGGACTGTCAGAGCTGGGGAACCTTAGAACACAGACAATGTCAGAATGAGAAAGACCTTATAAGGTGGAACAGGGTAGGGTATGTCAGAAGAAGAATGGACCTTAGAATGAGTGAAAGGATGGATGGACAGATAGGTGAATGAAAATGGCATAGAAAGGGCTTATTCTGGGACGGACACTGTACTAAGCTAGGGAGGATATGAATACAAATGCAAAGACAGCCCTTTATAGTGGAAGTCAACAGGTATATAGGAGTGGGGGCTAGGGGAAAGGAGTATCTATCTAGTGGAAAGTCAAAATGAGGATGACCTAATCCATAGGGTGGTCAGTTGTCACATGACAATGATAGCGGTATTGATTTGATTACTTAAAACAGAGCAAACCTGGAAGTGGGAAGGAGCTAGAGGTAAGATGACAAGATAGCCCAGGTGAGCATCTGGATTAGACGGGAAGATTAGATGGGAAGTTTGTTCTCACTGTCATGAATGGAGAGAAGCAGGAGAGCGGCAAGGTGGGTGGGTGAGATGGTTGGGGTGGGTGACTGGCTGGGTGGCAGCTGAAACACGATTTGCTTCACAGAATAAATACAGAATGACGGAGCTGGAAGCGTCCTTCAAACTTAGAATATCAGAGCTAAAAACAACAATAAAGATGATCTCATCCAACCCCCTCCCCCACTTAATTTTCCAGAGGAAGAAGCTGATGCCCAAGGCGGGGGAGAGGGGAAGGGACTTATTCATAGTGTAGATCAACTTGGACTTTTTAGAAAAATAAATAAATAGGTGAGTGAATAAATAAAACCATGGCGAGTTCAGCTGGCTACAGTTTGTTGTTTGGGATGATTGGATGGATGTGGGAGGGGAGATTTTTCTAGCACCAGGGAAGCTGGTTTCTCGCTGTGGACAAATAGAACTCCCCCTAGTAATCAAGCTCATCCCTGAGCCTGGGGCTGTCAGGCGGCTGGGCCAGGCTTCTGCCTGGGGAGTGATGATGTCTTCCCCTGAAGCCTGGCCTCTGAGGATGTCGATGTGGCATCTCCCTGGAAATAACGGCTCTTTGTGGGGGGTGGCAGGAGGAGGAGGAGGAAAGCATTCCAGTTTCTTTTGGTGTCTTTAATAAATGAAGTTTCTTCCCACATTTAAAGCTGGGGCTTCCCCAGAGAGCAGCTGGGCATGTGCCCAGTGGCCTGGGGAAGAACCTGCCCTGACTGTCTTTTTGTAGGGTGGGATGGAAGGAGGAAGGAGCAGCAGGGGCTGGGCCATGGACCGTGGCCTCCTGTTGATGGACTCAGCTGGTTCTATGGAGGGTATTATAACCTGGGGTCCTGTAAAGAGAACCAGATGGCAAGACAAAGCTTGAATCCTGCTCCTTAGGTGGTCCCCAGAGCACAAAGCCCAAGAGAACCAGCCTTGATTTTAGTACAAAAGCCCCTTGAAGGCTTTTGCTTGATTTTCTCCAATGAAAGGGAACTCACTACCTCTCAAGGCAGTCCATTGCACTGTTGGAGACCTCACATCATTATAAGGGTTTCCCTTATATTGAGGATAATTTTGTCTTTGTATCCCATTGGTAGAACAGAACTTTGCACCCAGATGCTTAATGAATGCTCATTGAATTGGATTGGGATTGCAAGTACTATCAGAATCCAGAAGAATGTTCAGGAAGCCACATAGAATCCCAGACCTTCAAAGCTGAAAGGGATTTTAGAGACGATAAAGCCCAGCCCCAATTCCCCATTTTGCAAGAGGCAGTCGTTATAGTGATTCGCTGGTTTTGCTTACTTTGCTCTGCATCAGTTCATATGAGTCTTCCCATCCTTCTCTAAAGAGGACTGGCTTTGCAGACAGATGACCCCGGGTTCAATTCCCAGTCATGGTACTAATGTTCCCTATGTGACATTAGGAAAGTGATTTAGCTTCCTTGAATTTCAATTTCCTAGCCCATAAATCCACAAGCCAAATCAACAAGTATGTATTGAGCACCTAATATGTGTCTGGCTCTGTGCTAAGGGTTAGGGATATAACGCAAAGCAAAAGATTGCCCTTTCCAACTCTAAAATTCTGAGATTGCCATGGGGCCAATAAGTGATCATTTCTCAAGTTGTCGTGTTCATGCCAGGTAGGCTGCTTCTCTTCCACTAAAATTCAGCCACTTTGCACCATCATGTCAGGGGAAATAGAAAGCTTTGGCCCACCAGCCCCATCTCTTTATCTGGATTTCCATGTTGGAAGACAAATATTTCCAGAGAAATAGCATAATTCTATGGATTCTATTGGCATTAACTCTTTCCAGGAATGGGGGAAATCTGTTAGGAGACATCATTGCTGATGGCATTTGAACCAAGGGCTCCAGAGCCTTGGGGAGCAATTCAGAATGTGAAGGGACATCAAAGGCCACCTGTACTTGAGTAGGAGCCCCTCCCCCAACATCCCCAACAAGTGAGCGTTCATCCTTTGTTTAATGTCCTCCAATGAAGAAGAACTAACTCCCTGCCTCTCAAAGCAGCCCATTCCATCAGTAGAGAGCCCACCACATTAGACTATATTCCTTTATAGTGAAACTAAATTTGCCTCTATGACTTATAACCATTTTTCCCTGTCTGCACGCAGGAGTTAAAGAGAACCAGTTTCATATCTCTTCCATATGACACCTCTGCCAGATTCTTCCTTTCTTTTCTTTTTTTTTTTCTTTGCAGGGAAATGGGGGTTAAGTGACTTTCCCAGGGTCACACAGCTAGTAAGTGTCAAGTGTCTGAGGTCAGATTTGAACTCAGGTACTCCTGAATCCAGGGCTGGTGCTTTATCCATTGCACCACCTAGCCACCCCCTCTGCCAGATTCTTGAAGATGACTGCCATGTTTCCCTCCCCCCAAGTATTCTCTTCTACGAGCTGTATATCCCTAGTTCCTCCAGTTTATCCCCCCCGCCTCCTGCCATAGACTCCAGGCATCTTACCATATTGACTGCATTGAAATGTTTGTTCTCTAGCTATGTCCCTGGGTCTCAGTTTCCTCATGGATCAAGCTTCCAACCGCCTTATCAATCAGAGGATCTTAGATTACAGATTGCAGAACCATAAATTGGAGCTGAAAGAAACCTCAGAGATGATCTAGTGACTAGAACATAGAATGTCACATCTGGGAGGAACTTTAAAAGATTGGCAGATCTAATACTCTCATTTTGCAGATGGCGAAACTTAGCTCGGGAGGTCACGTGATGATCGAGAATGATCACAAAGTTCTTTCTAGTTTTATCAGTTTATGTTCAGGGAATAGTTGTTCAGTCTGCCTTGTGATGAGGGTCTGACCAAAAAAAGCTGGCTCCAGTCACTTTAAATCTCATTTTCTTTCTAGGATTGGGTGGGCGGGCGACCAGCTCTTCTGGGCTCCAAAATTGTTAAGATTTATTTGCAAGATTTATTTAATCAGAAACAAAATTAAGCACAGTCAGTCTCTAAGGACAGGGTTCATACACTCTGAGGATCATTCTGGAAGGCACGACCCAGACTTGGGGGAAAAATTAAACAAAACAAACAAAAAACTTACTTTGACTTTACCTTCCAAAAGTCAGTTTGGGCTTTTGTTCTCTCTGAGTAGGTGGGAATCAGTGTTGTGTATAGGGGATGGGGAGGGAGCTGGGTCCAAAACATGCTCTCAGAATCAGTGAGGGAAACCTCAAATGATTTATTGTGTGACTGGCTCATCAAAGCACTCATTCTATTTTTATCCCTGAGACCAGTCCTTTACATGTCCCTCTAGATGTTTCCCAGCCCCCTTAGCCACGTTGCAGACATGGTGATGAGCAGGGAGGTACTATGATTCTTCTTATAAGATAACAGATTACTGGGCCTTGCCATCAGTACTGCTACTTGATAGGTGAATGAAGTGGAAAATTATTGTACTGTTAGAAATGACAAAAAGGAGGTGGAGTCAATATTAGAGGAAACCTACCTGAACTCTCTCAACATTCCCCTCCAAATAACTTGAAAATAACACCTCAAATCAAATTTTGGAGTAGTAGAGTCAGTGTGAGGCATTTTTCCAGCCTAAGAAAACTTAATAGGTCCCCTGAAGTCTATGGCACTGGGGTGGAAATTTGTCCAAAGCCCACACACGTGTGGTGTCAGCAACAGTGGCCACACCAACAATAGCAACAGCAGCAGCAGCAGCAGCAACAACTTTGGGAGCACTCAAACTAAAGATGGTAAAGGGGCCAGGCCGCTGGTTAGAAAGAGATTACAGGGGACCCTTTGTTGGCACAGGGTACAGCTGTAACTGATTGGCAATTCTATTACCAATTAGCAATTCCTGGGCAGAGAGGAGCACCTGTGGTTGGTTGAAAGGGAGCAAGGGCCCTGGTCACAATGTCAAGGCAGAGAGGAATACTAACACTCCTGGCTACAGATGAGCAGGGGCATTTTTTAACTCAGACCAGAGCTCAGACAAGGAGAGCTGTGGACACACCTCTCCCCATATCACACCAACTTGGAAGCACTGAAAATTTGCAGATCCCCAGAACTAGCTCTGAAAAATATATGTATGAAAAAGCCTGAACTTTGGCATAGTGATTTACTCCAAGGTGATCCAACTTTAACATAAAGTTCAAAGTAAAAAAAAAATAGGTTGAAAAAATGAAGAAATAACAACAAAAATAGAATTTGACCATAAAAAGCTACTAAGGTGGCAGGGAAGACTATGATATAAACTCAGAAGACAAAAATATGGAAACAGCTATAAGCAAAGCCTCAGCAAAAAAAATACTAATTGTCCTAAGCCCAACAAGATTTCTGGAAGAGTTAAAGAAAGAGATAAGAGTAGTAGAGGAAAATTTAGGCAAAGGAATGAGAATGATGCAGGAAAATAATGAAAAGAGAATTAGGAAGTTAGTAAAAGTGGTACAAAAAGTACAAAAACCCCTGACACCTTAAAAAACAGAATTGGCCTAATGGCAAAAGAGGAACAAAAAATCAATGAAGAAAAGAACTCTTTAAAAAGCAGAATTGGCCAAATGGGAAAAGGGGTACAAAATCTCACTGAAGAAAACTCCTTAAAAATTAGAATTGGGCAACTAGAAGCTAATGACTCCATGAGATATCAAGAAACAATAAAACAAAGTCAAAGTAATTAGTCATAGAAGAAAATGTGAAATATCTCATTGGAAAAACAACTGTTATGGAAAATAGATCAAAGAGAGATAATTTGAAAATTATTGGACTACCTGAAAGCCATGATCATACAAAGAGCTTAAACATATTTCAATTAATCATCAAGGAAAACTTCCCCAATATCTTAGATCCAGAGAGTAAAATTGAAGAATCCACCAATCACTTACCAAAAGAGATCCTAAAATGAAAAACCCAGGAATATTATAGGCAAATTCTTGAGCTCAGCCAGAGAGAAATGATTCAAATATTGGAGAGTCACAGTCAGGATCACACAAGATTTAGTGGCATCTACATTAAAGTAGTAGAGGACTTGGAATATGATATTCCCAGAAGGCAAAGGAACTGGAATTACAACAAGGAATAACTTACCCAGCAAAAACTAAATATAATCCTACAGGAGAAAAGGATGGATATTTAATGAAATAGAGGACTTTTAAGGATTCCTGATAAAAAGACCAGGACTGAAAAGAAAATTTGACTTTCAAACAGAAGACTCAAGAGAAGCATAAAAAAGGTAAACATGAAAGAGTAATCAAAAGGGTCTCAGTAAAGTTAAACTGTTTACATTCCTATATGGGAAGATGACACATGTAACTGCAAAGAACTTTATCATTATTTGGGCAGTTAAAGGTAATTTAAATAAACAGAGGACATGAATTTGAGCTGATTATGTTGGAAGGATCTCAAAAAAAGAAGGGGTGAGAAAGAGTACTTCAATGGAAGAAGGGGGAAGGAAGAAAATTTTCTCACATAAGAGAAAAATGCAAAGATGAACTTTTAATGTGGAGGGGCACGGGCAGCTAGGTGGTGTGGTGGATAAAGCACTGGTCCTGGATTCAGGAGGGCCTAAATTCAAATCCAGCCTCAGACACTTGACATTTACTAGCTGTGTGACCCTGGGCAAGTCACTTAACTCTCATTGCCCCCCCCACACAAAAATAAAACAAAATAAATAATGAATGGATAGATAAATGGATGAAGGAAGGAAGGAAGGAAGGAAGGAAGGAAGGAAGGAAGGAAGGAAGGAAGGAAGGAAGGAAGGAAGGAAGGAAGAGGGGGAAATGGAGTGGGGTAGACAGCAATGCTTAGACCTCACCCTCATCAGAATTGATTCAAAGAGGGAAGAATGTATGTGTGTGTGTGTGTGTGTGTGTGTGTGTGTGTGTGCACTCAGTTATGTACAAAAATATAACTTACTTAATAGGGAAATAAGAGGGGAAGAGAATTAGAGAAAGGGGAGGAATGATAAAAGGAAGGGTAAATTAAGAGAGGCAGTGGTTAGAAGCAAAATAGACTTTCAAGGAGAGACAGGATAAAAAGAGAAGAAGAAATAAAAGAAAATGGGATGGAAGGAAATACAAAGTTAGTAATCGTAACAGTGAATGTGAAGGGGATGAGCTAACCCAGAAGTGAATAGCAAAATGGATTAGAAACCAGAATCCAACAATATGTTGTTTACAAGAGATATACATAAAACAGAAAAACACACATAGAGTTAAAATAAAGGGCTGGAACCAAAACTAATATGCTTCAATTAAACTAAAAAAAAAAGGCAGGGGTGGCCTCAAGCAAAGCAAAAGTAGACCTACTTTAAAGAAATAATGAGGGAAACTACATTTTGCTAAAAGGTACCAGAGACAATGAAGTAATATTTTTCACAGCAACTTCCTCTGATAAAGGCCTCACTTATCAAATATATACTGAGTATAGAACTGAGTCAAATTTATAAAAATAAGAGCCATTCTCCAATTGATAAATGGTCAAAGGGCATGAACAGGCAGTTTTCAGAAAAAGAAATCAAAGTTATCTATAAATATACAAAAAAATGCTCTAAAACACTATTGATTAGAGAAATACAAATTAAAGCAGTTCTGAGGTACCATCTTACACCTATCAGAAATGACAAATGCTGTAGGAGATGAGGGAAAAATAGGGACACTAATACTCTGTTGGTGGAGCTGTGAACTAATGCAACCATTCTGGAGAGCAATTTGGAACTATATCCAAAAGGATAATAAAACTATGCAGACCCTTTGACCCAGCAATACTACTAACTACTTCTGTATTCCAAAGAGAACAAAGGAAAAGGAAAAGGACCTATTTGTACAAACATATTTGTAGCGGCTCCTTCTGTGGTTGCAAAGAATTGGACATCAAGGGGAGGCTCATCAGTTGGGGAATGGCTGGACAAGTTGTTGGAAGATGATTGTGATGGAGCACTATTGTGTTGTGAGAAATGACACGGTAGGGGGTGGTTTCAGAAAAACATTGGAAGACCCTGATGAACTGATGTAAAGTGAAGTGAGAAGAACTGGGAGATCACTGTGCACAGTAACCAATGTTATAATGATGATCAGATGTGAAAGACTTGGCTACTGTGATCCATACAATGATATGACAGTTCCAAAGGACTCATGATGAAAATATGCTATCCATCTCCAGAGAGAGAAATGAGGAACTCTGAGTGCAAATTGAAGTATAATTTTCTCACTTTCTTTATTTTTCTTGCTGTTTTGAAATATGGCTAATGTGGACATATGTTTTGTATAATTTCACACACATAATTGATATCATATTCCTTGCCTTCTCAGTTCATGGGGGAGGGATAGAAGGGAGGGAGAGGATTTGGAACTCAAAATTTAAAAACAAAAGAATCCCAACGAATAAATAAATAATAGAAATTTTAAAGTATTTTTAAAAAGAAATGACAAATATGAGAAAGTCAGAGAAACATAGGAAGATTTTTATAAACTAATATAAAATCAAACAAGTAGAACCCAGAGAAGAATATACACAATGATCCCCAAATGAAGGCCAAGCTCTGATTAATTTCTATGGACTTTCCCTGGGACCTTGGGCTCCCAAGTGAGCTTTCACCTTACATTGCCTGGGACCAGACCTCCATGTCACTTTACAGACATTTCCAAATCTTACCACTGCCAATGTATTGCCTCCTTTCCTTCCTAGCTCCTCATTATATGTTGTCTTCTTCCTTAAGAATACAAACTTCTGGGGCGGCTAGGTGGTGCAGTGGATAAAGAACTGGCCCTGGATTCAGGAGGACCTGAGTTCAAATTTGGCCTCAGACGCTTGACACTTACTAGCTGTGTGACCCTGGCAAGTCACTTAGCCCTGAAACAAACAAAAAAAACAACCCCAAAAAACAAGAATGCAAGCTTCTTGAGGGTTGGGACTGTTTTGGTTGTTTGGATTTATATTCTCAGTGTTCAGCACAATGCCTGGCCCTGATAAGTATAGAATACATGCTTTATTATTTATCATTCATTCATCATGGTAAAAACCAATAATAGGCTTTGAGAGCAGATAATGAAACATATTTCCCTTGTCTAGGAAGAGAAGTGCAGGGTGGCTAGGTCAGAATGTTGTATACATGATCAGATTCAGTTGCTGTTTTAAGTGTGGTTTGACATAATTATTTTTTCTTTTTATAAGAAAGGAGTCCATTTTGAGGTGGGGAGGGGAGGAAGGGAGGAGGCATTTCCAGAAATGGATTGTGCTATATCAGTAAAGAGAAAGAGAGAGAGAGGGGGGGGGGAAGGAAGGAAGGAAGGAAGGAAGGAAGGAAGGAAGAAAGAAAGAAGGAAGGAAGGAAGGAAGGAAGGAAGGAAGGAAGGAAGGAAGGAAGGAAGGAAGGAAGGAAGGAAGGAAGGAACAAGGAGGAAGGGAAAAAAGAAAGAAAGGAAAGGAAAGGAAAGAAAAAAGAAAGAAAGAAAAAAAGGAAAATGAAAGAAGGAAAGAAAGAAAGAGAGAGAGAGAGAGAAATGAGGTGTGGGACTTGGATGATCACTAAGGATTTTTCCAGCTCTCTACCCTATGATCCTGTAAAAATGGCCCAGGTTTTCAAGTTCTGTCCATAGCCTGATGTCATGGTAGGGAGTAGAGCCAGGACTACATGAAGCCTCTGATCCAGAATGATCTGAGGGATCACCCCTAAGCTCCCCAGCCCCAAACATCTCCTCCACTTGTCTGCTCCAGCAGCTGATATCCTCACCTCACCCTCCCTTTGCTTCCCAGATGATCATAACTAAAAGAGACCAGAGCAGTGACCCGTTCCAAGTACTCCACTTTACAGCTGAGGGGCCTGTAGACCAGACGGGATGTGTTTGCTCAAAGTCCCTCAGCTAGCAGGTAACCAGTAGACTTGTCCTGGTCCTCTGAAACCAGAGATCTTTCCACTATGCCATATGGGCCCATCGGTAAAGAAAGGCAATTCCCCCTGAATAAAATAGCTGTTCCCCCAAAAAAGCCCCACACCCCCTTTCTTGTAATGGTTGTTAGGTCCTAGGTGATCTTTAGAAGCAGATGATGCCTGGAGTAAACAGACTAGACTTGGAACAGAACCAAAGGGAAATTCAAATTGCAATTACCATGTTAATGAGGATGGTAATGAGCCTGGCCCCAGCTGCCTCCATCCCTGTTTCTGTGCCAGCACAGGGGAGGATCATGGCCTGGCCCAGTCCAGCCAAGACTTCTGTCTTTATATTAAAACTATTGTTGGGACAGCTACACAGCGCAGTGGATAAAGCACCAGCCCTGGATTCAGGAGGGCCTGAGTTCAAATCTGGCCTCAAACACTTGACACTTACTAGTTGTGTGACCCTGGGCAAGTCACTTAACCCTCATTGCCCTCCAAAAAAACCCACAACAAAACAAAAAACTATTGTTGTTGTTTGTCCTTCATTCTCAAAGAGGACCATGACATCAGGAGGTGATGTCATGACTTGCATAGAATTGAATTAAAGTGAGGGAGGCTGTGCAAGGTCACCAGTCTCACTCTCTCCTCCAGCGCCATCTGGGTCCAATGTCAAGATATACATCAGGATGACTGGAAATGGCCCTGGATGTTTTAAGGCATTTGGGGTTAAGTGACTTGCCCAGGGTCACACAGCTAGTAAGTGTCAAGTGCCTGAGGCCAGATTTGAACTCAGCTGCCTCTATATTAAAACTAGGAAGGGGAAGAAGGCTATTGGGAAGGAACAAAGATTGAAGAAACAATGAAGTCCAAGTTTCTGAACCCAAAAAAGGTTGGTCACCCCTCCCCATGCCTCCCACTCTCCTGCATCTCTGGGATTGGTTGTTTTTGTTTTGTTTTATTTTGTTTTTAAACAAATAAAATTACATTTTATTTTCTCTGAAAAAAAAAAAAGTCCTGGAAAAGATACCCCTTCCTACATGAGCTGGGTCAGGCAGCATCCTTTGCCAGAGCATCTCCTCTGGGCTCCGTCTGCCTGCTAAGGCTTGTCCTGTTACAGACGCCCCTCAGAATAGGGAAGCTCACAGAGGGGTGTGCTCTTACATGATCACAGAGTCAGAGCCGGAAGGGGGGCTGGCGGCCTTTACCTCCAACCTTTCATTTTATAGATGAACAGAAATGACTTGTCCATTGTCATAGAGAGGAAGTACAAGGTTGATCGGCATTCGAACCCAGAGCATCTGATCATAAATACAGCCTTTTTCTGCTCTACCACGATTTTCTCCTTACACAATGGGGCCACTGGTCACAACCTCTCCATGCCTTCTCTTCCCATAAGATTATTGGTCATGCCTATGTATACATCCTATATAAAAGAGTCATTCATTCACCAACCTCTTAGCATCTACTTCATACCAGGCACTGCACTAGGCTTTGGGGGTCAAAAGACAAAGAATGAAAATCTGAGTGCCTGCCCTCAAGGGGCTTACATTGTATAGTCTCTCCTGCAGCTACGTTTATAAAGCAGGGAGTCATAGCAGCATGGTTTTCTCAGGTGATCTCCAGGACCTGGGGTTCAAATATAAATTTGGTCACCCCTTGTATGAATGTGGACCAATCTTCTCTCTGTAAAGTGAGGGGGCTGGACCAGAGGACTTCAGAGGCTCCTTCCAGCTCTAATGGGTGCGCGACCTGTGGGATTCACCCCAGACTCTTTGGGAGTTGCCTCTGATATCCAATCACCAAAGTCTGGATGGTGTCTCTCAGAGTGACTGATAATGATGAAAAAAGATTTATAGTGGGCACATATCAGTGCCTGGCATAGCACCTAGAATATAGGAGGTGCTAAATAAATATTGCTTAATCTATTGATACTATATAGAACAGTAGGGCATCAAGGTGGCACAGTGGGTAGAGTGCTGAGCCTGGAGTTAGGAAGGCTCACCTGTTCAAGTGGAGCCTCAGATACCTACTAGCTGCATGACCTTGGGCAAGTCACTTCACCCTGTGTGCCTCAGTTTCCTCATCTATAAGATGATCTAGAAAAGGAAATGGCAAATAACTCTAGTATCTTGGCCAAGAAAACCCCAAAATGGGGTCACAAAGAGTAAGACAGGGCTGGAAAACTACTAAACAACATGTAACAGTCCCCCTGCCTTCTGCCCTGGTCTTCTAGAGTGTTTTGTCCTAGGGGTCACAATTGAAGAAGGGCTTTGATAACTTGAACACATCCAGAAGAGAGTGACTGGGTAGCAAAGGGATCGTTCAGCGGGTCAATGGAAAGGGGCTGTTAATTCTAGAGAAGAAAAGAGGTGGGGCATGACCAGTGTCTTCAAGCATTAGAAGCAGTTCCCCATCTCATGGGGAAAATGGATTAGCTCTGTTCTGCTTGGCCCCAGAAGACAGAGCAAGGACTGAGGTGGGGAGCCGCTGAGAGGCCCATTCACACAAGCCTTCCAAAGGGCCCCTGTGCTGGCCCAAGGAGGCACCAGAGCTGCCTCAAAGCTCGTTACCTGGATAATTACAGTTTGAGTTTTCCCTTGATCTTGTGCCTGGCCTTCTCTGTTTACTCAAGAACTAGTCTGTTTCTAAGAAATAACTTCCAAACATTTAGGTACTGCAGTCCAAGAGAGGAATGAGCTGCCCAGAGAGGGAGCAGGTTTTCCATCCCTGCAGGTCTTCGAGAAGAGGTAGGATGACCACTTGTCATGGATGCAGTAGGATGGAGCCTTGCTCAAGCAGGGCTTAGCGGAAATGGGTTTGGAAGGGAGGCTCTTGGCCCCTGGAATGCAGGGAATAACCTAATCTCCAGGCATGCAACTCCCCAATATCCTCGGATCATAGAAATAATAGAGAGTAGAATCCTGGGGCTGAATGAAACTCCAGGGGTCATCTGATCCCGGCTACACACACACACACACACACACACACACACACACACACACACACACACGCACGCACGCACGCACGCACACACCCTTCCAGAAAAGTTCATCCAGCTCCCCTGGGTGTTGCTAGGGAACACTTTGAGCCTTTGCTGCATCATATTTGACTTGACCAGTCCACGATCCCTATCCGCAGAATCACACAGATCTCAGGCACCTGAGGCAGAAGCCACCGAGCCTACTCCTCCATTTTACAGATGAGGACAGTGAAGCCACTTGCCCAAGGTCCCACAGGGAATGCGGCAGAGTTTGATATGACTCCAGAAACCGAGGTCTCCCACCGGACCATGAATGGACATTCCCTCCCCTGGCGCACCTCCTCTCCTTCCCCCACTCATCGCCCTACCGTTCCTCTCGCCTTCAGGAATTGACCCAACAGGCCCGAAGCCTCCTTAGTTCCCTTGGTGGGTTGGGGTACCCATCCACTGTCCCGTCCTTTCTCACTTTTGGTCCCTGCCTCACCCTACCATGTTTTCTGATCATCTTCTCAGTGGGGTGGGGCAGAGCCACAAGGTAGACAGAGCCTGGATTGGAAGTCCCAGCCTCTGGATCTGACTCCCATTTCTGAGACCAAACCTTTCTCTGACGTTTCTGCCGTGCGTCCACAGGGAGAAGATCACAGTCCCCCCCACCCCATCCAAACCTTCCCCCTCCACCCCCGCCCCCGGCATGGGCATCATGGGCTGCGCTGGTGAGAGAGGAAGTTCTTCCCTTTCTCTGCTCCCGTCTTTTGTCTGAGAAATGGGCTGGGGCGGGTTTGTTTCTGTCCTGGGTTGTTTGTGCTCAGTTTCAAGTGGTGGAAGGATTTTCCTGGGAGCCGGAAGTCTGAGCCGGGGTGATCTTGGAGCTGGGATTGCAGATAGGATGGTGGGGCCAGTCAGCCCAGCTGAGAAGTCAGGAGAAGCCAGGGTGCTTGGGACTCAAGCCAGGCGGGTCGAACTGGGGCTGTGCTCCATGGGAACTGAGCTAAGCCGTAAACCTCAGGGCCTTCCCCTCCCCAGAGACTGAGGTGGTGCAAAGTGGGAACGGTGGGGTGTGGGTGCCGCGGCTCATGCCTTCCAAGGGGTGCGGGAGAAGGTCTGTCTGTCTACGATGGTATCTTTGAGCAAATATTTCTTTTGTAAAAACGAGTCTGGCCTGTTAGTGGTTAAATGGAACCGGGGTATAAGGGACCACCCGCTTATAAGTCACGAGGTGCTGGAGTCATTTTCAGAAAGCCTAGACACACCCCAAACCCCCTTAAGGGTAACACACTTGGCTTTCAGGCAGTGGGGGTCGGGGTAGTCAGTGTTACAGATGCTTCACATATACAGGGTGTCCCAAAAGTCTTAGTGCAGTTGTAAGCAATTATGCTTCTTTTTAAATAAATATTAAAGCTTAAGAGTTTAAGAGCTTACAACTGCACTAAGACTTTGGGGATGGGATCATATTAGCTCATTTCATCCTTATAACTACCCTGGGAGGTTGGTGCTGTTGTTATTCCCATTTTACAAATGGGGAAGCTGATGCATGGGTTAAGTGACTTGGCCAGGGTCTCATGGCTAGTCAGTATCTGAGGCTGAACTTGAGCTTGGGTCTTACTGACTCCAGGCCCACGGTCCAAGCTCTCTGAGGACCCCTCCTGCTGCCAACTCTGAGATCCCCATGCTTTTATCTCCACTTCTTGGACACATCAACCCTGGCAACATGCTGAAGCCTGGTCATCCCTCCCATGTGTCTTTCCCTTCTCTTTTGAGTCACTGGCAATTTGGATTCTTCTAAGATCTTAGTGTCCCGTGACTCACGGCTGTCCAGCTCCACTGGAAGATCATGACCCTTAGAGAAGTGAGCCTCTTGGCACCGATAAAAGCCCTGAACAGTTTCCCAAACGTGACTCCCTGCCCCACCCCTTCCTCCTCCTCCCACTGAGGTCTGGGCCCTGCTCATTGTCTGTCAGCAGTGCCTGTTTGCAATCCAGGTGTTGAGGTCCAAGGTGTGTGTGTGTGTGGGGAGGGCATGTATGTGTGTGCATGTGTGCTGCTGCCTAAATTATGACAAGGAGCTGGATGAGCAGTCTGCTGAATCAGTCCATTAGAGTGTGTGTATACATATATGTATCTACTTAACTGCCTATCCATCCAGCAATATGTCTATCATACATCATACATTTACCCATCTCTCTCTCTCTTTTTTCTCTTTCTCTCTTTTTAAAAAAACAACTTATCTTTCATTGGAATTGTAGAATACTTTATATACATCAGAGTAAATTTTATTGAAAAATGGGGAGAGAAATCAAACTTTAAAAATACACTCCTGGGGGCAGCTAGATGGTGCAGCGGATAAAGCACAGGCCCTGGATTCAGGAATACCTGACTTCAAATCCGGCCTCAGACACTTGACACTCACTAGCTGTGTGACCCTGGGTGAGTCACTTAACCCCCCGCAAAAAAAAAAAATACACTCCTGAAATGATGAGCAGGATGCTATCAGAAAAACCTGGAAAGACTTACATGAGCTGATGCAAAGTGAAATGTACTGCATACAAAATAACAGCAATATTGTAAGATGATCTGCTGTGAATGACTTAGTTATTTTCAGCAATACAATGATCCAAGATAACTCTGAAGGATATATGAAAAATGCAATCTATCTACAGAGAAAGAACCGATGGTATCTGAATACAGATTGAAGCATAAATGTTTTTGTTAGCTCCTTTTTCTAAAGTTTTTTGACTTCTTTCATAACCTGACTAATGTGGAAATTTTTTGCATGATTACACATGTATAACATATTGAGTTTCATAAGTTCTTAAGGGGGTGGGGAGGAAGGGAGGAAGAGAATTTGGAACACAAAATTTTAAAAATTGATGTTAAAATTTATTTTTACATGTAATTTGGGAAAAAAATTCCAAATAAACAAATAAAAAATACACTCCCATTGAAACCAAGTAAGCCAGCCAAAGCAGGTACAATCCAAGGGACTTTACTTTTTCTATTTGTTTTTAAGAATTTGAATTCCACGTATCTATATACAATCCTACAACATCCAGTTAATCCCCCTGAAGATAATTCAACAAAGACTTCCAGAAAGGAGTTAAGACCTAGAGGAAGGATGCCATTATTTCCATTCAATAGCGGTAACACTATAAGTAATAATTATGACCTCCAAATAGAGGATTAATTCAAGTATGATATTACTAATAAGGTTTTGACCCATCATTTTTCATGCATTAGTTCCATCGAGATATATATTGTTCATATGAAGGCTTCTGTAGGTCTGCTGGCTTACAAATTTTTTTTTTCTTTAAAAAAAAAATAGGATTGGGGGCAGCTAGATGGCGCAGTGGTTAAGCACCGGCCCTGGATTCAGGAGTACCTGAGTTCAAGTCCGGCCTCAGACACTTGACACTTACTAGCTGTGTGACCGTGGGCAAGTCACTTTACCCCCATTGCCTGCAAAAAAAAAAAATAGGATTAGGATTAGACAGTGAAAATGATACTATATGAGATGACCCATACCCACAATCCTGAGAAGCCTGGTTATTTTCTGTGGTAGGGCACCGAGTCTTAACTCCATAGGAGATCAGTCTTTGGGTTCGTTGTTTGGATTCACCAGAAGTCTAGCAAAATACTGAAAGATTTGCTTCACATGACCAGGACCAAGAATAACATGCAAAGAACAGCAGCTGTTTTTCGCTAAAGCCATATACAGAATGTGAACCTTTTGGAGTTTCCAAGAAACTAAAGAGCATTTTGTTTCTTAAAAAAAATCCGGGGGCAGCTCGATGGAGCAGTGGATAGAGCACTGGCCCTGGAGTCAGGAGTACCTGAGTTCAAATCTGGCCTCAGACACTTGACACTTAATAGCTGTGTGACACTGGGCAAGTCACTTAAGCCCAATTGCCTCACTTAAAAAAAATCCAAAGTCCAGAAATGAAATAGCTCAACATAAAGAATAAATTATATACTTGGTCCAAAAATTTTCCCTCAGACCATCCCAGCATATGGATTTAAAACCTTTTCTTTCTTCTGCAATGGGTGAACCGAAACAATACACCTCTGCCAGCAGGAAGAAATTGTTATTGTTATTTCAGCAAACCTGACTAGTCAAAGTCAATAAATAAGGGGTGGAGAAAGTATTAAAATGTTAATAATCAAGTATCTTAAGTAGTCTAAAAGTGTCAGGGCTTTCCCCCCTTCATTTAAATCAAAGATCTGCCTTCTGGGAATATATTTGTACTATATAAGAGCTAATAAGTTCCTGTCTATGCCCATTTGAGGCTATGCCCAAATCATGACAGGGAGCAGGATGAGCAGTCCACTGAATCAATCCATTAGAGTGTGTGTATACATATATGTGTCTATCTGTCTATCCATCAATATGTCTATCATTGTAGGTCGTACATCTACCAATCTCGCCTCCCTCTCCCTCTCCCTCTCCCTCTCCCTCTCCCTCTCCCTCTCCCTCTCCCTCTCCCTCTCCCTCTCCCTCTCCCTCTCCCTCTCTCTCTCTCTCCCTCTCTCTCTCTCTCTCTCTCTCCCTCTCTCTCTCTCTCTCTCTCTCTCTCTCTCTCTCTCTCTCTCTCTCTCTCTCTCTCTCTCTCTCTCTCTCATACACACACACACACACACACACACAGAGTATATAAGAGATAGGAAGCTAGTCTTGGAGCCAGAAAGAACAGACCGGGGTTCCTGCCTCTGACATACTCAGTCTGTGTGACCCTGGGCAGGTTGCTTAACTTCTCAGAACCCTAGGCAACTCTTTAAGATGATAAATTGCAGAGCAAAGGCCCCTTGGCATTAGCAGAGGGGATTTCTTCAGCAGAAGTAGCATGTGCCAATGAGATTGCATATCTGCTTATATGTAAGAACACTGGTATAGTAGACCAAGAGCTAGCCTTGGATCCAGGAAGACAGACCTGGGTTCAAATCCTGTCTCTTACACATCCTTTGTGCACATTATACAAACATGTGTATGTAAGTATATGTGTAAATACACACATGTGTTTGTGTATATTGTATGTATATATCTATGCATCATTACTAGAGGGTTGGCCAATAGGGGATCCCTTTTTTATCCCTAGAGGCCAATGAAACCCTAATCCTGATTCTAGACTTGACGGGTTGAGCTCTGCCCTGGGGAAGGTAGCATCCAAGCACAAGAAATAATTAATCCTCGAAGAATAAGAAAAAAATATGCATTTATCAAAATGTTATATTTTAAAGTGTCTCCTTATGTCTCTCTCCAGTTGAACCCTAACCTACCTTTGACACCTGTTGTATATGCTCCTGTCTCTGGGCAGATGAATATCTAAGCTATTCCGGACAGAACAATCAATGGATTGAGTGCTGGGCCTTCAGTCAGGAAGACCCAGTTCAAATCCAGCCTTGGACACTAGCTGTGTGACCCTGGCCAAGTCACCTAACTCCTATTTGCCTCAGTTTCCTCATCTGTAAAATGGGGATAATGATAATTCCTACTTCCCAGGGTTGTTGTGAGGATCAAATGAGGTAACAATTATAAAGCCTTTAGCACAGTCCTGTGGAACGCTTAGAGCTTGGTCCAATATAGAAGGCACCAACGTCATCCGCTGCATGCTAGGCCATTGTCAGTCATCCTGACTCTTGTCTTGTCGCTGGATTTCAACGACTCTGGAATAGAGAGCAAGGCAATTGTGTCTCGCTTAAGTCAGGACATCACCCATGGTGTCACTGATCTTCAAAAACGAAGAACAAGCAACAGCTCTCATCTGTACAGGATCACAGTCTGGGAGCCAGGAGGGACCTCAGAGAGACCTTGACTTCAACTCCCTTGTTTACAGGTGAGGAAATTGAGGCTCAGAAGCACTGAGCGAAATCACTCTCTGAGTGACTGAGCCTGACTGAGCTCATGTGTGGGAAGTGGGATTTGAATCCAGGTCTTTTGATTCTAAGTTAACCCTCTCTCCACTATGTGATGCTGCTGCCTCTCATATTTCTTTCCAAGACTCAGATTTTACCATCTTTCAAATGCCATTAAGAAGAATGACACTAAAAAAGAAAAAGATAAAAGGAAGAATGACACTGTATAGCCTATATTGAATTGCTTGCCTTCTCAAAGCGGGGAGGGAGGGAGAGAATTTGCAATGCAAAGTTTTAAAAATAGATGTTCATTGTTTTTACGTGTAATTGGGGAAAAATAAAATACTAAATTTAAAAAAAAGAAATTAAAAAAAGAAGGATGGCACTAGCTTCCTCCTAGTTGTTTGTAAAGGTCAATCGTGTGGTCTTTTTGATGTAGTTAAAAGTGCCCTGCATTTGTAATCAGAAGACTTGGATTCAAATCCTGGCTCTGCTACTTATTGTCGGAGTGACCTTGGTCAATTCAATTTTCTGAGCCTTAATTTTCTAGTCTCTAAAATGGGGCCAATAATCAACCAACCCTGGTCCCTAAAATTGATGTTAAAATTTTCTTTTTACATATATCTTGGAAAATAAAATTCTATTAAAAAATAGTCAACCAACCAATCTACTCATAGACAACCATTTACTAAGAACCTATTGGGCGCCAGGCATTGAGCAGATGCTGGGGACAGAAAGACAGACACGAAGCATATCCTGCCCTTGGGGAACTTACATTATATGCGGGGAGGGAGGTTGCAATACTAGCTTCCCAGAGTTATTAGGAATCAAATGAAATCATGGATAAGCCATCAAACACTGTAGAAACCTGAGCTATTATTAATACATAGATGCGTGTCTCTTCTTAAGAAATTCTCCCTTCTGTCTATCATTTCCCCCTGCTTAAATTTAAGCTGAATGTCCCTTGTTTGATCAGCATGGTATAATGGACTGAGAGCTTGTCATGGTCCAGAAAGATGTGAATTCAAATCCCGCCCCTGACATACACTGTCCCTGTGAACCAGATCAAGTCCCTTAAACTCTCAGTGTTCTGAGCCACTTCAAGATGTTAAGCGGCAGAGAAGGTGCTGACCTGTATTGGTGCAGGGACTGGCTTCACCTGCGAGTTTCCTAAGCCAGAGAAATCACAGTCCCTGTCCCTCTCCCACTCTCTCATGAACGTGGAAAGAACTGCTCAGCATTCTCCTCGTAAATTCCCTCCATGGACTCGTATCTCGGGTCAGGGCCTGCCACAGATGGGGAAACACAACACCTCTGCACAAAATGGATTAAGCAGGCACAGTCTGTGCCCGAGAGGGGTTTGATCTATAAGCAGACCCTTCACGCCCAACATGGAAGAGATCAACCAGGCCAACTTGTGGAGAAGTGAGTCTGTAGACTCTGGGAGCAAGGGCTGGAATTCAGGACCAGGCAGATGCAGAGCGCTGTGCATCAATTGGCCATGTAACCATAGAGGTGTCTCTCTGAGCTTTGTAGCTGTAACAGAAAGGAGGTCTGTAGGCCTGAGCTCCCTAAATGAAATGGATAGCATGGGTGGACAATAGTTTCCCAAGTCTCAGTTAGACAAAGCCCAGAAGCCACCAGCCTCCCTCATTCCTGATCTAGGAAACCCACTCAGAGAGTGGTTCTCCAGCCGCTGTTGGAAACCTTTCAGTGATGAGAAGCTCACTCCTACAGTGGAAGCCCATTCCCCTTTTAGCCGACTCTTTTTTTTTTTTTTTTTTTTTTTTTTAGTGAGGCAATTGGGGTTAAGTGACTTGCCCAGGATCACACAGCTAGTACGTGTTAAGTGTCTGAGGCCGGATTTGAACTCAGGTCCTCCTGACTCCAGGGCCGGTGCTCTAGCCACTGCGCCACCTAGCTGCCCCTAGCCGACTCTTGTTAGGAAGTTGCTGTCTGTATGGAGTGAATCTCTACCTACGTCTTCCAGCTTTGCCGTTAGCTCTGCCCTCTGGGGCCAAGCAGCCTGCCTGGCTCTGAGGATCTTTCTCCCACCTGACAAGCCTTCAATGCTCGAGGCTGGAGATGCTGCCATCCCCTCAGACTTCCATCCATCCTCGGACAACAAGTCAGGCGACACCACATATGGCTTTATAATACAGACGTGTGCGCTATCTGACATATTTAATTCCTGTCATACAGAAGGGGTTCTTAACCTGCATTCCATGAACTTATTTTCATTATTTAGATAAACAATTCAATATGGTCGGTTTCCTTTGGAATCCTCTGCATTTTATGTTATGCATTTGAAAGCTTGGCACAGGGGAAGGGTCCGGAGGCTTCACTGGACCTTGCCAGAGTGGGCCGGGACACAAAAGAAGTTGTGAAGCCCTGGCTGGGTTTAAATTCCAGGCCAATGGGTCACTCTGTAGATCACTGTGGGCAAGCTGCCTCACAAGGGCAAAGGTTGGAGCAGGGACTCTCTAAGATGACTGTCTTTAAAGAGAGATTCTACAATTGAGTCTGCCGAGGTCTCCCAGCAAGTGAGCAGCAGAGTGGGATTCCAAGCATCTCCTAAAATTCAGGTCAAAGTTCATGCCACTGTCCCACACAACCAGCCTGTTAGGGTGAGAGCCTTGGGGGTCTGTTTATCCAAGGAAGATTCCCAGAACCTTATTTATTTGGATCCTGTTCCTTCTGTTATTTTGAATAAACAGACCCAAGTTGTTTTGTGTGGCCTAGCTGGAGGCTTGCTTCATTTTATAAATAACCATTGCAAGACCTTTCAGAACCTTCTGCTGCCTCGAACACCCTTCCTGTCACAGAGCCCAGCACTCATGGTGGCCCTCCACTGTCTCTTGTTGAATGATGAGTGCACTGAGCTGATCTGCTTGAACGGATCCAACCCAGCCAGCACTTATTAAGCACCTACTGCATGCAAGTCGCTGGAGACACAAAGACCAAGAAAAATAGTCCGTGCCCTCAAGAAGTTTAAATTCTATCGGGGAGATACAACATCTAATCAGGTCAATATTCACATGATTATTTTAAAATAGAGAGGGTAGTAGCAAAGTACTAGTAAGGGGACCACAACTAAGGCAGTATCTGAGTCTTGGAAGAAGCCCCGGATTCTAAGAAACAGAAGCAAAGAGAGATTTCATTACAGGCCAATGGAGGCAGAACAGTTTGTAGGTCAGTTTGGCTGCATCCCAGAGGAGATGAAGTGTGAAATAAACACAGGAAGGTAGGCTGAAGGCAGATTCTGAAGGGCCTGCATGCCCACCTGCATGGCCCTGGGCAGACTCCGCAGCTCCTCAGTTTCTTCATTTACAAACTGAGGGCCTTGGACCAGGTGGCCTCTGATGTTCCCTCTGACTCAAAATCTAGGATCTTTTAAGGAAATAGGGAGCCATTGAGAACTCTTGAGCAGGGGAAGTGACATGATTAAACCTGTGTTTTAGGGATATCATTTTATCAGTTATATGGATGATACTGAGGGAAAAGAGACCCAAAACAGGGATATACATCCCATAGGAGGCTGCTAAGGTAGTTCAGGTATGAAGTGATAGGTGTGGGGGGCCGGCTACATGAACAGAGAGAGGATGCATGGGAGGGACGTGGAGGGAAGAGCAACAAGACTTGGGAGGTTCAGAGGAAAGGTGGGTTTCCATCTGGGATGCCTTCAAGATGTCTCCTTGGCATCTAGGTGGAGACACTCAGCAGGAAGATGGCGATGCCAGACTAGAATTCTCTAGAAAATCTCTCATCAGTTTCCTCATTGGCAGAAGAGGGAGTTGGCCTTCTCGGCCTCTATATCATCTTCTATCTCCAGGTCTATGATCCTAGTTTCATTATAGACCTCATGTAGGTGCTATAATGCTGATGATGATAGCAATAAAAATAATTGCAGCTAGCATCATATAAAGGTTTGCAAAGCACTTTACATATATTATGTCATTTGACCCTCACAACAATCCTGGGAAATAGGTGTTATTATGATCCTCATTTTACAAAAAAAGGAAACTGAGGCAGACAGAAGGCAGACATACCCAGACTTGTGAGAATCATGATTATAGACTCATAAACTTGGTGCTGGAAAGAACTTTAGAAATCATCTTATCTAATGCCATCCTTTTAGAGAGGAAGAAACTGTACGTTTATCTTTTTTTCCTATTCTACTATGTTGTGGACATTCTTGTTTTATTTCTTAAGTTCAGAATAAAATAAAATAAATTAAAAAAAAAGAAACTGAGGTCTGGAAAGATGTGACTTGCCCCTGGTCACCCATATATTAAGTGGCAAAACTAGGGTTTGATCCTAGATTCTCTGATGCCAAATTCAGCACTGTCCAGTGAATACCAAGCTAAAGCTCTGTACAGATTGACAATGTATATATTTGGGGGGGGACAGAGTTCTGGCTGGCACGAGTTCTATGTATGTAGAGATCCTTCGGCCTGTGCATGGGGTCCCTGGAGATCCCTCGCCAGTAGTTTTCGCACATTTCCCTGTTTAATCATCCGCTGGAGTTTCTGCCCAGACGATAGTCAGAGAAAACCCGGAGGGACCAGGGTGAATAGTCGAGGAAATGCTGAGGAGCTGGTGGCTGTCTGTCTGTCCAAGAGCACCCTTTTGGAAACACTAGGTCGTTGCTTCCAACTGTTTGATTTTCTTTTTTTTTTTTTTTTTTAGTCAGGCAATGGGGGTTAAGTGACTTGCCCAGGGTCACACAGCTAGTAAGTGTTACGTGTCTGAGGCTGGATTTGAACTCAGGTCCTCCTGAATCCAGGGCCAGTGCTCTATCCACTGCACCACCTAGCTACCCCCAACTGTTTGATTTTCACAGACTTCCTTGTCAAGCTGGAAGAGATTTATGGTCAGAGGACCCAGGTTCAAACAACTACCTGTGTGACCTTGGCCAAGTTGTTTAACCTATCTGTGTCTCTTTTCCTCATTTGTGCTGGAGTAAAAGACCTTCAAGAGACCCTCCAGGTATGAATTGAGGACCTGGTGACTTTGAGGACATCTGGCCCTCCTTTCCCCCACTCCCATTTTTACAGTAGTGGAAACTGAGTTTCAGAGACAGGTAGTGACTTGCCTAAGGTCACACATCCAGTAGGTGTCTGGGTTGGGAATAGAACCCAGGTCTGAGGTTCTCTGCATCTCATTTTTGCAGACAAGGAGCCTCTTTTCTGACCCTTTTGGGGCGTTGGGCCCAAAAGCTTCTTTCTCCCCCAGGGGGTAGGAATCGCAACTGCTCAGCAGAGAAGACCTAGCAGGCATGACCCTACACAGAGGTGAGGTAACTGGCCCCATGAGTGGTATGGTCTCAAGGAAGGAGACTCCCCCTCTTTGCCTTTAACAGGGGGACACAGTCTTTTCACCCAGACTTGCCTGTGGTTACCCAGTTATTGCAGAGCTGGAATGAAAGGTCAGGCAGCTGTTCCGTTCACTCTAAGGAGGAATTATTTGAAGCCTTGCCTTGGCTTGGAGCAATCCCAGACCATACACGGAATAAGAAATCTGGCACCACTGAGTCAACTCCCTTTTCCGTCTTTCCTGGGCCATTGACTGGCTGTGTAACCCCAGATGGGTCTGCAGATCTCTTCTGATCTCCCTCACTATGACTCTGTAAAATGGCCTTGGGATGGAGGCTAGGCTAGAACGGGGGTCTCTAGCCTGGTCTTCTCCTGCCAGAGTTCTGGTTTCCAACTCCCTGGGCCCCAGGGATGTGAGAGAGGTTGGTGGGGGAGAGGGCGGGAAGGAGGAGATGGAATAGAGAAAAGAATCTAGCACCGAGAGCTATGGAGGAGGTGACTGAATGGAGCCCCGAGGCCTTACTGGAGGCCTCTAAAATGGCGTAGTGAAGGAAATCTCCCCCGAAAGCCCCATTTTCTTTACGGACGTGGGCAAGGCCCGGATGCTATGACAGCTAAGTGCTCCGATGTGTCATCTTCTAAATTCTCTTCTGGTTTTGCTTTAAGCTCCCAGGGGATCTCCTCGCCCCGCGTCTTCCCCTGCTCCACTCCATCCTCCGCTCGTGGCCAAAGCAATCTCCCTAAAGTGCAATTCTGATTATGTCATCCCATTATTCAGCAACCCCCAGGAGAACCCTGTACCTCTGGATCAAACCTAAATTCCTGTTTGGCTTTAAATCTTGTCACAACCCGGCCCCACCCTGACTTTCCAGTCTTCTGCCTCTTCCCTGATCCGGGATTACCGGCCTCCTTGTCCTTCCCCAAACAGAAATGTCATCTCCCACCTCCATGATATCCCCCTGGCTGTTCCTTGTACCTGCAAGGCTCTGCCTCCTGCCTTCATTGGATTCCTTCAGGCCTCAGCTCAAATCCCTACCCAACACAAAAGCCTCTCCTGATTCCCCTTAATGCCTGAGCCTTCCCCGTGACACCCTTCTGCCTCTATCTCGTATGTCTACACATCTGTACATTGTATGTATATCTGTGTGTATTTGAACATGTGTGTGCATTGTGTGATGTGTGTTCATTGTGTGTGCATGTGCCTGTGTATATGTGTGTATGATATCTTGTCTCTGCGCAGTTATTTGCATCACGTCTCCCCAGTAGGCTGTGCAATCACTGAGGACAAGGACTATTTTTGCCATTCTTTGTGTCCCTAGCGCCTGGGACACAGTAGCATTGATTAACATTTGTTGGCTTGACTTTCCAGCTGCAATGGTCTATATTCTGAGGTCCTCTCTGGTTCTGACAGTTTATGGGCTAAGGTTCCTCCCTGTTCTGATGTTCTGTGTTCTATGTTCTAACATTCAACATTATCTCTCAGCATTGATATTGTATGTTCTATGACCAGAAGGTTCCCTCCATCTTTGACATTGGATGTTCTATGTTCCAAGACCTTTTATGGTTCTTACAGTAGATACTGGGCAGTGTGTATAGTGGTTAGTGTGCTGACTTGTGTCTGGACCTGGATCCTAATTCCTTCTGAGACACTTAGGATTTGGGCAATGATCAGCAAGAACCTTTCCCTCTCAAAGGCTGTTTCTATGACAATAATGACAACTAGCATTTAAACAGCCCCAAAGATTTGCAAAGCACTTAGCATTTGATCCTCCTAACAACCCTGTCACATAGGTGCTATTATGATTCTCATTTTATGTATCAGGAAAAGGAGGCTGAGAGACATTAAGTGACTGACTTGTCCAGAGTCACATAACTGGTTAATGCCCGAGGCAGGATTTGAACTCGAGTCTTTGTGACTCCAAGATCAGTGCCCTCTGCCTAGGTATAAGAACTTAGACCCCTTCTCCCTTCCCTCAGCTGTTGTCAAACACACCCTTTTACCAACAGTAAAATACAACAGAATGCAGGTTGGTGCTGTGTTCATCAGCCCTCCCATCGCATTCTCCTGTTCTTCTACATGCTGCTGGTGACACAGTGGATAGAGCACTGGGCCTGGAGTTAGGAAGTTTAAATCTGGCCTCAGACACTTAGTAGCTGTGTGACCCTGGGCTAGTCACTTGACCTTGTTTGCCTCAGTTTCCTCATCTGTAAAATGAGCTGAAGAAGGAAATGGTGAACCACTCCTGTAGCTTTGCTAAGAAAACCCCAAATGGGGCCATGAAGAGTCAAACATGACTGAAATGACTCAACAACAACAACAAAACATTGGGGGATTTTTCCAGGAAAGACCTATTTTTCTTGGTTTACAACCTAGGTATCATCCCATATACAATCTTGCCCCTTCTCTCCTCCTCCTCCTCCTCCTCTTCCTCCTCTTCCCGCTCCATTCAGGCCTGGCTGTTACTCAGTCATTACTGACCTAGGACTCCTATTTCCAATGCCCAGATGTGACACCCCTTCCTCACCCCCCAAGGCCTGGCCAGCTCCCAACAATTTACAATCACAAGCAATTGTTTTATTCCTTCCTTCTTCCTCCCTCCTCCCCTAGTTATTCATCCTCCATATTTACAAAGAAAGTCACATAAACAACTTTAGAAAGAAAACACAAACCCCATGCAGCTGTTTGAGATCACCATGGAAACCAATGGTTTATAGCAACAGGGGGCTTAAAGAACACTGGATTTGAACTCAAGAAACCTGGGTTCAAATCCCAGCTTAGCTTTTTGCTTGCTGTGTGACCCTGGGCAAGTTGCTTTGCCTTTCTGAGTGTCACTAAGTAGATGGCTTCTCCCATGGCTTCTACCTCTGATACTCTGTGTTGCTGCACTTCCTTGTCTTCTCCTTTCATGTGACCAGGTAGAAGGCTCCATTGCCTTCATATCTTAAGAGGTGACTAGGTCCACCCCAAGAGAGATCCTGAGAGAATGTTCTATCTCACTTGCCCTTTGATGCAACTGGATGCATTTTGCTAATAAGTAAATTGATGACTCTTAAGATGCACAACTGTGGCTAATGCTCATCACAATCTTCTATTTTTATAATCTACCCATTAAATCCATTTTTATTCCAGGCCACTCTGCAAATGAAGCCTCCCTTCTTACCAGGGGGTCAGTTCCTGAATCCTAAGCAGAGCAGAAGTAATTCTTAAGTGTCCAAAGGAAATGGAGAATCATGGGGTGTAGATTTGGAAAGGGACTCGGAGATCATTGAATTCAAATCTGTCGCTTTACAGAGGTAGAAACTGATGCCCAGGGAGGTTGTGTGATGATCTAAGTCATAGAGTTGTTATGAAGGAAATGCACACTTTGGTAGTAATTTAAGGTCTATTATGATCTCATTTGATCACCTCTACAACCCTGTAAGGCAAGTGATAACAACTGTTATTGCCCTTCCCATTTCATAGATGCTGCCATGAGTTCAGAGGAAGGTGACTCTCCCAAGATCACACAGCAATCTAGCAAGCAGAAGATCCAGGACTTGAACCCAGGCCCTGGGAATTCTAAGCCCCAGTAGTATTCTTTCCATGACACCATCCTACCCAGACAATGTCTCAGATTCTCCCTGGTCTGGTTGTGACATCCTGGACTTGGGGAGGGTCTGATCCCATACACTTATTCTCATCTTGCTAATGAAGGTTGGGGGTCATAAAATTTAAAGCTAGCTGGGGCCTTAGATCATCGACTCCAATGCTCCACATTTAGATTTAAGGGTCTGCCATGTTTAGAAGGTCATAAGGGGCAGACATTGAAATGTAAAGTGGACGCCCATTCCCATGCAAGGAAAACATTCCAAGCCTCAGAAAGGGTCTGAGACTTGAATAGTTCAAATTGCCTGTGAGAGACCAGCACCCTCACGGACTCGCCCTGGGCCCAGTCTGGTTCAGTGCCTTTGTCCCCAGCCACTCATCTGCATAAGATCCCAACAGGAATCTAGGAAGTGTAACTGAGTCAGAGAGGCTAAAAGTCTCCCACCTCCTTCCTAGAGGTGAGAAACCTCTGGGCCAAGGTCCTCAAGGAGGTTTACACTGTTTTCACCTGCTCTTCCCACTGGCTGTGTGACCCTCTGTCAGCCTTGGTTTCCTCACCTGTAAAGTGGGGATGATAATATCCTGAGGTTGTTTTGAGGATAAGATAATCTTTGTAAAGTGCTTTGAAAACCTTGAAGTGCTACATAAAGGCTAACTTGTATTACTATTATCAACTAAATGAGCCTTCTGGCTGATTGTTTAGGAGAAGCCCCCTGATAGGGACTCAGGAGTTACTGTGTTAGAAAGGTAGCCAACCATGGGATTACTTCTATAGCCTTGAGAATATTATCAGCGGGCCCTCTATGAACTGCACAGGTAGGGGGAGTGAGCTAGAGGAAGAGCTGCACCTAAATGAGATAACAGAAGTTTGAAGAAATTCAGTGACCTGCCCCAAGCCCTTCATATGGTGAATGTCAAAAAGCATCAGGCAGAGTCACGATTAACAATTTTTGCACCTGGGACAAGTAGAACAAAAGACAACTGAAGTGACTTGCCTTCACCTTCTTCTAGGGAAGGGGAAATGGAGGTCATCCAGTGTTGAGCCAAGGAAAAATCACTTAGGGTTCAACCATTGATATGCCATCTGGTAGCTTTTCATTTTTAAATAATTGTTCTTGTTAACTAACTACAAAACTCAATTGTTTCAAGGCTCCTGAAGGACGGCAAGCACTGCCAATGACTTAAGTTTTGGCACCCTGGAGCAAAGTCCTGTTTATCCTGCCCTAGTTGCAATTCTGAGATCGAGGTTGTCAACCAAGAGAGGGGCAAACCAGTCACCCTGATTTGGACCCTATTCAGCATCTCATTTTTTAAAAAATTAAATATTTTCATTTACATAATTGGTTTTTTGCATCAATCACATTCCTCAACATCTTCCTCTCAGAGCCATTCCTTATAACAAAGACTTAAAAAACAAACAAAAAGTTCCACAAAACTAAGACATCAGAAAAAAGAAATCTGAGATTATACACAGCCTTAGTCCCCCACCTCTACAAGGTGGGGGGACAGTGGCTTCTATTTCATAGCATGGCCTCTGTCTTCTTGCTCTTTGGACCCATTTTACTTTCCTTGGCTTGTATAGATGAGAACCAGAAGGGACCCAGAGAGAATGTGAACTTAATGTTGCTCCTGGGGACCAGCCCAGATCCTAGATTTGCTTTGGCCAAGAAGATTAATGGCTAGACAGGGAAAGAGTTGAAGCTGTTGGCTAACATGAAGCTTGGGGATTATCTGTGAATTTCATTATCCACATCCCCCTGCCCACACATAGACTCTCTCTCTCTCTCTCTCTCTCTCTCTCTCTCTCTCTCTCTCACACACACACACACACACACACACACACACACACACACACTCACTCTGCTAACAATCATTTAACAGCCTGGCTCTTCCCTAACCTTCTCCTGGATTCCCTTCCCCACCAATGAAAGGACAAAGCAAGGTCAGGCACCAGATCAGAGGATGCAGAGGTGGAAAATTATTCTGTCTAAGCTCCTGATTTTATAGGGGAAGAAACTGAGACCAATGTATGTCAAGTGACTTGCTCGAGGTCACACGGCTATTAAATGGCAAGATCCAGATCCACATCCCTTAACTGAAATCCAGAGCTCTCCATTTGCCAATCACCAGGGATACAGACAGGACACCATAGCAGCTTTTCAGGCCAAGGTCAAATAGCAGAAAGCAGAGTTAGTCATCATGGACCCAGGAACACAGCTGTAACTAGGACAGGGCAACTGGCACTGTGCCCCAGTGCTCTAAAATGTAGAGGGAGTCGACAGAACTTGGACTTCCTCAGCAGATACAAACGACCAAGCTTAGCAAACAGCAAGCAAGAATAATTAGGTAAAATAGGAATCAAGCAGATGGCGTGTTTCCTTCTCCCCTGGTGACCTGCTCTCTCTCCTCCCTCTTCCCCACCAAGATCTTCCACCCCAAACACCTCTCCCCAACATGGTACCTTGGTACGTAGGAAAAACCGGGTGGATGGACAAGGCCTAATGTACATACTAAGGCATGGGAAAGACTTCAGCATATAAGACACTGCAAAGGGACAGTGGGTTGGGCCCAGCATCAACCAGGAGGGGATTTGGATTGCTCCCCAGGGAAATTACAAGCAGATTTAATGACCGTAAACTTCCCTCAGAAATAAATGCCTACCCTTTTTAAAATTATTATTATTTTTACAATTATTTTATTTATTAATTTATTTATTTTTGCAGGGCAATGGGAGTTAAGTGACTTGCCCAGGGTCACACAGCTAGTAAGTGTCTGAGGCCAGATTTGAACTCAGGTACTCCTGAATCCAGGGCTGGTGCTTTATCCACTGCGCCACCTAGCTGCCCTTGCCTACCCTTTTAATACCCGCATTCTATTCTTGTACTCTTGCATTCCCATATTGCATGGAAGAACAATAATCATAAGAGCTAACATATATATAGATAGCCTCTACTGTGTGTTAAGTACTTAACAAATACCTCATTTGGTCCTCACAACAACCTTGGGAAGGAGAAGCTAGTATTAGCCCCATTTTATTGAGGCAAACAGAAATTAAGTGACTTGCCCAGGGTCACACAATTAGCAAGTGTCTGGGACTGGATTTGAACTCAGGTCTTTCCAATGCTAAGCCCAGTTCTCAAGCCACTGAGCCATCTAATTGCCTTATAACTTCTGGGAAGATATGGCCAAGAGTTTCTTAGATGGGTAGGCAGTCAACAGTGGCCATCTGTATCATCAGAGGAACTGATGAGCTCCATTGGAAATTCGTGTCATCAATATGTGTCTTTTTTTTTTTACTACTGGACTATATTTTACCTAAATTTTATATTCTTGGTGCCCTTCCCCCAGAGCCTAGTGCAGTGTTCTGTAAAAAGCAGGAGTTTAATTCATGTTCATTGACTTAAATTGGTTCGAAGTGAATTGAATTGAATCTACCAGGGCTGTGAAAAAGGAACTCAGGAAAGACTCAGAGACCAGATTGGTCTAAGCAGATAACGTGTATCTGATTTGTCTCCAAACCACCCATTTGCTTTTAAACCCCCAAACATCTTGTCCTCTCCCAAATGAGTTGCATCCGTTTTCTCTGCTGAGCCCCTCCCTGCTCAGACTCAAAGATGTTCATTCACTTGAGGATGGAAGTTGTCATACCTGAGGCCAGAGACCGTAGCTTCTATCTGTTGTATACCGCACATACACCAATACCTCACTATGTGGGTTAATCACAGACTCTTCTAGCTCCCTGTCTAGTCATCTAGACTCTAGCTTCTTAAACTGTGGGTTGTGACCCCAGTGAATGTGGCCTTGGCACCAGCAAAAGGTTATGTCTACCTTTCTTATATACCTACATGCCTGGGGTCACATAAAATTTCTCGAGTGAAAAGGGGACACTAGTGGGAAAAGTTTAAGAAGCCCTGGGCTAGGCTGTAAAGTGGGGATAATAGCCGCCAGTTTCTTTCCTTTCTCTCAGCCTCAGTTTCCTCCTCTGTAAAGTGGGGGCTAGATGGCATCTTCAGTTTTGAATCTCAGTCCTATAATCCTACACTACATCTCTTGGGTCTCCATGAGAAAAGCTTCCTATCTGGAGATCAGAAGGTAATTGATTTATCATTTTGAGGAATAATAACTATTTCTGGGTCTGTTAAAATGGTTTCAAATTAAATAAAGGACACTTGATTAAATGAGAGACACTGTGGCATTTGGAAAAGAACTGCAGGCTTTTACAAGTGCACGGTGATGTCATTAGTAACTTGAGAGAGCATTCTCTCCTCTCTGGGCAGAACCTCTGATGGCTTGGTCAGAGCAGCTGACCAGGGAGAATTAGCGATCCTTTTCTCTTAAGTACAATCACATCGCCAGCACCTTTGATGATGTCGAGAGCCGATGTGTTGTAGTGAAAACAGCTATGGAACTGGAGACGGGCAATGCGTAGAAAACAGACTCGTGAATCCTAGAGGACCTCTCATACAGATAATCTCTACTGGACTCTGTGCTTTCACACTTGCCAGGAATGACCTTGAGACACACGCCTCTCTGCGCCTCAGTTCCTTCATCTGTAAAATGGGGTTCAATCATACTTTCACTACTTGAGGGTGAGAGTGAGGAAACTGCTTAGGAAATGATACTATGAGACTCCCTTCTACTATGATCATCACTACTGATAACACCCAGAGAAGTTCGCTAGGACAAAGACGAGAGAGGCCACCATTGGTGCTACATTGGGAAAACAGGAAGACATTGAAAGGATGAGTAAATGTGGTTCTCAAAGGAGCTCCCTGGTTGGATAGGACCATGGATGGTCATTTGGTGAGGATCTTTGGCCGGGCTGGGCTGGACCTGCTCTTTCTCTGCCCCTAGGTCAGGTGCCCAGCAGAAGGCTGTGGCCAAGGCTTCCATTGTGATGGGACTTCTCAGATGCCAGAACAGCAAAAGGAGCCCAGGAGAGAGAGGTGTGTAGGACACAAAGGGATGAGTTTTAAAGCTGTCAAACTGACTTTGGAGGAGAGCTAAGAATCATCCGGAAAGACAAATTCAATGTATAAGCTTAAGGAATCTTTCCTGATCCTTCCAACTGAGACTATTCTCTCCTTCTCAAATTGTCCTGGAACTTTTTGTCTGGGTAATAATATAATGTGAAATAATGTTATATGTAATATAATAATAGCAAATAACATAATATGTAATAAGTATCATCTAACTTGAATTAAATAATTTGATCATGTAACTGGGTGTCATCAAATATAAAGTAATTTCATGCAAAGTTTTTTGCGGGGGGGTCCATTAAATGAAATAGGAGTCAGAAAAGGCTTGTGCACTTGGGGCTGGAAGGGACTTGAAGGTCACTGAGATTGACCTCCTCATTTTGTAGAGAAGAAAATGGTAGGTTTGACTCCGGTCCGACAGGACTAAGGGACAGAGCTGGAATTCAAACCCATGTCTCCTTTTAGCCAGATGTCTGGGGCCCCAAATCTCAGCTCTAGAAACCCCAGCATTAAATCTGATCTTTGTTATTGTGTCACAAGAGCAGGTCCCTTAACATCTCACTCTGGAATTTTTCACTGTAAAATGGAAGGTTTATGAAGGCTCCTCCCAATTCTGACATCCTGGGCTCAGGGAAATGGGAACGTGAGCAATGAGAGGAGGGTGGGCAGGCCAGGCGTGGGTCACTCCATTGCCTCTTTCCCTTGGCATGCCCTGCCTGGTTACCGCTAAGCCAAGCCTGGCTCCAGTCTTGCCTCTTGGGTTTGCCAGTCAGCCAGCCTCCTGGGGGCAGCTACCCGACAATTACCTATGACTGAAATCAAGGGGGCTGAACCCCACAAGGAATGAAGGGTTACTTTAGAGTGGTGGTCAGAGTTTGGCCTGCTGGCTGCCAGTCTCCAGTGACCTCCGGATGTTTTCCCCAAACCTCTGGCAGGATTCCACAGGGCTCACATTGCACAAGCTCAGCTGTTGTGGGAGCCATGGGCTGGGGGTGGGGAAGCGGGCAATAGCTGATTACATGGGCCGTGGGCTCCCTTGATTCGAGGCAGAGTGGAGGAGCCAGGACCTTGGGGAGGGGGAAAGGAGGACATTGTGGCCTCTGAGAGAGAAGAGAAAGACAGTGGGAGAGGAGCTTGGGAAGGAGAGATGGGTAGGGGAAGAGGAGAAGAGAGGCACTAAAGACACCTCATTCAAGAAATCACAGAATTGAGAGCTCATGGGGCTCTAGAAACCATCTCATACAGGGGCTCTTAACCTGGGGTCCATGAACCCCACCAAGGCAGTCACATAGAAAGTTCAGGATAGAGTCCATGACCTTGGATGGGGAAAAAGTGACACCTGATCTTCACTGATCTTTGGTACTTTATGTTATAGATTTAAAAACATGATCCTGAGAAGGTCTCATAGACTTCACACTGGCCACTTAGGGGGTCCAGCACTCGAAGAAGGTCTCTATCCCTGCTAGACCATGTCATCTGGGCATCTGGGTTTTGAAACTTCCAAAGCTCCCCAGTGCCATGAATGAATTGCTTCTTATTTGCATCAATCCTCAGAATCCAGTACAGCATGGGGGAATCGGCAGGGATTGGATGTGGGGCAGGAAGACCTGGGCTTCAATCCCAGCTGAGGGTGAGGACTAGTCCCTTCTACTCGATTCAATTGCGCCAAAGTCTAATAGGTCTACCATGGACAAGGCAGCCTGGAGTGTGGATCGAGGTCCAGCTCAGTCAGTACTGCCTGGGTTCAAGCCTGTCTTCTGACTCTCACTGACTGTATGACCCAAGAAGACAAGTCACTTAAACTCCCATCCCCACCCTCCACACCTCCCTAGGATGCTAGATTGCAGAACAATTGTGGATTGCATTGGTGGGGGGAGTTTTCTCACCAGGAGTTCTCTATGCCATTGAAATCACCTGGAATTTCCAAGTGTTTCACCTGTAAATGGAGACATTGGACTAGATGTAAGAAACCAATTGTATTTAGATTGTCCAATTTGAAAAAAACAAAACAAAAAACAAACAAACATCTTGGACCCCAGGTGAAGAATCATTGCCTATCTAGACTCCTTTCCCTTTCAAACCCCACACTCCCTTCTCAGGCCCCTGCATTCAGGCTTCCACTGTTATCACTCAACTGAGACTCTGATCGACAAGATCACCAGGGCCTCCGTTATTGCCAAACCCCATGGTCTTTTCTCAGTCCCCATCTTTCTTAACCTCTCTATAGCATCTGATGCTGTTGGTGATGCCCTTCCTCTGGATTCTTCCTTAGGTTTCAGGGACAGTGCTCTTTCTTCCTAATGCTCTGACCAATCTTCCTCAGTTTTCTTCCAAGGTCACCTTCCATGTCCCACCGCCCATGCATGGGGGGACTCTAGTCTTGTTCCAGGCCCTCTCTTCTCTTCTCTCTACATGATCTTTTGAACTCCCTATGGCTTCAAGTATTGTCTAAGCAGGTGGCTCCCAGATCCACCCAAGCAGAATAGCTCTGTCCCCTGACCTCTAGTCCTGAATCTCTAATTGCTGCTCAACAAATGCCTGGGTGGATGCCTCCAGGCATCGCAAACTCAATGAATCCAAAATCAAATTCATCATCTCTCCCCCTTAGCCACTCCTCCTAACTACCCTGGTTCTGATGAGGACATCACCATCGATGCAATCCCTCAGGTCTGTAACCCCCAAGGCACCCTGGACTCTTCATTCCCATTCAGTTAGCTCACATAAGACTATTGCCAAACCTACCTCATTGCTATTTCCTGCGCTCATCTCTTTCTTTTTATTCATTATCCTATATGTGGATTATTTTAATAGCCTCAGAACTGGTCTCCCTGCATCCATTCTCTCCCCTCCCCAATCCATCTTCCACAGAGCTGCCAAACCTAAAGCACAAGTCTGACCATGGTACTCCCTTATTCTAGAAGTTTCAGTGGCTCCCTATTGTCCCTAGTATTTTGTCTTCCTGTGTTCCCAGCAGTTAGCACAATACCTGCCTCAAATCTAGTACCTCCTCCACTCAGCTGTCAAATTAGTCTTCCAGAAGCCTAGGTCTGGCCATGTAACAACATTACTCCAGAAGCTCCTTATTATCTCCATGGTCAGATATCAAACCCTCTTCCTGGAATTTAAAGCTCTTCGTCACCTGGCCCCTTCCTAGCTGTCCAGTCTTCTCACGCCTCATTCCTCCCGGGGTACCCTACAACCCAGTAACACCTGATGTCTTTGATGTTCCTCCCACAGACCGCTTCCTCTCCCAACCTCATGCATCTTTCTCGAAATGTCTCTCATGCCTGGAATTCTCTCCTTCCTCATCTCCACCCTCTAGGCTCCTTGGCTTTCTTCAGGTCCCAGTTTAAACCACACCTTCTGTAGGAAGCCTTTCCCAGTCTCCCCTGAGGTTAGTGCCTTCCCTTGAGACGACCTCCTCTATAGCCCACATACATCTTGTACAGTCTTGTCTTGTGTTATAACATGAGCTCCTCTGGGGAGGGACTGTTTTTCCCTTTCTTTGTCCCGCTAGTCCTTAGCACAATGCCTGGCACATAGTCGGTGCCTTGACTTGGCACCTGTTATAGTGTCTGGCACGTGATAGGTGCTTGGTAACTGATTGAAAAGCTCGATGTTTATATATTCCAGGGCAAATCCCTCTTCCTGCTTCCCAGAGGGATCTCTCTGTTCTCTCTGCCAGTCAGACACGGTTAGGCACACACGGAGGGGCACAGGAAGGGAGGGTTGTCTTGGAGAGGCAGTACTGTCCTTTAAGTATGTATCCTGGCTTCTGAGGGGAAGTTGGCAAAAAGGAAAGGTTTCTGACAGGCCCTCGGGCATACAGGGTACAGGTGCAGAGAGCAGAGCTGTTCACAGTGAGAGACAATGGTGAGCACCTCAGGGCCCTTTTTTCTTCATCTGTAAAATGGGTTGGACTTAATGACCTTAAAGGTCCCTTCCAACTTCAAATCCATTAGCCTGGATTTGACATGGGTTCAAATCCCACCCTAGATACTTACTCGGTATGTGAATCTGGGCAAGTCATTTAACCTGAACCTCAGTTTCTTCCTCTGTGAAATAGAGGTAAAAATAGCATGTACCTCACAGGATTGAATGAGACTGAAATGAGAGAATACGAACAAAGAGCTTTGTGAATTTTAGCTCTCTTCAGCTTTTATTATGTTCCATTCCCATTTCTGTAGCAGTTACTAAGCTTTATAAAGACCTTTCCTCACAATAACTTTCTGAGGGAAGTGGTGTAAGTATTTTCATTCCCATTATACAGGTGAGGAAACCAAGGTTAAGAAGGACTAGTGACTTGCTAAGCAATGTCAGGGCCAGACTTTTAAGCAAAGGGTCCTAACTCTGGATCCTTCACTTTCCCACACTCTACTCCACTCCAGAAATGCTTAGTCCCGGCCCCAAAAGACACGTGCGCGTGCGCGCGCGCACGCGCGCACACACACACACACACACACACACACACACAGTCAAAATGTCCTGTGCACTGTCCCATCCCACTCCAAATAAATGGTCAAACCCTCACTTTTAGTCCTAAGGCTCTGACCTTCTCCTAACCCCAGCTCAGACTCAGGCACAGGGTGTGCTGGGCTCTTGAGCTGGGGGATTTCCAAAGGCACGAATAGGGACCCACAGCAAAGCTTTGTGACTAAGAATGATGTGTGGCAGGAGAAACCCCGTGGGAGAGCGGGAGGTCAGAGCTGAAGCTTTGTCAAGTCAAAGTTTCTATTAATTCTGTGGAATATATATGTAGCGTCCTCTCCACATAGGAGCTATCCCAGGTTCAAGGGGCTCTCTGGGTCAGCATAACTCAAAATCCCCCACTCGTGTTCACTATTATGAGCTAACCAGAGCACAAATTAGTTCAGGCAGAAGACGTTTCATCAAACAGCAGGAAAAATTAAGTGGCAAGAAATCAATCAATTGATAGCCATTCATGAAGCACCTACAGTGTGCTGGGCACTGCGCTAAGCACCAAGGACACAAAAAGAACCACACAACAGTCCTGATCCTCAGGAGCTCACAATCTAATGGGGTGGAGACAACATATAAGCAACAATGTGCCAACGAGCTATCCACAGGATAAGTAGAAAACAAGTAGCAGAGGGAAAGCAATAGGATTAAAAGGGTTTGGGAAAGGCTCCTTGGAAATGGAATTTTAATTGGGACTTAAAGAAAGCCAGTAGAGGAAGTCGAGCTTTTCAGGTATGGGGGAAATGCCTGGAGCCAAGAGATGGAATGTCTTTTTTGGTGAAACAGCCAAGAGGCCAGTGTCACTGGGACAAATAGCACATGGGAGTGAGGGGTGAGAGGACTGGAGAGGTGGGAGGGGGCTAGGTTATGATGGGCTTTGAATGCCAAACAGAGCACTTTGTATTTGCTCCCAGAAGCAATCCCCACTTTTGCCACCAGAATTCTGCCCCGATCCTGATCTCTTGGGGCGGGAGAGGCAAATGGCTGGGGCAGCCAGGCCCTCGGTCCTTTCCAGTCACCCTTGGCCAGCCCTATATTACCCTAGAACAGAAATAGTCCAAAGATCCTAGTGTTCTCTTAGGAATCCCAAAGTCCTGGGGACTGTGAGCAGAGGAAGAGGAGGAAAAGGGAAGGAAGGGAGAAGAAGCAGAGAGGGAAGCCCCGAAGAAATGTGGGGAGCAGGGTAGGGGGGCTTGCAGGGCAGAAGCCCCCCATTCATTCCCACACTCAGGCACCCTCCTGGGCTTATATACTCAGATGTACACAGCTCAAGAGTACCCACACAGCCAGACCCACCACTCACATATACAGTCATACCTACCCCACAGTCACATATGCAGAGAAACCCTCAGGTACACAACCGCTCCCACTCAGACATAGCCACTTTCCACCACACACACACACTCAGACACAACAGTTTTCAGATACACTCATCCTCAGACAAGTCCCCTCTACACTCCAATACACTCTAATAAATGGACAGAGACACTGCCCTTCAGAGCCACCCCACTCATCCTCAGGCACACACACTCAGCCTGGCACAATTCAGGCTCATTCTCACGCAAAATCTCCCACTCATTCCTCTCCACACCCAAACACAAACACATACCTTCACACTCATGCTCTTACTGAAGACACAGACATGGCATGCACATGCAGAGCATTTCCGTTCTTTCCTTGTCAGGACTGTGTGACTCTCCACAAGGATTCCAGGTGTAAGGGATGATAACTTAGCCCTTATAGCTGATGATGTGGAATACCTCTGGTGATCTGTTGGGTGTTAATGCTCCCTATGGATCTGTTGCATTTGGCTGAGACTTATCCCATCATTCCCATTGATGGTCCCAGGTCACGGTATGCTCAAAAATCTATAGTGAAGATATCCTGGAACCCTAGACCACCACTGCCCATCAACCAAAACTCCAAGAACATCTCATCTATGGGATGGTGACTGAGTCACCCCAGAATCCTCTCAAGTCACAGAACTGGAAAGGACCTCAGAGGCGAGCTGGTCCAACCCATACCCAAGCAAGAATCTCCTCCACATCACACCCAACAAGTGGTCTTCCAACCTCTGCTCAAAGACCCTTAGGGAGAGGGGACCCACTGACTTCCAAGGCAGCCCTTTCCACTTGGTATAGCTCTCATTATTGGGGACTTTCTCCTGCCATCAAGCCTTGATCGGACTCTTTGCTACTCTTAATCAGGACCCCTGGTTGTGCCCCTTGGGCTACAAAGAACGAGGCTGTTCTCTCTTTTCCCTAAGCCCCTCAACACTCTTCAACACATTTTGTGCCATGAACGTTTCTTGATGTTTTGGTAGTATTTTTTTATGCTAAATTAAGAATTGCTAATGGAATTTCTCTATCACTCTCCATTATTGATTGACATACGAATGTTCATATAATTGGCGCCATCTTTTTAAAGACCCAGCCTGATTTCATTAGAATAGGAAACGCCCTCTAGCATTGAAGATCTGCCCTGGCTCAGCAGCTTACAGTCTTAAAGCTAGGATTCTTCAGCGAGGTTATGTGAACTTTTTTTTCTTTTAAATTTTGATGACTGTACTTCACTATGAATAACTTCCTTGGGAACCCCATAACTCTGATGCCTTTTAAACCATGGTTCTGAGAAGGGGTCCATAGTCTTTACTAACTTTCCAAAGGGGTCCAGGTCACACAAAAACGTTAAGAATCCACACTTGAAAGACTTGCTGGGAGGTAATAAATTGTGGTTTTGTTAAGTGAGGACAGGGAGGTACAGGGAGGGTGTAATGAGAAGTCATTAGTTGCCTGTTTTTGCATGCCAAATCATGTCCCAGCTCATGTGCCGTGTGTCAGGTCAGACTGGGACGTGCTCCCATGTGCTCAGTCAGGCAGTAACACCATCAAGATGTGGCAGACTGTTCTTCATTTGGTAAACATCCTTCTTGTTTCTCATCCTGTTTTCTCAGGTGTTTTATACTTCACAGATGTTGATGTCCCTTATTTAAGTCGACCCATAAGCACAGAGATCATCAGGATGGTTTTTGTTAAACGTGAGTTAAACTAACTTTGACATCTCAGAGGTGAAATTCTATTTGAGGGAGGAGCTGAGCCTTTTCTTGGTTTATTTCCCACACATGGACTGTATTGCTTTCTAAAAGATGATAACTGGATCCATGGATCTTCTCATATACCACTTGTTCATAGTTCCTATGATCTGGGAGAACAAAAAGACCATTCAACAGATTGCTATTTTTGCTGAACAAATATGTCAGGGATTATCTCCAATTCTGAGTAGACTGTTTCATATCCAAATCTACCATCTGCTTTGAGACCTGTTTTGTACAGCAAAGAACTGAGAGGCAAAATGATGGAAAGATCCAGATGAAGATCCGGCAAAGATGACTGAGAAGGGGTGTTCAATTGGGCCAAGTGGGAGGAGAAGTAGGAGAGAACCTACTAGAGACCTAGAGTTCGTAATCTACAAAATTCGACAAGTTTCCATGACACTGTCAACCATCTATCCGTGTCTCCACCATCTTGCATATGTGAAGATAATTTTTCCAACACTTTTCATTTACAGGTACTCCTAAAGGAGTCAATCACAGAATGGCAAAGGGTGACAAGGTATGGAAAATCAGTAAGATACAAGTGGAGAAGGCAATGGATTTGGAGGCAGAGGACCCGGATTCAGCTCTTGCTTCTGTTTCTTGCTACTGTGTGCCCTTAGGCAAGTCAGCCTCTCTTAGTCTCAGTTTCCTATATCTGTAAATTAAGGGGATTGGACTAGATGGCCTCTGAGTTCCTATCCAGGTTATGATCTTTTCATTCTGCAAAGCAAGATGAGTCTGGAAAGCTAGGTCCCCCAAAGAGGAGGGGTCTCTCCTGGTAGGTCTGTAATAAAGGGTATGGGGGAATGAGTGTTAAAGAATCCTGAGCCCCCGTCATAGAGGGGACACCACGGTAAGAGAAGACACCACTTACAAACTTCAATGACTTCACTATTTGACCCAACTCATGGACCAATTCAGTGGGAAACCACTGGGTGGGCCATGGATGGTTTGCCAAATGGTGAGGACTTCCTGAAGGGTCATGGGAGGGGATAAGACTGACAGAGAGGGAGGAGGGAAGGGACCACATTTGAGTCAGCATTCTGACCAAAAGCCCTGGGCCAAGAGCTGTGGGACCACAGCCACCTACAGATGTAAAGCCTCATATAGCCTGCCAGCCTGGCAGGTCCACAAAAGCCTTCCATGATCACTTCCTTCACAAGGCTAAGTAGGGAATGAGGAGGAATGGGTTAGAACATGGAAACAGACTCAGCTTCTCCTTCCTCTGATGACTGAGGATCATTGTTTCCACTTGTCCTATACAAGGAGAGAGAGAGAGGGAGGGAGAGGGAGAGAGAGAGAGAGAGAGAGAGAGAGAGAGAGAGAATGATTTACCTAATGAGCCCCCACTGGTGTGTTTCCTCTCATGATTATTAGTTGATATCAATGAGCCAACCACAATTAACTTTTAGAAATGGATATTTGCAGGGCAGCTAGGTGGTACAGTGGATAAAGCACCAGCCCTGGATTCAGGAGGACCTGAGTTCAAAGCCAGTCTCGGACATTTGACATTTACTAGCTGTGTGACCCTGGGCAAGTCACTTAACCCCAATTGCTTCACAAAAAAAGTGGATGTTTGCTATGGTGGTATGACTGATATAAAACAACCCTTCAGAACTGTACTCTCTCCCAGGTACATACATAATCCAGGGGGAAATGGCCTCAAGCTTAGAGAGAACATGATGCAAGGTGTAAATATAGCTTCTGGAAGTTCTTTTGCTGCAGTCCTCATGAGGTCCCTTCTTAGATCTGGCATAACTTTTCTATTGGACTGCTTGCAGAACCTTGAGGTGTTTAATTTGTTCTCTGTTCCTCATCCATACACTGCATCATCAATTTTTGGGATGCTTGTAGAACTAAAATGCCTATGAATAAGTCCAAATATTCTATCTTTCAAAAATCACAAGGTTATCCTCTGGTTGAGGAGTGGGGGGTGGAGGAAGAAGACTGAGACCAAGGCCAAGGCCAAAGCTCTTTCCCTTCTCCCTCTTCCCAAATGATCTCTTCTCAAGGACTTGGCCAGAAATGCTCTCTCCTGGCTCACAATGAGCTTGAATTCCCTGGTTCCAAATTTACCTGTTTTATACAAAACCGATAGGATATGACCAAATTTACCCAACCAATCCAAACACACTTCTTGTGTATAGTCACTCCAGTTCATCCAATAGTTCCAAGGACATCTCAGTTAATCAAGGACTTTTTTGTCTCAAACCTATGATTGATTGATTCAATTGATATATGTTCTTACCTGGTTAAGGTATCAGCACCTTTGTCAAGTGGGATTGGGAAATTGGCTCCATAGACCACCATCTCCCCCCCCCCAGCCTCTTACAATAGTATTATATGTTCTTATAGTTTAGACATGAGGGGACCTTAGAGATAATTTAGTCCAATTTCTTCATGTGGGTTCTGAGAAGGAAAGAGATGTGTACAAGATCCCACAGCTAGGATACAGGAAAGTCAGAATCAAATCTAGTGTCCTTAAAATCTGGTGCTATTTTCACCATATCTCCCTTTTAAAATTAGAGGGAGAAAAAGGCCAGCCTTCTTTCCTCCCTCCCATTACTTTGTATTTTCTTACCTTTCTACACATTATTTCCCCCAATAGAAATATAAGCTCCTTGAGGGTAGGGCAACCTCTGTCTGCCCCAGTTTCCTCATCTGTAAAGTGATGGTAATAATAGCACCCACCTAAAAACAAAGGGATGTTGTGAGTCTCAAATAATACAGTCTTTTAAAGTGCTTTCAAACTTTCAAGTGCTATATAAATGCCAGCTATTTCGCTGGTTATAGGTGTTGGGAATACAGAACTCTAAAGGAGGTATTCGAGAACATCTCAAACTCAAAACAGCCGAAATGGAACTCATCCTCTCCTTGGACTCTTCCTTAAGCCTCTTCCTAACTTCTTCCTTTTTCTTTTCAGGGCAGCCCCATTTATTTCTCCAGTCCCTCAGGCTCACAACTTGAAAGTCACCGCTGCCTCTTCCAGCTCCCTCATCCACCATATTGAATCAGGTGCTAAATCTTCTCACGTCCATTTCCACAGCATCTCTCAGCTTCTGTCTTCTCTCCACTCACAGAGACAACGCCTTGGTTCAGGACCCCCTTACCTCTGGCCTTGACTCTCACTCGGGCCTCCTAATTAATCTCCCCCTTGTCTCTCTCTTTTCCAAGCCATCCTCCACACAGCTGCCGAAGCAATATTCCTAGGGCTCAGGACTGCTCGTGTCATTTCCCTTTTCAAGAAACTTACGTGGCTCCCTGTCATCTCTGGAATCAAATACAAACCTCTCTGTTTGGCATCTAAAGCCTTCCCAATGTGCCCCCAGCCCATTTTTCTAGGCTGATTGAATCATACTCCCCATCTTGTACTCTGGGTTCTGGCCAAACTGTCCTTGTTGTTGCCTCTGTGGGACATTCCATCTTCCCCTTCATTGATAGGGTACAGGTTGTTCCCTATGCCCGGAATGCCCTCTCCTCATCTCTGCCTTGGGGAGTTAGCACAGCTGCCTGCTAGATGAAAACTTCCCTGATTCCCACTCCTTGCCCTCCTTGCCCTCCTTGCCCCAGATATTGAGAGTGTTCAGAAACAATTGGACCAAAAATCTGAAAGTTAGGCAGAAGCTTCCACCTCCTGCCTGGGGTGCGGTGTACAAATGGTTACTGGATTTTCTGGGCAGAGTAGAGCCACAGCTTCCTATAGATGCAAAGCCCCAGAGCCTGCCAGCCTGGCAGGTCTACAAGTGCCTTCCGTGACCCCTTCACTCACCAGGGCCTGAGGGATGGGGTGGAACACAGGGCTCTCATCTTCCCCATATCCAACCTATGTATGACCCATGGGGTTCTCACCTACACTTTGGGATCTGACTCCTTGTATGTTTCTGATGGTGGATTAACAGATGTGCTCTGTGCTGTCCAGGTGTTAGGAACCTCTCAGGCTTCCTATAGGAAAGAACAGTCGTAGGTGGGGGTCCACACCCCTCCCCTCCCAGAGCCCATGTAGGGGAGCAGGACACTGGACTCGGTCAGAAGACCTGCAGTCAAACTCTGGGGCCTATCTGACCTTGGGCAAATCAACCTGCCTCAGTTTCCCCAACTAAAAAATGAAGGAGTTTTCCTGAAGCGAGGTCTGAGATTCCTCCGAGTTCTCAGTCCTGAGTTAGAAGCCTGGCGTGGGTACAGTCACCAGCTCATCCCCTGACCCAGGGCCCATGGCTGCTGTCTTTTCTCCATGTCCCTCTGTTCCCTGCCCCCCTCCCAGGCTTGTGGAATGGTGAGAATGCAGCTCCCCCACCCAAGCTATGGGCTGGATTAGGTCCCAAGCAGTTAGGCCCCACTGAGGATTAGCTGAGGACACTGAAGGCTGGGATGCTGATGGTTCAGGGAGAACAGGTGCATGGGCCGGGCCCATCTGTGGCTGGGGAGAGAGGGGAGGGGGGTGTCATGGTGCAAGCTCAGAGGCCAGAGAAGAGTGGGGGGCATCTGAGCCTTTTCTCTTTCCTGACAAGAGAAGAACAGTGTTAGTCAGATCAGAGAGACGTGGGTCCCGTTCCAGTCGCTATTGACTTACTGTGTAACCTCAAGCAAGTATCTTAGCCTCTCTGGGCCTCCTCCCTTCTCTCTGCAATGAGGAAGTGGATTAGATGTTCCCTCAGATTCCTTCCAGCTCCTCAGGTCAGGGACTCTGCGAGGAGGTAGTATCAGGCCCTTCCCTATGTAGGTCTGTGAGCTCTTGAGCCTCTTACCCCAATAGTTCTGTGTGAAAGTCATGGACCTCCCAGGAAGGTCGCTGTGATCTGAGAACCCTCCCCTGCTCCCCATCCCCACCCCAGGCTGGGGCCTGAGATCTGGGACTAGGAGCCTATAGCCACATTTCAAGGCCTGATGTTTAGTCAATCAACAAATATTTCTTAAGCACCTGCTATGTGCCAGGCATTATGTTAAGCACTGGTATTGAATGCAAATGCCTCCAAGAAAAAAATAACCTGAAGGTGGAGACGATAACAGGAAAATTCCTGCCACAGGGCTGTGGGGTAATGGATAAATCGAGTGTCCTGGACTTGCAGTCAGGAAGACCTGGGTTTGAATCTTGCTTCTGACACTCACTACCTGGTTGGCCCTGGACTTAAACTCTGCTGGTCTCTGCACCCTCATCTGTAAAATGAAAGGGTCAGAAGTGTTGACCCTAAGCCCCCTACTCCATCTAAATCAAGGATCTTGGTTTTCTTAGGGGCAATGAGGGGTAAGTGACTCGCCCAGGGTCACACAACTAGTAAGTGTCAAGTGTCTGAGGCCGGATTTGAACTCAGGTCCTCCTGAATCCAGGGCCGGTGCTTTATCCACTGCGCCACCTAGCTGCCCCTAAATCAAGGGTCCTAACAGCTGGATATACCATTAATTGGTTGTACGGTCCTTGGAAAGTCATTTGCTTCTTTGTATCTCAGCAGAAAATGAAGGGGTTGAATACAGTGACCTCTAAGGTCCCTCCAAGCTGGATTCTTCTGAGATTCAGGAGTTAATTATCTCAGATCCAACCCAGGGAGCCCTTTGTCTCCCAGGAAGGTTGTTGCCAACAGGTCCGGAGGCCGAGAGAAGTGGGGCAGGCTGGGTAAGCAGGTGCCTCAGTGTGGCTGTGTTATTTATAGCCTTTCATTATTACTCACACTCCCGGGGTGCCGTTGGGGAACAACAGGTGCTAGCTCACTTAAAGGCAGGGGCTCAGAATGCACAGGCCTGCGGGCTGGAAGCTGAGGGCCGGGACATCTCAGTAGAGAGAATCCAAAGGATGGTCCCTCCCCGGAGGCCCCTGAATAACCAGTGAGGTGAGGGAGCAGTGGGACTTGGGCCTGGGATTAGGGGTGGGGGATGCTGGAGCAGGTGGGCTTCAAGGGCAGACCAGGCAGGCAGCAGGAAGGAGAGGAGGCATGCTTCTTTGGCAGAGCTCTGGAGCTGTGAAACCTCTTAGAGGGTGGTGAGAGAGGAGAGGACTTAGTGGGGTATATTCAAGACTCCCCAAAGAGGTGAGGGTCCCTTCCCTACAATTGCTGCCTCCGTACCTGTGTTCCCATACCTACGCCTAGTGTAAGGCAAGACTGGCTGTCAGAGCAGTTCAGCTGACCCCATAGGGGTGTCCTGGACTGGCTAGAGAGACAGACCAGGGAACATAGGGGAAAGAGTGGTATGCTTGACGTTAGCAAAGACCTGGCTTTAGATCCTGCCTCTGACACTCAGTAGCTGTGTGACCTTCTCAGTTTCCTCATCTATAAAAATGCAGGCGATACCTGTCCTGTCACAGTGGATAGACATGGGATGGAGAAGACCTGAGTTCAAATCTTGCTTCAGGCATTTTCCAGCTCGGTGACCCTGGGCAAAACATTTTACCTCTCTCAGGCTCAGTTTCCCTGTGTGTGAAATGGAGGATAATAATAGCACCTAATACCACAGTTGTTGTGAGGATCAAATGAGATAATGTTTGGAAAGTGTTTTGCAAACTCTAATACCCTAAATAAATGCTCGTTGTTATTGTTACTGTTATTGTCACAGGGACAATGTGATGTAGGGAAAAGAAGAGAGAACTGGGAGTCAGAATGGACATGGGATACATCTTATTGTGTGAACCTGAGCCGATCAGTTTATCTCTTCTCATTACAGTTTTCTCATCTACTGAATGGGTTTAATAAATAGCAGTGGTGCCTACTGGTCAGGACTGTGGTGAGCCTCTAAAAGAAGATGCAAAGTGTCACGGAAAGAGGGGCTGGATTGGGAGAACTAGGTTCATATTGCATCCCTGCAACTTGCTAGCTGTGTGACCTTGGGCAAGTCACTTAACCCCAATTGCCTCACCAAAAAAAAAAAAAAAAAGATGCAAAGTGTGATGGAAAGAGGGGCTGGATTGGGAGAACTAGGTTCATATTGCATCCCTGCAACTTGCTAGCTGTGTGACCTTCGGCAAGTTGCTTCCCCTCTGGACCTCAGTTTCCCTACCTGTAAAGTGACAAAGTTGGACCAAGTAATTTCAAAGTAAGCCTTCTGGCTAGGTGAGTCATTAAGTCAGCAGGAATCCTGGTGTTTAATAAACTGAACCCTTCTCAAGAACTGTGGGAAAGGATCCAACCCTTTCCACCTCCTGGTTGGCATGGAGACTCTTGGCTTCAGTTTTCACTATTTGGTGAAAAGAGGAGGCACTTCTGTGGAGCCAGGCCCACCCAGACAATACAGTGTGGCATATGGAAAGTGGCTTTTATGGAAACTGGGTCAAGGGATCTGACATTTCCTAGCTGTGCAATCGCAAACAATTCAATTTCCATCTCTGAGCCTCAGCTTCCTCATGAGTGAAATGGACGCAGCGCTAAGTGAAACTTCCCAGGGATGTTACGAGTGTAAGACCTTGGTAATGAATTCCATCTGAGGCTGCCATCCTGTGCCCCTACCTTGCAGTATTAGGGGCAAGAGGAGAGGCAGTCTGGGTTTGACTAACAAGAGAGATGATAATGTGATGAGAGGCCAACTTCTAGGCACGCTAGCTGGGGGTGATCTCACTCTAAAAAATGTTAAGACATTTCCCCAAAGTGACAATGATGGAAATAGCGATAGGAGAAGCAGAACGGGCATGAAGTGGACAATAGAGGAAGAGGGTCTGGCAGGAGAGGTCTTGCACAGAGCAGCTGGCATTGATGTCGCAACCTTTCCTCACCTCCAAGTGGGAATCTGTTCCCTCCCCATCATTGTGCAAGCCCGAGGAAGGTTGAATTCATGTACTGATGGGTTGTGGAAAATTAACCTTCCCCGTGATTTCCCCTATTATTCATTTTGCTATTCTCTTCCAATTAAAGCCTACCCTATTTGATCCGGAAGCACCGGATGGGAACTGAAGATGTCGAACCCAAGTAATGAGGTGATTTCAGTTGAGTGGGATACCTGTTTCCATGAGGAAAAGTTTGTCAAACCTTAAAATGCTCTAGAAATGGGAATGGTTATTCTTACTCAGAGTTCAGTCGCATAGCCAGAAATCTCAGATGATTAAAACCCGGATGGCTTCATCATCTATAGATGCTATCTAACATGACTCGGGGTTCTGGGACCTTCCCTCTCCCATCTGAGAGACTGAAGGAAATCAGTGGTATCCACATGAAGGTTTTTATGGTAGAGGGTGGGGCTGGTAGTTGGGGCAACTTAAAAAAAGATCTGAGGATTGGAGCAGGGACATCTGGAGAGAAGGGGATAGATAGCTCTAGAGTGTTGGTCTGGATTTGAATGGAAGAGATGACGCTGAAAATGTGGATAATCTACAGACACAGCCTTGCCTTGACTGTGAACCAAATGGAACTGGAAAGAGAGAAGGGGGAACAGGGGAGGAGGGGTGCTAGAGCCAGATCCTACCAGGGCCAATCAAATTTCAAAGTGAGCTTATACATCTCACCCAAATCAGGGCATGATTTATTGTTCTGTTGATTGGCTAGACTTGAGAAAATGATGAAGAAAATGTTAATAAAAAACATTAAACTTAGAAGTGTGTTGTGGTTACATTGACAGAGACACAAAGAGAGAGGCACAGAGAACGAGACAAGGAGAGACAGAGAAGAGAGACAGAGACAGAGGAAAAATGGCAAGAGACACAGAGACAGAAACAGAGAGAAGAGAGACAGCAAGAGACAGACACAGAGAGAGACAGACAGAGAGAGACAGACAGACAGACAGAGAGAGACAGAGACAGAGACAGAGAGAGAGAAAGAGACAGAGAGAGAGACAGAGAGACAGAGACAGACAGACAGAGAGAGACAGAGAGACAGAGACAGAGAGACAGACAGACAGAGACAGAGAGACAGAGAGACAGAGAGAACCACCTTCCACACACTTTAACCTACAAGATAGAGCAGGGAGGACAGGATTTGTGGCAGATCTTTGCCAGGCAGCCCTTGCATACTTGAGAATGTGTTAAGTGATGCAAGGGATTGACAACTCTATTTAGGACTAAAGGTGGCTTATTCGAGGGTCTCTGTTTTCTTCCTTTTTTCACACACAACTTCCCCTTTAATTTTAAGAACTCCCTGCTTTTAAGTGGGGAGTCTCCTTCAGTATGTGGGACACCCGACCGATACTTTCCCGGGCTCCCTGCGGCTAAAAGATGTGATAAGTGAGACAGTCTTCCCAAGAGCCATTCATGTCCTGAGACCCGGACACATGGATTACCTAGATAAAAATCATTTTGCTAAAAATCTCAGAGGCAGTGTGGGCCTCTGACATTTCCTCTGTGTAGCCCTGGGCAAGCCAGCTAGACTTCAGACAGCTTCCTATTACTTACTCACTAAGTCATTGACAGGATCCAATCTGTCTCAATAAAGAACTTCTCACAATGAGCCATCCTTACCCTAGTGAAATCACAGATAGATCTTTCACATATGGGTGCTAAAAATCTCAGGTGGGCCTGACCCCAGGGCCTGGAGGGTAAAATTTATTGGACACCTGGGGAGCAATCCATTCTGTTTTCAGATAGCCACCCACACAGTCTAAATATTAGTCCTCAGAGCCTCACCTCTAGGAATAGTTCAGAGTGGTCAAGAGACTTGCCCCAGGGCACACAGTAAGGGGAAAAGGAGAGAAGAGAGGTCAGGAGCTAAGGCTCCTGTCCCCTAAGCCAGGTTTTTAGGGCTCATCTGTCCCACCATTCTATCACACCCCAGCCCAGCCCAGCCCCGTGCTGAATTGGCCCAGTTAGAGATGGGGGCCGGGAGGGGGAGGACACAGTACATGGAGCAGTGGCGTGGTGGGTCTTAGTTTGAAATCTGGTTCTGCTACTAGTTTGCCACGTGACCTTGGGCAGTCTCTTCCCATCTCTGGTCCTCAGTTGCCACATCTGTAAAATGAGAGGTTTGAAGGGAGTGGTCACTCAAGATTCCTTCCTATAGAGAATCTCTAAACCTGACCTGTTGACCACTCTGCTTTCCCTCTTGGCCACCCTACTTTAACCACGGGCATTCCAAAGGGGCTATTTGTCCCCATAGGGGTGGAGAGACGAGCAAGATGCAATTAGAGGCTGAGCTGGCTCCTTACAGCGTAGGGAGCTCGGCCTGGCCTGGGAGACAGAGGAGGCCGAGTCAGCCTCCCTGGCCCCAAGCGACTGCAGTGGGGGAAACCACCTTGCCCAAGCGATGCTACTTTGGGCCTCGGTGGCTTTCCTGGGACCATATGGCTTTTGGCTTTTCCAGCTGGGCTTCATTTCTCCCCTCCCACCGTCATTGCCTGAAAAACAAAAACAACTGCACAGTGATGGGTGGGATGCCATTCCTCTCCTTGGCTTCTGGGCTCTGTAGAGACAGTTATTGCAAGTCAAGTCCCTCCTTTAAACAGGCCAGACATGTGGAAATCCATATTTAGAATGTGCCTGGACCACACTTGGCCTTAGGAAAGTGATGCATCCTTCTAGGCCTACCTCCTTCTGGAAGCCTTGGGCTCGCAGAACTGGACCTTAGAGGCCACGAGTCCAGTCTCCTCATTTTATAAAGGAGGAAACTGAGGCCTGGATAATTCCAATAGGTGACTTGAGATTGTGAGATGTCATAGATCAGAACCAGAAGGGAACTCGGAGGCCATGTGCTTTACATTTTACAGGGGAGGAAACTGAGGCTCAGAAAGCTTCAATAAATTGGTGGTACAGAGTTAGTAAGCAGAAGATCTGGGAACTGAGTGCAGGTGCTCTCCCTCCAGACCCCCTGCAGCGAATCATCCCCCTAGTCCTAGATGTCTAATCTAACCCTTTCATTTTACAGAGCTGTTAAGTGAGGCCTGGAGAAGGGAAGGAACTTGCCCCAGCCCAAGCCCAGGGCTCTCCCAGCAGACCAGGGAGGTTCAGCTGAGCATCTGTAGCTCCATTTTAAACCACAGCATCCTTCTGAATGTGCCCCCGAAACCCTCTGCCCACTGCGCCATCCTCGGACCATGGATTTGGGGCTGGAGAGGTCTTTAGAGACGATCTCACCCAACCCACAGTCACCACTTGTCAAGTGATCAGGAAGAGCTGAGTTCAAATCCTGCCTCAGAAACTTACTAGGTATGTGACCCTAGGCTTGTCACGTCACCTCTCATCCTCAGTTTCCTCATCTTTCATGGCTTCCAATGCTGATTCAAGGTTGAAGAGAAGAAGGAGGGAGGGAGATGGAGAAAAGGGAAGAAGGCCTATGGATGTTGGACCCTGGAGAGAGGGTGGTGAGAAGCCCGAAGGTATTCGTTCCAAGGCCGGGGAACTAGGAAATAATGTTCTCTGGTGTCCGGGTTGGCATGAACACTTCTGGTCCACTTGCTAGGTCTCCCTCTGCCAAGACTGGTCAGATCAGTAGCACTGGGGCCCCTTAATGTAGGCTCTTCTTAGAATCATTGGCAGTAGGTCCGAGGGCCCTTTGAGGGGATTTAATTCAATGTTTTTGCTTTAGAAATGAGGGAATTGCAGCCCAGAGAGGTGGGGACAGAGTCACGGGGGCCTCAGAATGAGAAAGTATCTCAGAGTCCGTCCAGCCCAATTCATGCTCCAAGAAAGACTCCCCTTGAGAACACCCCCAGTTAGTGGCCATCCAGCCTTGGCCAGGGGACCTCAAAGGAGGGAGGAAACCCCCCGTCTTGCTTGGCACAGCTCCAAATACTTGGTGGATTTTCCTTCATACCAAGAGACAAGGGGCCCCTCAGCACCTCTACTCAGTGCTCTGGGACCAGACAGGATAAGGTTGGTCCCTCTTCCATATGCCAGCCCTTCAGGTTGAAGAGCACTTCAAATATCTGGCCATAGAAGACCTCGGGTAGAGGGGCCCCCATCCAGCAGGATGCCAAGCCTCAGGGAATCAAAGGTTAGAGGGCTTCTGCCATCTTCACCTGAGACCCAGCAGAGATCTGAGGCCTGAAGTGTCAGAACTCTGGCCCAAATGGGCTGTGCTTCTGGGAACTGAGAGATTTGGGGTTAGCCCTTGTTTAACATTCTACCTTGGCATCTAGTAAGTGCTTAGTTTCTGTCTGTCTGTCCACTTATTTGACCATCTATCAATCTCTGTCCATCTATCCACTTTACCTATCTCTATCCATGCATCCATTTTATCTCTTTTTCTATCTGTATACATTAGTGCCCTGGCCCCCCGCTCTTTCTCTTTCTCTCTTTCTCGATTTACCCCATGCCTCACTATCTTGAGGCTACTGGGCGGCCTGAGATTGTGAATTCAGTCCAATCTTGACACCTGAACACTAGATAGTAGCTGACCCAGATGTTAGCCAGCACCCCCACTCCAGGCTCCCCATGTTTGGAGGGACAAGGCCTGGTAGCTGATGCTACTGTGACCACACTGATCCCATATTAAGACTTCACAATACCCTGCAGGAAAGAAGTACCCCACTCCTTCAGCTGAAAACCTGCCACCTCCTGTGCCCCCGAGCCTGAGGCTCAGAGGCCCCACCTGATGAGACAAAAAGCCCCATCTCTTGCTCCTTGTCTGTAAATTCTTCTCCCAGTCCATCTTGGTCAAACCCCTCTGTTCATTCCCTTCTTTGTGCTCCCTTTCCATTGTACTCCTGGAGCCCCAGGCCCTCATTAACAAACTCCCTTCATCCTTCCTCTCTTCATTTCACATTTTCCAACTTCTGGCATGTTTTGGAAGGAATGGAAATCCTAGCAAAGAAATAACAAGGAAATTTTTCACCTGGGGCAAAAATCATTCAGGATGACAGCAGTGCCATCCTGGCAGAAGAGGGAGTAGAATGGGCCTCTGTCCTCCACTTACCCTCAACTCCATTCTTTCATTCCTCTAGGACCTGACTTGTCTTTCAACCCCTGTAAAGAAGTTCAGGCTGGTGAACCTCAAACTTCAAGGTGTGGGAACAGTCATCCCTCACCACTGCAGGAAAAAACAACAACAACAACATAGCCTCATGATGGCACCTGGGACAAAGCTCTAGTCACCCCACCCTAGTTATGGCTTTGATCCCTGGTCATCCCCTCCAGAAGGGGTTGCTACACGAACTGTAATCCTTGAACCACCATCCCTTATTACTAATTATAATTGCTCTATTTTCATAACTTTGAACTTTGCAATTCTTGTCTCTGATCTTAACTTCTCATTTCCCCATCTCTTCCTCTGCCTGATGCCACCTAAATCTTTCTTTGTCCTCAAAATGACCTCCAGTCCTTCTACCCATTCCTAGTTCCCCTGTCCATCAGTTCCTCTCTGGACTCGCTTCCTTGCCTCCACAGTCCTGACCCTGTGGTTGAACAGTTCTATTCCACAGTGTCCCCTAGCTTGGAGTTCCTTACCCTCTTTCCCTACCATCATGCCTGGGTCACTTCTACCACCCACCTTCTCCATTCCTGCCCACTGTCGCATGCTTCTATAGGAAATCACACAACCTCCCCAACTGGGTCTATTATGAATTTTTGGCATCTAATTTCCCCTGGACCTTTGTTATAACATGATCCTTTTATTCCTACCTGTCAACCCTCTATTGTGCCTCCCATGGTAGCTGTTTCAAACTCTTCTCTCTCCTCAAGCCCCCTGTACCACCCATCCCCTCACCCTTTCAATTAAAGACTTCACCTCTTCCCCAAGTGGGAAAACAGAGGACATCCTTCGGGAGTGCCTTCTTCTGCCCTGCTCCATGCTGCAAAGCCCTTCAGTGGCAAGCCCCCATTTCTTCCCTTCTGTCTCTAGTCTCTGAGGAAAACATGGCTCTTCTTATCACGGCTGACTCTTCTGCTTGTGCCCGGGGACCTGTATCCTCCTCTCTCTCCTGGGAGCTTGTCTTTTCAATCATTCGACCTCTCTCTTTCATCTTCAATCTCCCATAAAACACAAGTCCCTTCTCTGCTGCCCTCAGATACCTCTCTCCTCCAAGTCTCTCACATTCTTAAAAACAAACAAACCACAAACCTTCACTTGACCCCACCAATCCCTCCCATTGTCATCCCTTCTCCCTTCTCCTGTTCACAGCTAAATGTCCAGAAAGAGGCCATTTCCTCACTTTCCTCGAACTTCTCAACACCTTGCAATCTGACTGCCGCTTTGAGCAGCTCTCTCCAAGGTTGCCAACAACGTCTTAACTGCTGAAGCGGGGAGCCTTTCTTCAGTCCTATCCTACCTGATTCCTCTGCATCTGATCTCATCCTGCAGCACCAGCTTGAAGGGGGACCTCCATGTGGATATCCCTGAGTGTCACAAACTCCCTGTGTCCAACAGGGAGCTAGTCATCTTCCCTCCTTCTCTGTCACCCAGGCTCATGACTGCAGTCACCCTCTGCTCCTTACTCTCCCCAGTGAATAGAATGCTAGACCTGAAGTCTGTTCGAATATGCCCTCAGATACTTACTGGCTGTGTGACCCCGGGCAAGTCACTTAACCCTTTTTGCCTCACTTTCCAACCTCCTTTCATAGGCTCCTTCGTGTTACTGTCTTTTATGCATTCTGCATTCTAGCCATATTGAACTTCTTGCTGGTCCCAAAGCTAGCGTTCCTCCATGCATTACCATAGGTTGTACAGGTCATGCTTGAGAAGCATCTTCTTCTCACCTCTGCCCATTAGAATTATTAACCTTCTTTAAGGCTCAGCTCAGGTAGGATCTCTGATGCCAAGAATTTCCTTCTCTTCCCCACTGTTAATATTCTCATATGCCTCAAATTATTGAGTATTTACTTGTTTGTGTATATGATATAGAAAAACGATAATGGGGCAGCTAGGTGGCACAGTGAATAGAGCACTGGCCCTGGATTCAGGAGGACATGAGTTCAAATCCAGCATCAGACACTTGACACTTACTAGCTGTGTGACTCTGGGCAAGTCACTTAACCCCAATTGCCTCGCCAAAATAAATTAAATAAATAAATAAAACTTTGGGGGAAAAAAGAAAAATGATAATGGTGGGAAGCATCAGGGCACAGTGGAAAGAGTTTGTTGCCTTGGAGTCAGAAGATCTGGGTTCAAATCCCACCTGTGATGCATCCATATGACCTTGGGCAAGTCACTTTGCCACCTTGGGCCTCAGCTACCTGATTTGTAAGATGAGGGAGGTCTTTCCCTGTGTCTCTTGAGAGAGGGGAGCACTTCATTTTTGTCTTTGTTCCTTTGACTTATTCTTACCAAAGCTCTGCAACTGTCTTGGAGGGAATTCAGCAGAGAATTCAAGTTGAAGAGGTATTCCCTGTGGTTGGTAAGTTCCTCTAAATGTTCTTCTTTGCAGATTCCCCAATAGTCTCATCAAGCCCTGGAATATTGCAGAGTCTCCTGGAAGAAATCTAAAACCTCTCCAAAAGAGTTCTGCCCAAGCATCCACAAAGGAAAGACCAAGTGGATGAAGGATGCCTGATGTGGCGATGATGATGCACAGTTAGATCTGCAGAGCTCACGCATCAGCACATCTGCAGCTCTCTCTCTATAGCATCTGCCTTGAAGAGGTCCAGAATTCAATGGGAAGAGAAGAGCCGTCTGGATTGCTTTGGGGAGATTACACAGTTCACTTCATCACCCTAAATCTCTCCCAGAAACAAAGTTCATCTTCTTAATATCAATCAGTATTCTACAAGTGCTGATGGATGGCTATGAATAGTCATGGAAGACTCCAGTCTCCAAAGAATTTAAAATGAGCGTCCCACAGAAGTCAATGTGGAAGTGCATAATGGGATATGAGCAGGAAGCAGCTGTCAGTCAAGAACAAACCCCAAAACGTAAAACAGTTTTTAGAAAGAATGTTAGTAAGTCAGTTTAGCAGATGAGAAAGCCAGAAAAAGGTGCAGCTTCCTCCCTGAGTTTCTGAGAGGTTTACATTATATAGAATTCAAGGAGGAATAGCTAGCTGGCCAGTTCATAACAGCAAAAAGGGCATTTCCCATGTAAGATTGCTTGAGATGACTATCTGCAGGTAAGTATAAACATTCAATAAAATTTGGGCAAAGCCAAAACACAAGCCATTAGGGAGTCTCAAAACCTAAGTTTTGGCTGGACCCAAAACAAGACCTGGGTGAGCAGACCCAGCCCTCTGACTTCCCTGGAGGGTCCCTGAGGTCAGAATGACCTCAGTGACAACCTTTGGGTTAAGCAGTTTCTCGCCACATAAAGTTAGGCTCAAACTATATTGGGAATGGAAAAAATTTTCTAAATAACATAAGAAAGTATTTCCTCACAGAGAACATGACCAATAAGGAACAAATAAGGAAACATAATTGGATGTCATCAAAGGAATGGACCATCTGAAAATAAAAAGGGGTTATAAGGCAAGGCTGAAGGGCCAATGGTGTGCTGTTTGTTCTGGTGATACCTTTCAGTGATGTGTCAAGGACATTGCTGGGGAAGCCTAAGCTTTGTAGATGTGTGTATGTATGTATGTATGCATGTGTGTGTATATTCATACATATGTACACACGTGTGCATATATAAACATGTGTGTTTATATGTATCACTATATGCAGATGCTTATATGCGTGTCTATACATATATAGTTGCTCTTACTGGCTGGCAAGGAAGCAGGTGGAGAAGGGAACCCCCAAATTGAAAATTTGCTTTTGGGACTATATTGGACACTGTACGGCTGTCTTAAATTTCAGAGTAGGCTTAAGTGTTGATACAAGCAAGCATCATCAGGCTTCCAAAGGGGGTCTCCTGAAGATGAGGGCTCACTTGGCATTATAGGGGAGAAGCGTTCACACTTTCTACAGCTTGGGGGCCCTGATCTAACAGTCACTTTCTGGGCCTTTATCACCCATCCCAACACACACCAGAACTGAATACAAGACTCTGGCCACCACCTTGAAAGGGCAATGTAGGGCCCTGATAAGAGTCACGTGGGCTAAGATGCTATTGCTATTCTCCTTATCTCCTCAGTGTCCATACTAGGCCTCTCACTGAAGCCTACATGTTGTTTAGTGACTCATATTGAGCTTGCGATTTATTCTACTTATTCCCAGAGGAATAAATAGAATAAATCGTATTTGAACCCCAGACCCAGGACTTCTCCCAATCTCTGTCTCCTCTAGTGGGGTCCCAGGCTCAGCTACTTAAAGGCTATTTCCCCATGCTATTCACATAGCAATCCATAAATCCCCATGCATGAGACTTAAAGCCAGGATGCCCTGAATTCAAATTCATCCAGTTTTGTGACCTCGGGGAATCACTTGTCCTCTGTGGGCCTCAGTTATTCCTCTGTAAAATGAGGAGTCAGATGAGATGCCCTCTTAGGCCCCATCCAGCTCTGAGATCCTACTCCATGATTCTGCATGAAGTGTTTTCTCAGGTCCCTACTTTGCACATGGACTTCCTTCCCATCCTTTAAGCCCCAACCCCCATTCCCTTTTTCCCCGGCCCAGCCAGCTCCAGCTTTGAGTAATGGGCTTCCCCTCCAGGCCTCTCTGTGACTCTGCAATGTGTATCATGGTATGTACACAGCTCCCTGCTTTTACAAAATCAGAATCGTACTTTCTTTGGAGGAGTACAGTATAGAGAAAACAGCAACAGCTCTGGAGTCAGGGGACCCAGTTCAAAATCTGCCTCCGGTGCTATCCGGTGCGACCTTGCACAAATTGTTAACCCTCTCTGGGTTAATCTCCTCACTTGTCAAATGAGGGTGCTGGATGCTGACCTCATGACTTCCTGCCTCGTCTCTTTCCTGACTGTGAAGGTCATTTCCTCTCTGGGAGTTGGGAATTTTCCCACTCTAAAATGGGTGCAACAGTCCTCACAGGGCAGTTACCGGGAAAGTGCTGGGTAATCCCAATAATGTTGATTGATTGATTCAACAGGGAATTGCTAGGAAAGTGGGACCTTGGGTTGAGGTGAGTTGCGTCCTTGCTGCTTCCTGCTGTCCGAACCTCTAGAGGAGTAGAAGGTTGGGGCTGGGAGAGGTCTTACTTCCTTATTTAACAGAAGAGGAAACTGAGGCTCATTGAGGAGAAGGGACCTGTCCAAGGTCATACGGCCAGAGTCAGACCTGGATTTGGAGTGTGGGTCTCCAGGGCTTTTTCCCCTGTACCACCTGATGCTGTTGCTTTATCCTTTACCTCATCAATCTCTATCCTCCCCTTCACCTCCTCCATCCCCAGAAAAAAAAAACGGAGGCTGAAGAGGCCCCTGGTTGTGAGGTGATGAAAGTGGGCATTGTTCAGTCCCCTGGCCCACCTGGAGCCCAAGAGCAGAGATCTGGCCTAGGAAGCTGGAGGTGGGGGGAGCCCAGGCCCAGCCAGGGGGGAGACAGGGGATTTAAAAGAACATTTCCTTGCTTCCGATTTCCCTCGTTTCCTGCCTAGAAGAAGGACGATTTTCTTAATCACACGTGAAGCCCCCAACAGCCCCCTTGTCAGCTCCACAAATCTCTTCCAGCCCTGGCTCCAGTGGCCTCCAGCTTCCCCCACCCCTTCGACTTCCTCTCATTCCCCCCAGGCCAGAAGGGCAGAAAGGAAGCCAGCTCAGGCGGAAAGATAATGACAACAATAATCAGAAAAGTCAGACTAAGTTGCTCTACCACCTCACGTTTTCCAGAGTCATCCATCATCTCAACAGCTCTGTGAGCTAGATGGTTCAGGGATCGGTAGCCCCACTTTATGGATGAGAAAACTGAGTCCCAGAGACAGAGAAGGGCTACTCCAGGGTTACAGAGAAGCTAAGTGTCAGAGCTGGGATTTCAGCCCAGTCCTCTTCCAATTCCAAACTCTAAGCCTTTCTGACCCACACCACAGTTTCTGGGCATTGGGAATAGGGACTCTCACTGACCATATCTACTTGGGGGGTCAGAGGAAAAGCCCCATGGGGTGGGAGGTCAGAGAGTGCCCCGATCTGAAAAGAGGACTTGTCTGATTTTTTCCCCAACCCCTAATTCTTTAACACCCATTCTGCTTGAGGACCAGAGAGAATGGAATGGAATGGAACAAGGTACATTCACCTAGTGCTTTCAGGTTAGCAGAGGGCCCTCCTCCTAATGACACTGACCTGGGCAATGGGGAGGCAACAGAGAAGAGAATCCAATGGTTTGTCATCCAAAGGTTGGCTCTGGAATCCAATGATTGGCACTGGAATCCAATGGTTGACATTGGAATCCTATGGCTGGTGTTGGAATCCAATGGTTGACATTGGAATCCTATGGCTGGTGTTGGAATCCAATGGTTGACATTGGTATCCATTGGTTGGTATTGGAATCTAATGATTGGCATTAGAATTCTATGGCTGGCATTGGTTGGTATTGGAATCTAATGATTGGCATTGGAATTCTATGGCTGATGTTGGAATCCAGTGGTTAGTGTTGGAATCCAATGATTGGCGTTGGAATCCTATGGCTGGCTTTGGAATTCTATGGCTGATGTTGGAATCCTATGGCTGGCTTTGGAAACCAATGGTTAGTGTTGGAATCCTGGTTCTACAGCTTACCTTCTGATGGTCTATATTCCAAGGTCCCTTCCAGCTGCTCCAAAGACCTCTCTTCAACGGAGGGCAGGAGGAAAAACAGAGAGATATGCCATGTTAAAGAGGTAACCTAGGAGAGGATGTTGGAGCTGGGGCGCAGGCAGAAGTGGAGCAGTGAAATACTCTGACTGTGCCCCTGCCCCTCTCTCTCTTCAGTTCTAGAACACTGCCCAGTTGGGTACGATCAGTGATTGTTCTGGGATAGAATCTCCCGGAATGAGAGCATTCCAGGGCTTAAAGAGACCTCGGGTAAGCTTAGAAGTCATGGTGTCCACCCCCTTTACGTCACTGAGGCCCAGAGAGGGACCACAAGCCCACAGAGGCAGGCCAGAAGGGGCAGTTCCCCAACACAAACCCAGGGCTTAGGGTTTTTTGTTTATTTGTTTTTTGGTGAGGCAATTGGGGTTAAGCGACTTGCCCAAGGTCACACAGCTAGTAAGTGTTAAGTGTCTGAGGCTGGATTTGAACTCAGGTCCTCCTGACTCCAGGGCTGGTGCTCTATCCACTGCGCCAACTAGCTGCCCTGGGCTTGGGGTTTTTTAATACGATGCCCAGTGTTCTTTCCATTATGCTGCCTGCCCAGGGATGGTGGAGAGCGAAAAGAGCGCCAGGACTAGAACCAAGTGTTTTATGCTACAAGAGCTGAGTTCCTCTCACTCACCCTCAGTTTTTCCGTCTAAAATGGGAAACGTAATCCTTAGCCTCCTTGCAAGGAGATATCTTGAGGAGAGTGACTTGTAGACCTCAAAGCAGGAACTTTCCAGGTCTGATGTTCTCTATACTCTGTGTTCTAAAAACCATTCTAGTGTTGGCATTCTAGGTTCTAAGATTCCTCCCATTCTAATACCCCTCCCAGCTCTGACATTCTAAGCTCTAAGTTCCTTTCTAGTCCTGACAGTCTTATAGAAGTGGAAAGCGTGGAGTGGGTCATTATGGTTAACTAGCACACCCAGCGCCCTCCTTCCTTTGGGTGGGGGGAGAATTGGGCAAAGTCATCCCCTGGGATCTGAGTCCTAGCTCTGGGATTGCTAGCTGTGTGTCCTTGGGTAAGTCACTTGCCCTCTCTGAGCCCTTGTTTTCTCATAGGTAAAAAGAAGGTGTTAGATTATGTGATCTCTAAGGTCTCTTCCAAATCTAACTATTTATGAATCAATGAATCATCTCTCTATCCTCCCACACTGCTTTTCATCACGACCCAGGAGACACGGAGTGAATAAAGTGGTTTTGGAATGAAAGAATGAATGTGAGCCTAGAGTGAGGCAGACAGAAGGAATGGGGGTTTCTCCCATTATGGATGCTCTCCTCCCACCCCCAACCCATCCTCCTTCAGGGCAGAGGAATCTGGAGAACTCCTTGAGTTGGGACCTTGGCAGAGGGAGGTCTCATGAGGCAGGAGGAGGCCCAGAGAGGGGAAGGCAGCCTGGGAGATCAGTCACGGCACATGAGAACAATCATCTCGCCACAATACCTGTGTGGCGCTTCCCCCTTTCTTACTAAAGCATTTCCAGGCAGAGCAAATAGGAAGCAAAGCTGAGCCATTGCCAGTTACTGCTGGAGAAGCGGCGACTTTGGCCGCATGAAAGGAAAAAACCGAACCTCCCCTGAGGGGAGAGGAGCTGGCTCTGGGAGCTCCTTGGCCCAGGTCAGAAGGCGCCAATGCATTCAGTTCAATGCAACTCAAACATCCATTCTAACAGGGATGATTAGGTGCAGGCTCCTTCCAAATGAACTGGACTGCAGACACTACCATCAATTTGCTGAATGATATTGGGCAAGACAACGCACCTCTCTGAGCCTCGGATTCCCCATGTGGAACATGGGGATAATAATTGTTTCCTCTCTACTACTCAGGCCAAAATGCAAAGGATATGAAAGCAGAGACAGACAAAGAGAGACAGAGACAGAGACACAGAGAGACACACAGTAAGACAGAAAGACAGACAGACAGACAGACACAGTAAGAGAGAGAGAGAGAGAGAGAGAGAGAGAGAGAGAGAGAGATCCTAGATGGAAAAGTACTTTGGAATCAAAATGAGCATTTAGTCAGTCAGTCAATCTAATCACCTACTATGTGCTGGACACAGTTGTAAACACGGGGGATACAGAAAATCCCTGCCTCAAGGAACTTACAATCTAATGGAGACACTAAGCAAACAATAACCTACAAACAAGCTACATACAGGATAAATAGGGAAGACTTGACAGAGGGAAGGCACTAGAGTTAAAAAGGTTTGGGAAAGGTTTCTTGTAGAAGATTGGATCCCAGCATCACACAGCTAGTTTGTCTGAGGCCAGATTTGAACTTATGAAACTGGGTCTTCTTGACTCCAGGCCCAGCACTCTAACCACTGCACCACCTGGCTGCACAGATGGGATTCTAGTTGGACCTTAAAAGAAACCAGGAAGTCAGTAGGTGGAGGTGAAGAGAAAGGGTGTTCTAGGCATGGGAGATGGCCAAGAAAATGTGCAGAGCCAAGAGATGGCGTGCCTTGTTCATGGGACAACCAGGAGAACAGCATCATTGCATTAAAGAGAATGCATGGGTAGGGGCAGCCAGGTGGCGTAGTGGATAAAGCACCGGCCCTGGATTCAGGAGAACCTGAGTTCAAATCCGGCCTCAGACACTTGACACTTACTAGCTGTGTGACCCTGGGAAAGTCACTTAACCCTCATTGCCCTGCAAAAAGGAGGAAAAAGAGACTGTATGGGGGGATAAGGTAGGTAAAAGGAAAGGTAGGAGGGGGCTAGGATAGGAAGGCTTTGAACAGCAAGCAGCATTTTTCATTTGCTCCTGGAGGTAATAGGGAGCCATTGGGCTTTACTGAGTAGGGGGTGACGTAAAGGTCACTTTAGCGGCCAAGTGGAGGAGGGAGTGGGGAGAGGCTGGAGGAAGGCACAGCCACCAGTAGCTACTGCAGTCGTCCAGGTTTGAGGAGATGATGGGCTTCACGAGGAGAGAAGGGGGCATGTTCATCAGCAGTCCTTGGCCAGCTTGGATGGGGGGAGAGGTGAGAGATGGTGAGGAGTCCAGATTGACTCCTGGGGGGCTAGGAGGATGGGGGTTCCCACTATACTAACAGGGAAGGTAAGAGGAAGGGAGGGTTTAGAAGGAAAGATGAGAAGTTCTGTTTTAGACAGGTTGAATTGAAGATGTCTACTGGGCATCCAGCTGGAGGTACCTGAAAGACATCTGGAAAGGTCATGGACTGACAAATCTGGTAGAGATATTAGAACATAGAACATGGAACATCAGATCCAGAAGGGACCTTAGACTCTGGAGAGTGAAACGTCAGAGCTGAAAGGGACTCCAAGAACAGAGAACGTGGTCATGTCAAAGCTGGAAGAGAAATTCGAACAAGAATGTCACAACTGGCAGATACTCTAGAACATAGAACACACACAAATAAGGAACATTAGTACCAGCTGGATCTTAGGGACCATCTCATCTGCTCCCCTCCTTTTTTAATTTTAATTTTTAGTTTTTCTCAATTACATGTAAAGATATTTTTTGAGTTCCAAATTTTTCTTACTCCCCTCTTCCTTCCCTCCCCCTTCCCGAGGCCAGCAAGCAGTTTGATATAGGTTATACATAACTATCATGTTAAATATATTCCCACATTAATCAGAACAAAAAGGAAAAACCACAAGAAGGAATAAACAAGAACAATAACAAAAAAGCAACCAGAAAAGTGAAAGTAGTCTGTTTCAGTCTGCATTCAGACTCCATAGTTCTTTTTCTGAATGTGGAGGGCATTTTCCACTATAAGTCTTTTGGCATGTCTTGGATCATTGTATCGCTGAGAAAAGTCAAGTCTATCACAGCTGATCATCATACAATGTTGCTGTCACTGTGTACAATGTTTTCTTGGTTCTGCTCCTCTCACTCAGCATCAGTTCATGTAAGTCTTTCTAGGTTTTTCTGAAATCTGCCTGCTCATCGTTTCTTAGAGAACAATAGTATTCTATTGCATTCATATACCCCAACTTGTTCAGCCGTTCCCCAATGGATGGGCAGCCCCTCCATTTCCAATTCTTTGCCACCACAAAAGGAGCAGCTATGAATATCTTTGTACATGTTTCTCCCCTCATGTTTACATGTCAGGAGTCTAAGGGCTCGTGACAGGGATGAAGCCACAGAAGGGGCCTTGCCCTGGAGGAGCAGTTGCTTACAGGGGCACCTGGACAGCTTTCTGGGATGCCCTACTGAGAGGGGACTGAAGCCCTTTGAGGTCCAGAGTCAGGAGAACACAGGCTGCCTCCGGAAGCACCACGGTGTCTGGCATGGGAGGTGTGCCAAGTGAGAAGGTGTCCTAAACACATGTGTGTACACACACATTCTCACACACACACACACAAACATTCTCACACACATACACACACACACACACACACACACACCAGGGTCTCAGCTGACAGGAAGAGGAAATGCCCAACATTCTCCAGCCTCTTGTCTCTAAGCCAGAGTCTCAAATGCCAACCCTAAAAATACAACTTGGAAGCTCAGCTATACTTACCCCTCTGTCCCCTCCTCTCCTTTCCAGAGTCCGGTGGGTTTATTTTTGAATGAGGATGGGAGGTGCAGGTAACCTGAGGCCGCCCAGAAATCTGAATCCTCTTCTTTCATGTGTTGTCCGATTCAGAGATTTCTAGGGGGGACAGGGGAGGGGGTATGGGGGCTGCCCTAGAGTCCAGACAAGGGCAAGGACAAGGGGAAGAAGAGAAGGATGAGGACATCCCTGGTTACAGGGCTCTTTCTGGCCAAAGAACTCAATCAATCAAACCATAAGTACTTATTGAAAGCTGGTAATAGAGAGGGCCCTACAACAGGGCTCAGGCGAATTCTGACTCTGATGTTTACTAGCTGTGTGGTCCTGGGCAAGTCACTTCCCTTCCCTCACTTATAAAATGGGCACAATAAGATTTTAATTTACCTAGCTCACAGAGGCATTGTGGGGAATGATATTATATTAGAGTCATTAGGACCTAGGGTTTAAATACTTTCTCCTGGCAAGCAGGTCATTTTCCCTTTGTAAGCCTCAGTTTCCTCAGCTGTAAAATGATAGGGTTGGCTGAGGCAGATCCTGAGGACCCTTCTAGTGTCAAGGCTATCATCCTATAAGTCAAGCAGGTGCTTATTCAAGGAATTGCAGGCTCTACAGAGAGCCCCAAGTGTGATGAGACATTATCCCAGCCCTCAGGGAACTTTCTTTCTTGTTGGTGAAATACACAGGAAGCAACAGGGGAAAATACAAGAAAATCTGACTTCGTGTAAGAACATGAGGCACAAGCAGCTTCAGGAGGTCAATGTGGGCTAGAGGGTTATGGGGGGCTTCTTGAAAGAGGAGGCAATCAAGCTGGCCCTTTAGCAATGACAATTGTTCTCATTGGTGCAGTGACTTCCACTCAGAGAGTCAGTGTTGCCCATTGCAGAGTGCCCATACCCAAGGCCATCTTGGTGAATGTGGCCATGATGGGGAATTTTGACTGTGCTATTTGAGAACAAAATACCACCCCACTAACCACCAAACTCTACCCCATCTCAGAGCCCTCCCCCCATTTCCCCACCTTCCTGGGGTAGTGGGGCTCCCACAGATCAAGCAAGGGACCAAGAGCTGTCGAGGATTCAGTAAGGAAAAAAAACCCAAACCAGTAGTTGGACTAGGAGTCAAAGGACTGGGGTTCAAATACCACCCCTATCACTCACTATCTTTGTGACCCCAGTCAAGTCACTTCCTCTCTTTGGGCCTCAGTTTCCCCCTCTGCAAAATGAGGGGGTCGGAAGGCTGGCTTTAGAAGCCCCTCTGAGCTCCGTTTCTATGACCCTATCATCTCATTCAGCCCCCCCCCTCATTTTACAGAGAAGGAAACTGAGTCCCCGAATGGAGAAGGGAGCTGCCCAAAGTCATCTGCACACACAGGATGGATCATCAAGAAAGGGGCCAAGCAGCCTTTCTGACCACCCCAGAAGCCAGCCTTCACTCACTCTCATCCTGGCGGGGGCCTCCCCCAGCTTATTAGAGAGCCCCTGGGGCTCCACCTCGAGAAATGCTCGAGCAGGCCAGCAGAGGGCGCCCCAATGCCTTCTAACATGGCTCCACCAGAGGGTATCCTGGGTGCTCTGCAGGGAGTCCCTGGCATTCGCGGACCAGGCTGAAGAGCATCCTTGGGAAGAAGGGCTGCAGGAGCAGCTGCATTCCGGGCTCTGCCAGAGGGCCTCAGCTTGGGAGCAGCCACCAGGGCCTGTGCACTAATGACTTGGGTCTAGAGCCCCAGGGGGTGGGGTGGGGCAGGGAGAAGGGAGAAGGAGAGTAGACTGGAATGACTGATTTAGAGGTGTCGTTTAAACCCTGTTTGCCTCAGTTTTCCCATCTGTCAAACGAGCTGGAGAAGGAAATGGCAAATCCGTCCGGCATCTCTGCCAAGAAAACCCCAAACAGGGGTTCAGTCACAACTGAAATGATTGAATGACAAGAGATCTTCAGGGTCACCAAGCACAACCCCTCCCCCTTATCAACAGAGGAGGAAACTGAGGCCTGGAGGGGGATGGCTTGCCCCAATTCATCCAGGGAGGGTGAGTAGCAGAGCCAGGATTCAAACCCAGGTCCTCAGAGTCCCCAGAGAAGGGATTTGACTTTGGTGGGGAGGCTGCTTGCCTGGCAGACGGCTTGCCCGATCCCTGCAGTGACGCCTCATCCCCAAAGGGCTCAGACAGGTTTGTCCCCCCACTAGAATGTAAGCTCCTTAAGGTCAGGGACCGTTGTTTTCTTTATACCCCCAGCACTTAGCCCGAGGCCTGGTGTGTAATAAGCATCAGAAGCACTTAATAAATGTCTGTTGATTGAGTGCTCGAAAGGGAGCAAGGGAACTCAGAGGGTGGTGATAGGGTCTCCCTGACCCCATTTGGGGTTTTCTTGGCAGAGATACTGGAGCATTTTACCAATTCCTTCTCCGGCTCATTTTACAGATGAGGAAAATGAGGCAAACAGGGTTAAGTGACTTGCCCAGGGTCACACAGCCTGTAAATGTCTGAGGCTGGATTTGAACTTGGGTCTTTGTGACACCAGGGCCAGGCTCTATCCACTTCACCACCTGACTGCCCAAAGAGCCTGTAAAGTTTTGCCCTTTCCTTCTCCAGCCCATTCGATAGATAAGGAAAGGTGACCATGAATTGGGAGTCAGAGGACCTGAGTTTGAGTCATGACTGCTACTTACTACATTGTAGCACCCCAGGCAAGCCGCTTCACTCTAAAATCCCTTCCAGATCTCTGATCCTGTGAACTCTTGGAGGATCAATTTTCCCTCACCTGTAAAATGAGAGTGTTAGACTAGATTATTGACAGCTAAGTCATCTAGGCTAGCCCTTATCCAGAAACGAATCACCTCATACAGAAGAGAGCAGGATTCCTCCCCCTGTCCCGAGCTGGTCAGCCAGGCCACCACAGGACTCGGTCCCGGGGTCTCCATTCTTCCAAGAGAAAGAGCCGCAGAGCAACATTCTTCCCCTGGGTTCACACACACCCCATTGATTTCAGGCTGGGGTTGGTGCCTGGGGGTGTAGGGACATCAGATTTTAGAGCTGAAAGCGACCTTTGTGAAAGAGGAACCTGACGCCCAGAGAGAAGACTCCCCCAAGGTCACAGGGGTTTGAAGGAGGCAGAGCAGGGCTGCAAACTCTGACTCCAAAACCAAGACGAGTTCCTCCCTGTTCCTCTGCCTCTAATCTGACAGCATGGACAGAGGCTTGTTCTTCCATCAACGACAACTCTCATTAAAACCCTGAAACCTGCTTTCCCCAATACGCCCCTGTGAGGTAGGTAATGTTTACACCCTCACTGTACACATGAGAAAACTGAGACCCAGGAAGGCGACATGATTTGTCTAACGCCCCACAGGGAGCAGATGAGAGCCCCGTGTCCTTTCCTCTGTGCTATAACAATGGAACCTGGGAATGAGAAGGCAGGGAAATTTACTCCAGTACAACCAACAAGCATTTCTTAAGCACCAACTGTGTGTGAAGCACTGGGGACCGTAGAAACATAGATCTGGGGCCTTTCATGTTGCAGACTAGGAAACTGAGTCACCGAATGTTTATGTGACTTGTCCTTGTGAGCATCACAAAAAAAGAAATGCCTGCCTCCTGGGAGCGTGGGTTCTGTAAGGAGCCTACAACACGTGAAGAAATAAAGAGCAGACAATCTGAGGAGCAAGAGAACACTAACAAGCAGAGGGTGAGGAGAAGCTTCCTTTCGGCAGGAAGTGTCACATGAGCTATCTGAGCCTGGAAAGAAGCGGCATTCTGAGAGAGGGAGGTCAGTGCATGGCAGGCATGGGGGGACAGGCCTTGGAGTGGGGAGGGGGAATGCCGAGTTGGGGGAACAGCAAGTTGGTCCCATCTAGAACCCAGCATAGGCTGCCAGGTTGAGCTCCTGGGTCTTGTTAACCTTTTCTGAGGCAGCTAGGTGATGCAGTAGATAAAGCACCAGCCCTGGATTCAGGAAGACCTGAGTTCAAATCCAGCCTCAGACACTTGACACTTACTATCTGTGTGACCCTGGGCAAGTCACTTAACCCTCATTGCCCCGCAAAACAAAACAAAAGAAAAGGCTAATATAACCTTCTTTTCTTGGGGAAGAAGAGGACATAGGCAAAGGCAGCCCCATGAGTCAAGGCTCACAAGAGGACTCCTGGTGTGGAATCTGTGTTCCTGGGTTGTGGCAGCTGTCTGGCCAGAGCCCTTGTGTTCTTTCCTGAAAACCCTGAGTTGTTAAAAGACTATAAAACAAGGATGGAAACGGCTTGAAAAGCTGCGAAGGGGAAACAGCTGGGGAAGAAGCCCCCCCCCCCCCGCACCTGGACTATTTATAGGGTCTCCCAGGAATGGAAAGGGCTTTTCAGAGGCAGGAGAGGGGAGGAACGTGAATGTGGTGGGACACGTGGGAGGGAATCCCCTCAGGTTCTTCCTGCCTCCTGACCCAGACATCTCAGAGGGGACAGCAACCCTGGACATGATGAGTTTAGGTTCCCTTTGTCGGGGTCACATGGCCCAGGCTTGCACAGCAAGCCAACCCACCACGACTGTCTCCAGACCTGGAGAAAGCCTCAGAAGGTGTTGTCATAGAGAAGTCTGTCACCGACTTTGTGAGAGCGTCATCACTGCTCAGCCCTTCCATGTGCTCTGTGTCCAAGACCTTAGGTAGCTCACAGCATATCCCAATGCACCAGACTTTGCCAGGGACAAACACAACACCTAAAAACCCAGCCACGGAACTAGATGCCCCGGAGCTGCACTGGTGCAGTGAGATTTCACATCAGTCTCTTTTCCTCTCTCTGGTCAGCAGACTCAGCATTATGGCCAAGGACGAAGGCCAACCTGGGGACCGCTGTCCCAGACACCAGACTTTTTTATTGTGGTCCCCTGGTAGCATCCTTGGTAGCAGCTGCTGTCTGCCGGCCCTCCTAGTTCAATTGCCTCATCTCCCTTATCTTGACAACTCTTCAGAGCCATGGACGTTAACCCTTAGACAACCAAGCACTAGATTAACATCTGAATTGTAGATGCCCATAAAGGAGACTGAGGAGCTGTCCCAGGTTGGAAAGATTGCTGCGCCTGGGTCCCAATACCCGGCCCCAGATCCCTCCTGCCAACTTTTTTTTTTTTTGAAATGCTACAAATCCTGACAACCAGAGGCAGCTAGTTAGGTGGTGCCTCAGGTGGAGTTTTGTGCCTAGAGTCAGGAAGACCTGATTCAAGTTCAGCCCCAGACACTTACTAGCTATGTGTGATCCTGGGCAAGTCTCTCAGACCTCTGTCTGCCTCAGTTTTCTCACCTATAAAATGGGGATCACATTATCACTTACCTCACAGGATTGTGGTGAGGATCAAATGAGATATTTGTAAATCACATGGCACCATGCCTGGAACATCAGAAGTGCTTTTAAAAATTGATATTGTGGGGTTAGAGGTCACCTAATTTTTTTCTTTTACAGATGAATAAGCTAAGGTTTGGAAAGGTGAATAATAATAATATAAATAACAATGATAATGGCGACAACATTTATAGGATATTGGGAGGTTTGAGAAATGCTTTCCATCTCTTACCTCACTTGATTTCCACACTAGCCCTTTGAGGGATGTGTTACAGATATTATTATTCTGAAAACACGGAGAATCTTTTTCAAAGCCCTGGACCTGAGGAGGTGTCTCCCAGTTCTCTCAAGTTCCTTCTGGCTCTTGAAATTCTGTGTTCTTAATTCTAAGCTCTCTCCTACCTCTGATGTTCCATGTTCTAAGCTTTCTTCCAACTCTTCACTGGCTCTTTTCTTCACCCACTACCCTGCCAGGACAAGAGGCATGTTCTGGAGTACTTAACCCTTTCAGCTCTGGAACTCCCTCCCTCAGCCTGCTGCTGCCGTGTTGAATGGGGAGCACCTCCCACACCCCTCTCTCTACAGGATGGCTCCAGCCATGCTTCACTTGATTCTTCCCCTTTCTTCTCACCAGCTGCCTGGCTACCCCGCCCCATCCCCATTTTCCCATTCTAGAAATGGAATTGAATTTATATTGCTTTGGCAGAGAAACCACACTTGGATTTGTCTTTGCTGGCCCATGATAATAAACATGCGAAGATATTCTCCACCTGGTTCCGGGCCAAGTGATCACATGGAAACTTTGGTGAACCTACTTCTGACCGGGAGTGTCTGACAGAATTTCTTCTAATTGGCTGTGGAGCCTGAAGAATTGATGACTCAAGAGGTGCTGAGTTAACACGGAGTGTTTATACAAAAGGTCTGATCCACCCATCTCTCAATCTCTTTCCCTTCCTGGAAGCATATGAGGGAGGACCACTTTGAGCTGCCAGGTTGGAGACCAAGCAGTTCATCTCATTTCCCCCACCTGGTTGCCATGTGTCTGTGAACACATGTTGCCTTGAATTTTTTGTATTTTTTTTAATAATCTTGGGTGAATGGGTCTTGTGTGAGGAAAGTACCAGATCAACCCTGTGAGTCTGAGAGACCCCAAGCTTCTACCAGGGGTCTCACTGTTGAAAAGAATCAGTAGCCAAGTCCACCAGAGACAGTGACGGTGACTGCCAGAGGAAACATCTGCAGACAGAGGTGCAAAGGCAGTCATCCAAGGATGGCAATGCCTTTAGGGAGTTTGATCTTTGAAAGGAGAAAGGGTCAGCCTTGACCTGACCCTTGGAAGCCAATAGAGAGCTGCACCTACAAGAATCATAAGGACTCTATGAGAGGAGAAAATGACCGCCAGTGCCCAGGAGTTGTGATGTACCCCTCAACCTCATGTGTTCTCTACTTTTAATTTTGAATCCATTCTCCTTTGTGTTTACTAGGGGAGAGTGAACCCCCGGTTTGCAGGGATGGTTTTATATCCACTGTTCTTGCTATACTTTCTCAATAAATACCTTTTCTAAAAGCTAATGGTGGTCAACTGATTCTGATGAAACTGGTGAACACACCAGAAGGGGCTCGGGAACTATTGGTGTTAAAAGCCACAGCTCTGGGCAGCTAGGTGTCAAAGTGGATAAAGCATCGTTCCTGGATTCAGGAGGACCTGAGTTCAAATATGGCCTCAGACACTTGACACTTACTAGCTGTGTGACCCTGGCCAAGTCACTTAACCCTCATTGCCCTGCAAAAAAAAATCACTGATCCTCAGGATTATCCCTAGAATCCTAAGGAGAGTATTGAGTATGAATGTCCATTTAGGAGAGTAGCCCCAGAAGGACTTCCATTGCCACTAAAGAGCATAATCAGTGAATTCCACTGTCATTCCCCTCAGCATCATTGTCATGCTCCATACTAGAGAACTCTATGACCCTCCTAAATAAATGCCTCGTCTTTCATGCAGTCTTAATGAGGCCCCTGACTATCTCGGAAAGTCTATATTCTGAGTTCAGAGGACGTCGGAGTTGGCACCATGCCTGGAACATCAGAAGTGCTTTTAAAAATTGATATTGTGGGGTTAGAGGTCACCTAATTTTTTTCTTTTACAGATGAATAAGCTAAGGTTTGGAAAGGTGAATAATAATAATATAAATAACAATGATAATGGCGACAACATTTATAGGATATTGGGAGGTTTGAGAAATGCTTTCCATCTCTTACCTCACTTGATTTCCACACTAGCCCTTTGAGGGATGTGTTACAGATATTATTATTGATCCATGCAGGTTCCAATACAGGTTCTGGTATTTACTAGTCTTATAAATGACCCTGGGGTGGTCACTTCTCCTTTCTAGGCCTCAGTTTCCCCCTCTGTTATCTTAGCTACCTCCTAGGGTTATTGTGAGGAAAGCCCTTAGAAAATCTTATAGGGCTTTGGAAATGACATCGACCTTACAGATGAGGAGACTGAGAGATGCGTTGCTCTGTCCAGGCCACCCGGCTAACAATTGGTGGAGCTGGAATTTGAACCCAGCAGGGGCTGTAATCTGGGGCCATTTCCACCTCATCACGCTGCCAGGATGCTTAGGCTCATAATGAGTGGTATTCTTTGAAAGGTTCCCCAGGGAAGCCCAGTCTCAGGACTAAGGCAGCTCCCTCTGCACTGTCTGGCCTGAGCAGCCCCAGCTCTGGAAGGAGGGAGATGGTGGCAGGGAACCCCCAGACAATGGCCCTCTGTGAGACGACCAGCAGGACTCAGGGGAGCTGGGCAGAGGCCACCGGGAGCCCACGTGCAGCTGCCAGGGGCCTAGAGGAGACCCAGAAAATGAATGATGAGGGGGGGCCCCCAGATTGATGTGGCCGGACAGGGGAGACATAATGGGCTGGCTCAGGCTGGGCCCAGAGCACAGATGAAAGGGGAAGAGACATAAATAAAGTGGGGAGAAAGGAAAGGCAGGGTGCTGGCAGGGAGAAATAAATCCCCAACTCACAGGCTGGACAGGCCGGGAGGGAGGGGGCTCCCGTCTGGGGGCTGGAGAGGGAGGGGAGGGGCTCACAGGATCAGAGGGACACTGGACCATAGTGTTACAACAGGCCGGGCCTTAGAGATCATTTGGCCCAAGGGGGGAAACTGAGGCCCAGAGAGGAGGGACTTGCCCAAAGTCACATAAACACTAAGCAGAAAAGGCAAGATTCAAATCCACATGTGTGTGTGTCTATATATCCTAAATTTAGTTTAGAAATCAGCAAAAGCAAATGTTCAACCAAAATGAAGACTGAAACTATCAACTCCAAATGACCTTCATCTCTGGGTGGGAGGAATAATGCTTGCACCACCCAGCTCACCAGACGGTCACGAGCTCCTGTATCCGTGTGTTGGAGGGGGGGTAGCCCCAGTGTGCCCAGAAGGGCACGCTGGTAACTATTTAACAACGTTTTTTAAAAGTCCACAGAGCATTTTTAAATTAAATCTTTACATTTAAATGTAATCACACAGAGATAAGTCAGTCCCTAATGTTTGCTGATTCCAAGGTGTAAATGCTCACTTTAAACTGAACAATGGACTCCCAAGCAAGGGGGTTAGAGCTGGGTGGTGAACTATGTCCCCTGGCTGATGTCATCACAGGAGACCGAAACTGGGTGTTCCCCCCAACCCCTAGGTACACTAACAGGTTGGATCTCCAGGGCATGGAGGGCAGCATCTCTCCCTCAGGGTTCTAAGGACATCCCTGAACGGGAAAGGGCTCCTGCTAATGATACTGCTTGAGCCCCTATCTGCTGTGGTCTCCATAATACCATCACCAATGTTGACTGCTCCAACCTGCTGGTATTGCCTTGATAGCCCCAGGGAATCAATTAACATCGGTGAGCTTTTATAAAAGGCTAGGTGGCGCAGTGGATAGAGCACCAGCCCTGGAGTCAGGAGGACCTGAGTTCAAATCCAACCTCAGACACTTCACACTTACTAGCTGTGTGACCTTGGGCAAGTCACTTAACCACAATTGCCCCGCAAAAAACAATAAAATAAAATAAAAGGATATTTACCAAGATGAATAGAAGACACATGGAAGTACAAGCGCAGGTGTGTGCGCGCACACGCGTGCACACACACACACACACACACATTCTCTCTTCCTCTCCTACTTTAGATCCTAAGCAGAATGTTTAAGTAGCTGCTACCAAGATTCCTCCCACCAGCAAGTTCCCTTCCTGATGAGGCAGAGCCAGTGATGCCTCCCTTGCTTTCAAGACATGTCTTGGCTAGCGGATCAATCCACTCTTGGGATGGGTCAAGCAGGTCACTCCTTGGGGCCGGCTCCTTCCCAGGCTTGGCCAATGGCCATAGGGTGTCCAACCTTTGGACACACAGTGGTTCCATCTCCAGTACTCTTTCACCTAAGATCAGGAAAGGAAAAGACAGCAAGGACAGAAGGGCCCTTGATGCCAACCTTGATGCCACACACTCTCGGGCAATTCGGCGACTCAGGGGCCAGGAGGGATGAGGTCTCTTTGCCCACCTGGAGGCTTAGAGCAGTTCTTCCCTTAGTCCTTGCCAGAAAAAAAGAACAGGATTTGGTGCGTCTGCGTCCTTTGTGGTGCACTCAGTCCCAGCTCCCCACCACTACACAGGAAGCAGGCAGGAAATAGTTACAGAATACCTGCGCACCCTCCAAAGAAAGGGCAGGGCCCCTTGATTATGCATCATCACACATTTCCAGGAACAAGCCTTCCAAGGGGTTTGGCAGCAGGGAGAGTATGCCATGTCTGTCCTGAGCACTGGGCTCTCATTGGCCAGGGGAGGGTGGGGGTAGGGGAAGTGGAATAGTGGCATATTAACATGTCTGCATACACCATTAGCATGTTAGGCATCTACCTCCTGGCTTTGGTTCTCTGCCCCTTACTTTCCTTAATTACATCAAGGTGGAGGGAGGGGGCAAATTCCTCTCCCTGTCTCTGCCCACAAGGGGAAAGGACTTTGTGATACTTAAAAAATGAGTGGTAGTGAGTTCCCCCTCACTGAAGGTATTTCAGCAGAGCCTGGTTGGCCACTCATCTTGTCTGCTGTACACATCATCCACGGTACACACTAGATGGCTTTGAACGGTACAGCGAGGTGGAGAGAGCACTGAGGCCTGAATTCAAATCCTGACTCAGGCACTTACTAACCCTGTGGTCCTGGGCAAGTCTCTTAATGGCTATTTGCCTCAGTTTCCTCATCTGTAAAAAGGGGATAATAGGGTTATGGTGAGGATTAAATGAGATAGTTGTAAAGCACTTAGCACAGTGTCTGGATTATGGTAAACACTATGTAAAGGGTGGTGGTGGTGGTAGTGGTAGTAGTAGTGGTGGTGGTGGTAGTAGTGGTGGTAGTGGTAGTAGTAGTGGTGGTGGTGGTGGTGGTAGTAGTAGTGGTGGTGGTGGTGGTGGCGGTGGTAGTAGTGGTGGTGGTGGTAGTGGTGGTGGTGGTGGTAGTAGTAGTGGTGGTGGTGGTGGTAGTGGTGGTGGTGGTAGTGGTGGTGGTAGTGGTGGTGGTGGTGGTAGTGGTGGTGGTGGTGGTGGTGGTAGTAGTAGTAGTAGTAGTGGTGGTGGTGGTGGTGGTAGTAGCAGCAGTGGTAGTTACTTTGCTGAAACTAAGTCACAGAGAAGGTAGAACATCTACCCAAGGTCACTTCACTAGGAAAGGGTAGAGTCCAGACCAGAAACCGGGTCTTCCCTGAATTCTAAGCCCGGGTTCATTCTTCTTCAATGTTCAAACCCTCACCTCCTCTATCACCCCGCCTTATGTCTCAAGCAGAAATGGAGCCTTCTGTTTCCATCTGGACATAGACCTGGAGAGAGATGCCCCTTACTCCAGCTATGATGCACAACCCTCCGTACCAGCCCCAGGGGATTCTCAGAATCAGGACCCCTGTCTCATGGCTTGAAACAAGAAGGAAAAACCCGAGGGTCTCTGGGGAAGGCTGGTTTGGCTTGGGATGGTGCCAGCAGAGGAAAGAGGGCCTAAGGCTTTAAAAGGGAGGATACCAGCCACCTACTGAAGGCTTCCTTTCTGAAAACAGAGGGATGCAGAGACTAACACTCTGGGCTCTGTCTCCACCCTGACCCAGGAGAACTGAAACCAGATGTGGGTGGTCAACAAACCTGCCTCAGAAGGAGGTCTTAGCGCTTTAGGCAACATCCAGGGAAGGAAAGAATATGAGATTCTACACAGCATGCACAATTGTAGGATCTGGGTTTGAATCCTAGCTTTGTAGCTTACTGGGTGACTTGGGCAAGTCATTTCCCCATCCAGGTCTCAGTTTCCTTTTCTGTAAAATGAGGTTAGACTAAGATCTCTCCAAGCTCTCAATCCTATGACACTATAAACAGCTGTTCTTTTCCCTTGATTGAAGCACTGGCTGATAACATAACTCTAAAACCGGAAGAGACTTGAGAAACCCTTTAATCCAACACAGTTTCCTGCCTGTTATACTGAAGCCCGGGGAACTTAAGCGATTTGCCCCAAATCACACAGACAATAATAAACATCAGGTGGAATTTGAACTCAGCTCTTTGGGTCCCAAAGCCAGTAATCTTCCCGTTGTATCCCACTGCCTCCACATTGAGGGAAGAGGGAGGAGCCTCCTAGGAGGGGAGCTGGGCTTCACAAATCCCCAGCAAGACAGACTGGAGAATTTCAAAGTTCTGCTCATTTGGAGCAAGGTAGAAACCTGGTCGAATGGCCCAGTCCCCCGAAGCACTTAGTCTAGCTAGATGTTGGAGATACAAGGATAAAATGGAAAGCAGTCTGTACCCTCAAGCAGAGTCTGCTCTCCTGGGGTGGCATGGGGTGGAAGGGAGAGGCAGTAAACAGATCCATCTGCACATGGTTATTTATAGGAGGAGAAATCCTTGACGATTCAGGGAATTAGGAATGAATTCCCATGGGAGTGAGGACCAGCAATTCCAAAGGCAGTTGTGGAGGGGGTGCATTCCAACCCTGGGGGGGGTGGCAGGGGCTGATGTAATCAGTCTGAAAAGAAGGGGTCAGGCAGATTGTGAGAGGCTTTAAATGCCAAACTTTTTTATTTTAATACAAGGAAACTTTAGATTCCATTTTATGAAGTTTAAAAAAAAAATACTTATGGTTCAGGCAGCTAGGTGGCGCAGTGGATAAAGCATCGGCCCTGGATTCAGGAGGATCTGAGTTCGAATCTGACCTCAGACACTTGACATTTACTAACTGTGTGACCCTGGGCAAGTCACTTAACCCTCATTGCCTGCAAATATATTTGTATATCTTCCTCTCCCTTTTTTTGTTCTTTCTTTTTAAAAAAATTGGTGTTTTTTTTTTAAGTTATTCTGGCTTCTCAGTGGCTGAAGCTTCTCAGTTCCTGGTATTAAAAAAAATATATATGGCCACGACAATGCACCACATCCAGGGACATGACCCACCTGAAACCCCAACAGAAAAGGAAGAAAATTAAAAACAAAGGAAAAACATCAAAGACATTTCAGATCATTTTCTTTGAGTCTGGTGGAAACCCACAAGAACCCTAGAAGCAATAGGGATCCACTGAGGTTTCCCAGAAGTAGCATGATTAGACCTGGGCTGTTAATGGGATGAATTTAGCAGCTGCATGGGAGAGTAGAAAGGGAAGGCAATGGAGACTGGGAGACTGGAAGGAAAGAAGGAAGAAAGGAAGGAAGGAAGGAAGGAAGGAAGGAAGGAAGGAAGGAAGGAAGGAAGGAAGGAAGGAAGGAAGGAAGGAAGGAAGGAAGGAAGGAAGGAAGGAAGGAAGGAAGGAAGGAAGGAAGGAAAGAAGGGAGGGAGGGAGGAAGAAAGGGAGGGAGAGAGGGAGGAAAAGAGAGAGGGAGGGAGGAAAACATACATACAAAGGCAGGCATCGCCCCACTGCCCTCTTCCCTGAGTGGATGGAGGGCTGTGTTCAGTTCTAAGTCACTGGAACCTGGTGCGCGTCCAGAAGATGGTGGAAAACTCAAGGTGTGCCACACAAAGACCCTTCAAGTAAATGAAAATGTCCAACTGCAGGAAGACAAGACTTTTACCGGACGTCATAACTTTCTTGGAGCCTCTGAAAGGCTGTTGTGCTTTGTGTGTTGGGCTTGACCCAGTGGGCAGAATGAGAAGAAATGGGTGGACGCTTCTGAGAAGCTCCCTGAGGGAGGAGAGGACTGTCCAGGATGTACGGAGGGGATTCCCGATCAGAGGCAGCGTGATGGAGGGAGTCAGACAGCCGAGGCTCGGATGAATTCCTGCCCCGCCATGTACTGCCCGTGTGACCTCTTTGTGCCTCATTTTCCCTATCTGTACAATGAGAAAGTTAAGTTAGGTGACCTCTAGGGTCCCTTCCGGCTCCGCCCGCCATGATTCCAGGAGCATGTGGTCATCTCTCCGCTCTTTACTCTTTCTCTCCATTTCTTGGTGGCCCTTTCTACCTTGACAAAACCTCCTGGAGCAGCCCCACCCCCTTGTCACCTTCTCCTTGAACCCCCTGGGCAGCAGCATAGTCCCTGTGGCATCTCTCAGCCACCTGTTCCTCTGGTTCCCCTCCCCTCAGATCCATTGCCCCCTCCTCCAAAAAAGCCCTCCCCCATGAGCTTTTCAGCCAAAGAAGCTGTTTGTTCAGGACTGCGGGGTGGGGGTGGCGGGGCGAGGCGGAGGCTCACGCTCTAAGGGCTCTCTCTTCCCCTCCTGTTCCCCAGGCTCCAGGGATGCCCTGGGACCTCTTCTCCCCAAAGGCGAAGAAAAAAGGGCCTGTGATTTACTGCTGTGTGAACAACATATGTCCTTGCTTGGGAGCGTCGCTGGAACGGGAGGCCGAGGCCGGAGGAGCGAGGGCACGCTGGCTGGCAACGGGCCTGACCAAACACACTAAATGTCTGTCTCCGCCTGGAGACTTGAGAAATTAGGGCAGGCTTCAAAGATGTATGAACTCCAGGGAGAAGGATGGGTTTTGTTGGGCTGCTTTTTGAACAAGGAAAGCTTGAAAGGGCTGGAGGAGCATATGTCTCCGGGCTTTTGCAATCTGAGCTGCACCTGCTGCTTCTGTCTTCCAGAAAGCAAATGCCCGGGGGGAGCTGGACTCTCCTCTCCTGCCTCTCCACCCCCTTCACCAACCCTGCCACCAATATCCCATAACCCTCCCCTTCAGGTGGTTTGTTTGGTGGCCCTCTCCAGAGCATCCAGACTGACCCTGGGGCCCCTTCAAGACTGCAGAATGGCCCTAAGGGAGGCAGGGGGTGCATCCTGAGGCTTGGGATTCAGAATAAGCAGGGAATGTAGGTCAGATAAGAGGAGAAAGGTGGATGGCCAGGTTCCTAGAGCAAGTGGGGGGAGCACAGGGTGGTATAAAGCTGGAGTGTTCAGGGGGAGACGGGCCAGAGATGGAAACTGCCATCTCATAGCTTCCTATTAAAAGTGGTCGATTCTTGCTGAGTTTAGTTGTTTATGAGTTTTAGGCTGAAAATGTTTGTCAGTGCCCCTCAGAATGTTAGCACCTGAAAACAAAGCCCCATCTTCTAACCCTAGTTACATCTCTGTCAGTAAATTTTGCTCCCTCCAAACATTTACTTACACAGGTTTCTACCACCTTGAGGAGGCTTTGTCTGCCCAGCTCAGCCCACCACAAGCTCTCCCTCATCTGAATTCCTACAACACCATCCATATGTGTGCCCCACTTTGACATTTAATGATATACTACCTTTTTAATAAATCGGCATTGATTAAGCGCCTACTGTGTGCCAGGGACTACAAAGAGCCCGAAGGAGCTCCCATTCTAAGCTCCCCCTTGTCATCTACTGTATAACTGTTTTGTGTGGATGGGGTTTGTCTCTCCCAAACTCTCGACCGCCCCCCTGGCTCCTGAATACTCTCTCTCTCTCTCTCTCTCTCTTCTGGGTTTTGGAGTCCCTCTTCTCTCCCAGCTCTCCTCCTATCGGTCTGACTGCTTCTTCTCAGGCTTCTGCAGATGGACCCCAAGGCTCTGTCCTGAGTCCCTTTTCTCTATATTGTCACACTGGGTGACCTCACGAGCTCCCATGAATTCAATCTCCAGGCTCTCTCCGGAGCTACATGCACGGATCACTAAGTGCCCATTGGACATTTCCAACTGGGGGTCCTGGCGGCATCTCAGACTCAACATGGACAAAGCTGAGCTCATTATCTTCTCCCCAGACTCTCCAATCTTCCCAGCTTCCCTGTTGCCCTCAAGGATATCTTCCTCCCTGTCACTCGATGTGTGGTCTTCTCAATTCCTTGCCATCCCATGGATACAAGTTACCAAATCTTCTCATTTTTGCCTCTATGACATCTGATCTTCTCTCTTATATGTAATAAGACCCCTTCCAGCTAGGACATCTTAGGTTCTCTGTTCTAAGATCCCTTCTAATTCTGATATTCTGGGTTCTGGGTTGTCGAGGCCCTTCCAGCTCTGACGTTCCACGTTCCAAGATCCCTTCCAGCTCTGATATTTTCTGTCCTGAAGTTCCTTCCTGCCCTGACATCCTATGCTGAGGTGACTGTCACTTAGCCCACAGTCCTGGACACACAGGAAGTTCTCAGTGAGTGTTTCTTGGGGGGCTGACGGGCTGAACTTCTAGCCTCGCTTCTAAATTTCCTTGCTGAGTAACCTCAGGAAAAGAACCTCTGTTCATTCCTGATAGTAATCCCAGCCCCTAGGACTGAACTGAGCAACCTGCGAGCAGATTCCCCATTCATCCCCTCTTCTCCAAGGGGATGCTGGCTGGCTGGCTGGCTAGGGCTCCCATTGGATATGAAGGGGCTGAGGTCAGACTCTGGGCAGGCAGACAGAGGGAAAGAGAAGCACAAGAAAGTCAGACAGACCGGGCTTGGCTAGACAGACCTCACACCTGCCCCAGGCGGAAGGGAAAAGCCTTTGTTGCTCTGTTCTCATGCCCAGAGGTACAAGCTATGAGCTTAATTCATTACCTACGGGAGAAGGAAGCTGTCGTGAGATAGCCCAAAGGGCAGCAGGAAGCCAGTGAGGGGAGGGGGCCCACAGGAGCAGCCCCCCCTCTCTATTCCAGCTGCAGCTCCCGCCCAGGACATCAGGGAGGGAGGGAGCTTCCACACCTGAGGTTACCTCCCCAGAAGCTGCTGTTTCCATTTCCAAAGTTAAGCTGGGGGACAGTAAAGAGAGCACATCTCTTCCATATTCCAAAAGGCCATGTTGTTGTCTATGAAGAGATTGCCCACTTTAGTTAGGGTCCACTGGGAGCACCCCATTCTTTCCTTGAGCTGGTGTTTGGTCAGCTCTGTGACACAGCTTCCCTTCCTGGGGAGCAGGAGTGGAAACAGGCTCAGCTGACTTGGAGCCACAAGGCCCGGCTTATATCTGCAGCTATCTAGACACACAGCTGAGAGACCCTTCCTCTCTCTGTGACTCAGTTTCCTCCACTGTAAACAGAGAGGGCTGAATCCTTTCCAACTCTACAACCTATGATCCAATGGTTGCTGTGGGCTATTTAGGGGCACTATGGGATAAGAAAGTGGCCAGGACACAAGTCGGGGATCAACCATCATTTAGAGGCATAGAGTGAATCCCACCTTGGTTGTTTCTGACTCTTCTCCCCTTCCCCCAGGTAGAAGCCTTGTGTCTATTTCCTAAATGCTAATATGTGTACATATTGTCCCCTGGTGAAATATAAGCTTGCTGAAGGTAGGGATAGGTTCATTTTTATCTCTGTGTCTCAGAACCTGGCACATAGTAGGTTCTTAATCAATGCTTGTGGATTCATTGATTAAGTTATGTCAGTGTGGGCAGACAGGAAAGTAGGACAAAGATCATCAGCTGCCTCAAGTCTGCTAAGCTTTTGAGTCCAGCTCCCAAGATTTCATGGCCAAAAAGGGCCCTGAAAGGAATGTTCTTAACCCCATTCTACTCCTTTGCTCTTTGCCAAGTGGAATCCCTGGGAGGAGGAGATCCTCCCCCCATCTCACCCTCAAAAATGATGCTCTTGGTTGCTAAGCAACTGGAAGGCCCAGTGGAACAGGACCCCCGGGGATCTCTTTCCCAGATTCCACCAGGATTTCCACTTTCCCCTAATCTTCCTGCCTATGACCCCTCCCTATTGACTCTTCCTGGTTAGATGCTGGCCCGATCCCTCCCCTCCATTCACATACCTGTGAAAGGGAACCCAGATCCCCAGCTTTACTCTGACCCACAGGCTCATTCCCTCTTCCAAATGGTTGGGGATTGGGCCTCTCTATCCCCCCCTGCTATAGAGTGGATACGGCCCTTTGTGCCACTGGGATGACTGAGGAGTCACTAACTACAGGTCTTCCAGGAAGATCGAGGACCGACAGCAACTGCCTGGACACTGGGCCCTCAAGATCCCAGGCATGGCCATCTGACCTGCCAATGGGCCCTAGGGACCACAGGGCCTTCCCATCCCCCCTTCCCCATATTGGGAGGGGAGGGGAAGATGGGTGAGGTGCGGGAGAGTGAGTGAGCCTTACTCTCATAAGAATTGGCCCTGAGAAAGGAAGTGACAATTTACTGCCTTGTGAGGAGACCTGGGGTGGGGGAGGTGATAGGCAAGCATTCTCTGACCACGTCTCTCCTCTTAGCCTCTCAGACAGAGACAGGTTGGTGAAAAGAAGCACCTGTTCTGAGCTGAGAGGGGAGCACTGATTCACTCCTCACACCCAAAGGACCAAGATAATGTATCCTCCATATAGATCCTCCCAAAGCCCATAGACCTGGGCTATGATGCAGTCAGATCCAAGAAACTCACAGCAGCTTGCCAAAGAGAATGGGCATGTTTCTCAGGTGTCCTCTGAAATGCCCAGGTCAGAGCTTGGAGTTTGAGATGTCCATGGGCTAGCCATCAGCCATCTTCTGCAAAGGGATAGATAATAAGTGACCCCTTAGGAGTAGGTGAATTCATCAAAGGGGAGTGCCTACAGAAAAGAGGACTGAGAGAAGACCATCAGATGTAGGGGCTGAGATCACCTCAAAATACCTCCTCTCCTGAACACAGATGCACACACATCGTAGACTGTATCCATAGAACGATTGATTTTAGAGGTGGAAGAGACTTGGGAGATTGTCTAAGCCTGAGCCAAGCACATTTTTTAACAGATAATGAAACTGAAATTGAGAAATGTAAAGTCATTTAGCTATAATCACAGTTAGTAATTAGCAGATTTAGGTTGTAAAGCTAGATCCTCTGTCTCCAAAAAATGACAACAATAATGATGATGACCATCATAATGATATTTATATAAACGCTTTAAGTTTTGAAGAACACTTTACAAATATTATCTCAATTTATCCTCCCTCGAAGGTAGGTGCTGTTTCCCCCATTTTATAGCTAAGAAAAGCAAGGCAGGCAGAGGTGAAGCGACTTGCCCAGGGTCACAGAACAGCTAATTAAGTACCTGAGGCTGCATTCAAATTCATGGCTTCCTGACTCCAGATCCAGCACACTTCCTTTCCTTGGAGCAAGACAACATCTATTCCACCACCTCCCCTCCCCCCCCCCCCCCCCCCCCCGCCCCAACCCCGCTGCCATTTATATAGTGCTTCCCCTCCCCCCCTTTTTTTTTTGGTAATTAAAAAAAAATTTAAACTTAAATACAAAATGAGAAAAGAAAAAAAACATTGCCATGTATGCAGCAAAGTGTAGGAGAGGATTCCATATAAAACAATAAATGTCCATTTCAAGAAAACCTATATAATAAATACTTAACACTGTTTTCAAATCTGCCCAGCTTTTCTTTGCTCCTTGTTGGTTTTCTTTTGTTCTCTGCTGTGTGCTTTTTACTTTTTATCCCCCCTCCTAAAGAAGGCTGCAATTAAGCATGGAGATTTTATATATACATGTAAATAAATTATATATATATACACGTATACACACTTATAAACATATACACATATATGTGTATATAAAACATATATACACATGTATACATGGATGTCTACATATATACACATATATACTCATACACATATATGTAAGACCACACTATGCTTATTCCCACTCATCGTCTCTTTCTATGAAGGTAGAAAGCATCTTCCTTCACTACTCCAAATCTTTCCGTGCCTTTCCAAGTCAATCAGCTCATCATCTCCTACACCACAGCAATATCCCAACCCAATCATATCCTATCTGAGAGATTTTCCATGAAAGGCTTTTCCCCAATTTTCTGCATTCCTTCTATTCTTGGCTACATAGGTTTTACTTACAGAAGAAAGATTTAATTTAAAATAATTGAAATTATCCATTTTACACTTCAATAATGCTCTCACCTCATAATATAGTTTAAGGTCTGATACTGCTGAAACTATTTCCTTTACATCTTTTTTCCTGGTTTCTTTGAAGATCCTGTCCTTTTGTTCTTCCTAATGAAATTTGTCATTATTTTTCTAACTCGGTAAAATGATTTTTAATAATTTAATTGGGATGACATTGAGTACATAGATTAGTTAGGTAAAATTGTCATTTTAAAAAAATATATTGGGGCAGCTAGGTGGCGCAGTGGATAGAGCACCAGCCCTGGAGTCAGGAGGACCTGAGTTCAAATCCGGCCTCAGACACTTAGCACTTACTAGCTGTGTGACCCTGGGCAAGTCACTTAACCCCAATTGCCTCACCAAAAAAAAAAAAATTATATTGGCTTTACCTACCCAGAAACCATTAATATTACTTCAATTATTTGAATCTGAGTTTATTTGTATAAAAAGTGTTTTACATTTATCTTCTGTTTTGGCAGGTATTTTATTCTGTGGAGTTATTTTAAATGGTCTAAAACAATATTAAATACTATTGCTGGCACTTATGTAGCTTCCCTATTTTTCTTTTGAATTAAATCTATTTTATTTTTAACTTTGTCTGAAATTATGATTACCATCCCTGCTTTTTTTTTTAATAAGTTCTACTCCTGCCCTTTATTTTAATTCTTTTTTTGTGTGTGGGGGGCAATGAGGGTTAAGTGACTTGCCCAGGGTCACACAGCTAGTAAGTGTCAAGTGTCTGAGGCCGGATGAACTCAGGTACTCCTGAATCCAGGGCCGGTGCTTTATCCACTGTGCTATCTAGCTGCCCCCCCTGCCCTTTATTTTATAATGACATCTCTTAAGGATTTGGATGAATGGATGGAAGAAAAGAGAATCCAGAAATAGGAGAAATTCAAAGTTCATTTACATTATCACCAGGGACTGGTCTTGCAGATTTGGTCTCTGTTGTGTCTTTGAAGTACTCACCTCCCCAACACTGTTATCAAAGAAAGAAAAAACTGGGGCAGCTAGATGGCTCAGTGGATTGAGCACCGGCCCTGGAGTCAGGAGTACCTGAGTTCAAATCCGGCCTCAGACACTTAACACTTACTAGCTGTGTGACCCTGGGCAAGTCACTTAACCCCAATTGCCTCACTAAAAAAAAAAAAAGAAAAAACTTCCTGAAGTCCCATTTGTTATCCTGGAAACCCTTAAGAAATAATTCATGTAAAAAGAAAAAAGAAATCATTCATGTAACTTGACCCATGAATGAAGCACTGAACTAACATTAACCTGATTCAACCATTAAGGTTTCTCCCAGTAATCCATATGGCTCACGTTAGCCCACACCTGGCACTTGGGCCTTGGGAACCAGAGGATTTGATCTGTCTCTAGCTCTGATCTAGAATGCTCTAGACTAAGAAAACATGGAATATAGAACAGCATTTATCAAAATTTGACAAGGAGCACAGCAAAGACTCATATACGAGCTCATGGATGGGCAAGCCAACTTTTCCTTGTGAAGGCTCCCACTTCCCAAGAAACAGGGGCTCATTGCTCCACTGTGCATGCTTGCACTGTGGACCTCTGCTTCTTCTTCCTCGGGAAAGTCACGGATCAGCCAGTGAAATGGCCGGGGCCAACATCTTTCTGCTAGTCCCCACGTTCCCAGCACTTTTGTTCTGGACAGGCCTCACCTCTGGCCAACACTCCAGAGGCCCCTTCAGGAAGCTGGGAAGACCTGTTGACTCACCCACCTCACCTGATCATCTCCAGCCCTCGCTCCTGGCCAATTAGGGCCACGGAATCCCACCTTCTTCAGCTCAGGGTACAAGCAGTGGGCTTCCCCCTCTGTGTAGTCAGCACCTCTCACGGAATCTTTTAGAGGCGTGGGAAAATGTTTACGTCCCTTCCATTCACCTTTCTGCCTCCTCTCATCTCCTCCTGCCCCTCCCTCCACATGCTCCCAGTCGTGCCGATGTTTGGCCAGGCTTCAAAAAGGCGCTAGCAACACTAGAGAGTGAAAAGCTCAGGACTTCGTTACAGGCGATTCTCCCTGGGTGCTAATAATTAAATATGGACTTGCAGACGCAAAAGGTAATGTGATAACAATTCTTCCTTTCAACCCCTCTTACTAGTAAAAAATGCTAGATTGGAACCTGCATTCTGATTCCAGACGGTTTCCCTTCTCTGGGCCTCAGTTTCTTCCTCCGTAAAATGTGAGAATTGGACGAGATGATCTGTGAGAACCTTTCCAAACTCCAGCTCACCGCCTGCTGCATTCAGACTTCATCCTTGAAAACATAAGCATAAGCAGCTTCAGTCTGGGAGGAGGATTTGCTGTCGGGGGCAGGGCCAAGGGTGTGGTTGGATAGGCCCGGACCAGGGGCTGAGTGTGGGAGAGAGCTCACCCCAGAGGGCTTTGGACTTTCAACATGTGGGCAAAGAATGCTCAGCCGACATTGATAAGTATTCCCGGGCCCGGGAATGGGGGCTAAACACAGGGAACTGGTTTATGGGAAGAAGGGGGGGTGTGAAAGGAGTGAGGGGTGTTAAATGCGAGGGGTCTCAGGAATACAGGGCTAGCTACCAAAGCCTCCGCTCCCCACCAGCTGCCTGTCCTGACATGGGGGTTCCCAGAATATCCCTTTGTATCCAGGAATGCTGACATCCACACAGATGTGTCTCAGTAAACTCATATCAGCCCCCCAGGAGAAGTTACAGACAAGGAGAACATTTCAGAGGAGGAAATGTTGGGGCAGGATTGGGGGTCTCCATATATACCCAGTTTCAGCACTGTTGAGTCAGGAGGGACCCTGGTAGACACCCTAAAAAAGATTCCCCACCATTACACAGTGAGGGAGAAACCATCCCATCAATTGATTCACCAATCAACAGGCGTTTATCAGGAGCCTGCCCAAGACAGGCACTACCCTGGGCACTCCTGAGCACACTTATAGATATCCCTAATTGTTATTAAGACTAAATTTGCAGGGGCAGCTAGGTGGCACAATGGATAAAGCACCAACCCTGGATTCAGGAGGACCTGAGTTCAAATTCGGCCTCAGACACTTGACACTAGCTGTGTGACCCTGGGTAAGTCACTTAACCCTCATTTCCCTACCAAAGAAAAGAATAGAAAAGAAAAAAAAAGACTAAATTTGCCCCAGCTACTTCCACCCATTATTCCAGGTTCTGCCTTCTGGGGTCAAATAAGACAAATCTAAAACCTCTTCTACAAGCACCTGTTGCTGTGTTACAATGGAGAATCTTTTTAGTGCATCTCTAATGGGGTCCCTCCCCACTGGAAAGTGCTGATACACTGGGAGGAGAGCCCCAACATTTCCTCCTCTGAAATGCTCCCCTTGTCTGTAACTTCTTCACACCCTTCAGATTCCTTCAGATCATGGAACATAGGCCTCTCAACCCAAGATAGTAATAGGTTGCACAGTGGATAGAGCACTGGGCCTGGAGTCATGTTCCTGAGTTCAAATCTAGCCTCAGATACTTACTAGCTGTGTGACCCTGAGCAAGTCACCTAACCTCCCTCACCTCAGTTTTCTCAATGGTAATAATTTACCACATTAGAAATTAAAACATCTTAGTTTTAATAACTAAGTCAGATAGATTTGACCTCACAGCCCCCCTGAAAGAGTCTCAAGGATCCAAGGAGTCCCCAGACCACATTACTCTCACACTCTGGTCATAGAGAACTGCTACTGTTGCCTATAAATATTTTTTAAAGATCACAGCTTGGTCACTTTTCAGTCATTCAGTCATGTCCAACTCTTGGTGATCTCATGGAGCATATCGTGCAATTCTGTCCATGGGGTTTTCTTGGCAAAGATACTGGAATGGTTTGCCATTTCCTTCTCCAGCTCGTTTTACAAATAAGGAAACTCAGGCAAAGAGGGTTAAGTGACTTGCCCAGGGTCATACAGCTAGTGAATATCTAAGGCTAGATTTGAACTCAGGTCTTTCTGACTCCAGGCCCAGTGCTCTATCCATTGAGTCTCCTAGCTGCCCTGAGTATATTGGCTATCCCTTCTTCATCAATGTATTCTCATTATGTTCAATTTTCAAGATTTGGCTGAAGGCAACTGCCCCTCTTGCCCTACCATAGATAGGAAGCCAAAGGATTTTAAAGTTGGCAGGAGCCCCTTACCTCTTAAAGAAGAGGAAACTGAGGAACAGAGGGGAAATGACTTACCCAAGGTCATATTCCCAGTCAATGGCAAAGTCATTGGAAATCAGACATTCTGGCTGTAATCCAGGGCTCAGTCTTATGTCTCTGCTGCCTGAGGTCCCAGGATAGGACTCTGAGAGACACAAGAAGTCTTGTGATCTATGAGAGACAAAATCAAGAATCACAGGACTACAAAACCCCAGGATGTGAAGGGAGAGTTTGGAATCCAAGGCTGCCTTCTGAGGGACTTTGGGGAGGAAGCCACTTAAATCTGAGTCTCAGTTTCCTCCTTTGTAAAATGAGGTGGATTGGGCCAGATGACCCTAAGGTCAGCTCTAAATCAATGGTGGATTGGGGGGAAGGGCAGAAGGCCTGGATTTTGACAAAGCCTCCCCCCCCCTTATTCTATCTGTGTGACAGAGCAAGTCAAAACTTCTTGGTAAGAAGGGGGCTTGGACTCCATGATTTCTAAGATCCCTCCCAGCTCTAGATCTATGCTCACACGATCAGTGAGGAAGCTGAAGTCCCGGGAAGAGAGCTCCCTTTCTCCAGCTCCCTGAGGTAGCCATCGGCAGAGACGGGATTTGAACCCACTTCTGATTTCCGATGTAGCCCCCTTGGTACCACATGTGCTCATCCCTCATGAGCTCAAGTGCCTGGAGCTACACCCTGAGAAGAAAGAGCTGGGGTGGGGGTGGGGGGCCTGAGAGGAAGATCCAGAATTGGGGTGAGGGGAGATATCTCTCCAACTGATGCTCGAGTCTGCCCGCCCTGCCACCCTTCATCTCCCTCGAAGCAGGCCAGGCCAGGCCGGGAAATGCATCGGTGCTCCCACCAGCCAGGTCTGACCAGTACTCTACACCAGACGGGCTCCCCAGGCTGGAAGCAGACCCTCTCTCGGGCTGCCTGCTGACCAGAGGGGAAGGGGTTTTAATCTCTGAAACAGTCATGGTGGGGAAGGGAAGGAGGAGGAAAGTCATCTGGAATCTGTTTTAGGAGCTGGGTCAGCGCCCAAATACACCTCCATGCACAGGGGAGCAAGGCCAGCCTTCTTGGCTCCCTCATCCAAGGCCCAAGCCAGGAAGGGGGAAATAGCGTGGGAGAACACAGCCGAGACCCAGCGTGCTCCGTGTGTCCAACCCATGCAGGTTACTGTCCTTTGTTGGGCGAGTTGGCTGCCGCTGACGCCACCACCGCCTAATAAGGATGACTTTTGGAAGCCCCCTGGACTGGAACAGGCTGCAGGCTCCCCAGCTGTGAGGTAGGAGCTTCTGTCCTCAAGTTCAAGCCCACCCCATTATCTCTAGGACTGCGGTGGGATAGCTCTCCCCTCCTTTGGCCCTCCATCCATCTATCCATCCCCCCAACCATCCCCCGATCCCCCCATCCATCCATCCACCCAGGCCCAATTCCAGATCTAGTTGCCCCCTCCACTCAGTGACCCCACAGCCCAGCCTGACCAGCTGCTGTCCAGGGCCTTAGGGCCCCAGGCATCTCCTTGTCCCTGATTTTCCAACATGCCTTTAGGCTCTCTGCATTTCGCCAAGACATCCACAGTTCATTCAACTGGCTCAGTCCATAATTAAGTCAGGCACCCAGATGTTGGGTCTACACAAGGCCAACGGTTTTGATTAACTGACTCGACTCAGTTTTTGTTTGTTTGGGGTTTTTTCCTCTGACCTTCCCCGGATTTTGGACTGAAGGCATTGAATTTTAGATGGGTTTTGCTGAACTTTTGTCTAAACTGATTACATTTTTAGGGTTTTAGGATTTACAGTTTAGAGATCACCTGGGCCAACCCCCATTATTTTACAGAAATGGAAACCGAGGCCCAGAAAGGAACAAGATTTGCCCAAGACTCAGAGCTGGCAGAGATCTTAGAAGCCACCAACTCTAACCCTCTATGCTTCTAAGCTGGGGTGGTCCTTATTCCAAAACCTAATCTTAACTGGGAAGTCGGAGTCCAGGATAAGACTGGCTGTAGACCCTGAGGTCTTTATCTTAACTCACACTCTCCTAGGCAAGCTGGGTTCCCAGAGGAAGGTAACGGCTTCCTCTCCGGTTCTATGAGTGCCCTCGAGGGAATGGGGTGTATTCATAATCTATTGGCTCAAGCCCCCATTCCACCTTGATCTCCCCAACATCCAATCACCATGGCTAGTAAATCTCTCCTCAGTATTAATGATACCAGGGCCCAGTATCATTCAACCAATTAACATCAATTGTTTTTTACAAAGGAATAGTTACTAAGAAGATATAATGATTACAGAAGTTACTGAACCAGGGGTACTCTTTCCCCTACACCCCCTCAGTCTGCAGGAACAATGGTCCCAAACTCAAAGCAGTTGCAACAATAGCTAATAATAGCTAATTAAGGGGCAGCTAGGTGGCAAAGTGGATAAAGCACCAACCCTGGAGTCAGGAGGATTTGAGTTCAAATCCAACCTCAGACACTTGACACTTACTAACTGTGTGACCTTGGGCAAGCCACTTATCCCCAACTGCCTCACCAAAAAAAAAAAGCTAATTAAGCATTTATATAGTACTTGAAGGTTTCCAAAGCACTGTCCATATATTATCTCATTTGATTCTCTCAGCAGCTCTATGCAGGAGATGTTATTATTTTCCACATTTTACAAATGAGGCAGTTGAGGCAAAAAGAGGTTAAGTGGTTTGTCTGGAATCCCACAGCTAATAAGTGTGTGAGGCCCAATTTGAGAGGTGACTTGCCCAAGATCACAAAAAATAGTAAGCATCTAAGGTGGGATTTGAACTCAGGTTCCCTGACTCTTAAGTCTAGTGCCCTAGTCACTAACTATACCCTCTTGTTTCTCAGCATTCTAGAGAGATTCTTTGGAAATTCTCTGGAATCCAGAGGGATTCTCTGGGTGAGAGCACTAGCTACAGGAGAGTATAAATAATAGTTAACCCTCTGAATTTGAACTGAGATTGATGTAACCTCACAGAGTTACTTTCCCCATAAGCCTGGGTCACACTTACTGAGTATGTCTATCTAACTCCTCAGCCCTCCAGGAAGTGTGGGTGGGCTGAAGTTGGCATAGGGTTTTAAGGTTCATGAATAACTTTATGTAAATCATCTCATTTGATCTTCAAAACTGCTCTGTGAGGTAGGTGATGTCATTATTCCCATTCTACAGATAAGGAAACTGAGGCAAAGGAGATTAAATGACTTACCCAGGGTCACACAGCTAGTAAGTGTCTGAGGCAGGATTCAAACCCAGGTCTTCCTGACTCCATGTGCCAGCTCTCTATCCACTATACTTACTACCTCTGATGGGGGAGGGGCATGCATCTGTTTGGTGGGGGGGCTATTGGCAGAAGTGAAGAGAGGCCCTTCCTGTGACTCATCTCCAGAGGCACTGCATGATTCTGTTAATGAAATTAGAGCAGTAGATGACAGGGTCAAGAGGTCTGGCCAGTTCTAGTAGAGTCCAGAGCCCTGAGTTCAAGTGTGATCTTTGGTAAGTCACTGCTTGTCTCCCATCTCTAGTTCTACAGCCCTAAAATAATGGAATGCCTGTTCTTTTGAGGTCCTTTTCACTAGGACTGAAGGATCTGGACAGATTGGAGCTGGGGGATGAAATTCAAGAAGGATAAATGCCAAGTCTGTGTAGGGAATAAAATCCACTTCCCAACCATGGGTTGGGAGAGTCAGACAGCAGGGGGTGAGGTTGCTCATGAGCTGCACGCCCAGTGAGTCTGCAGTCTGATGTGGAAGCCACAAAAGCTCATTTAACCCAGGGCTCTGCAGGCTCATGGCTTCCAGAAATAAGGAGGCCTTGGTCCACCCTCTTGGGACCCCATCTGGAGAGTATTTGACTCTGAGTGCCATGGGTTAAGGACATTGCTAAACTAATGAAAGTAAGGCAGACAGGATGGCAAAAGACCTTCAGTCCCTAACCGAGGAATGGGAGAAACTAACTGGGCATATTTCAGCAGAGAAGAGATGTTGGGGGAGACAAGTCGCCTAGGGCTGTTAGGGCTTTGCCGGGTGGGAGGATTAGACCCGCTCTGCCTGGTCCCAGGACAGAACCAGGAACAACGGGGGAAGTTGTAGGGAGCTCAGTCTAGCCTCCATCTCAGGGAAAACTTCCTAATAATGATGTCTGCAAAGGCTGCCTCAGAAAGCAGTGGGTCCCTCTCCTTCGAGGTCTTCCACCGGGGCTGGACAGCTACTTGCTGAGTATATTTATAGTGGAGATTCCTTTTATGTATCAGTTGGCTTCCAAGATCCCTTCCAACATTCAGATTCTGGGAGAGAGCTTGGATTAGAACAATGAGAATACTCTAAAGGAATTAATGGAGCAAGGGAGGGAAAGAGCATATGGGGGGATTGCAGCTAGGCCCCAAGGGACCTTTTCCTTACCAAGTCTTCCATTCCATTTCTGGGAAGATGATAAATAGCTCAGTATTCCACCTTGACAAGGTGCTTGTTGGTCCTCAGAGCTGGTTATCTCTTACCTAGATCCTACCACTTAATCAATGATATCCAAGGATCAGAGATGGGGCCCCAAGAAACTGGCACATAATTATATGAATATTTCCACATATATTAATGGGTAGCTAAGTGGTGATACCAAGAAATAAAGTGCTGGACCAGGAGTCAGGAAGACCTGAGTTCAAATCCAGCCTCTGATAGTTACTAGCTGTATGACCTTGGGTAGGTCATTTTACCCTGTTTGCCTCAGTTTCCTCATCTGTAAAATGACCTAGAGAAGGATATGGTAAACCACCCCAGGATCTTTGCCAAGAAAACCCCAAATGGGGTCACAAAGAGATAGACATGGCTGAAAATGACTAAATAATAACTATATATATATATATATAAATAAGACCATGGATCTAGAGCTCAAAGGGACTTCGGAGACCATCTTCTCCAACACCCTCATTCTGTAGATAAGAATACCAAGGTCCAGGTAGGTCACTTATAAACTGCATGACCTTCCGCAGCTCATTTCCTGTCTCATGGCCTTGGCTTCTTTGTCTGTAAAAGGACAGGATTGGATGAGATGCTTCCTTAAAGTAACTTTTAGCCCTAACACTCTATGTTTTCATTTCTAAGACCTTTCTTGCTCAATGCTACAGTTCTAAATCTTATCATTGTTGGCCTCCAACCTAGTCAGGGAAGACTCTGCTGAAGATAAGCTGGGTGTTGTTTGTCCTTCCTTCACTGAAGGGGACCATGACATTGGGAAGTGATAGACTTGAAGTACATTGGATGTAAGTGAGGGAGGGCTGTGCAAGGTCACCAACCTCCTCTCTCCTCCAGAGCTATCTGGGTCCAGTGGCAGGATATACATCAGGACGACTGGAGGTGGCCGAGGTTGTTTAAGACAATTGGGGTTAAGTGACTTACCCGGGGTCACACAGCTACTGTGTCTGAAGTGAGATTTGAACTCAGGTCCTCCTGACTCCGGGGCCAGCCTTTTATCCACAACCTAGTTGCCCATCTAATAAGCTTGGTGCCTTATTTCTCCAATCCCTCCAACTCTAATCCAAACAGCCCTTCCCCTGAAGCCAGGACAATGAGGTCCCTTCCTTTGGGGAAAGGGGGAGGAGAGGGTGGGAAGGGACATTCTTGACGTTCAGGGACAAGTCGGAGATAGCATCTTTGGGCAGACCGCCTACCCTCCGTCTGGTCCCCTTCGAGCCAATAGCTGAGGCAGCCCATTTCAACGACGGATTGTGAAACTTACGTGACACGCCTCGTGGCCGCATAAAGCAGCTTCATTATCAGCGAGCAGATCGTTGGCGGCTCCTCCAACCTGGCCCTTTTTACGTCTAATTGCTCGGTACTTGTTGTGCACATCCCTTCACATTACGTTTCACATAATAAATATATGGAAAAATCTCTCTTTTTTTCCATCGGCCCCTGCCCAGAAAGGAACAGATTTTGGAGTTGGGTTCTTAGGCAAGTAATAAAGGAGTAGTCGTTTTGGATGCCGTGACACTTTATAACTGGGACTTTATTAGCTCCGTGGCTCCGGAGCGGAGAGATTTAGAGGCGAGGGAGCTTTGATTTTTTTTTGCGATTTGTTTCTTCTTTGGAAGAAGGAAGAGGGCTGTCCTAACAGTACCGGCAGCCAGGGTCGGCAGCAGCTGCGGGAAGGAAAAAACGCTGTTGGCTTAGCGCTGGGTGACTCGATGGAGATCAGAGAGGGGGCACGCGGTCACGTTAAATTGTCCCGGCGATGGCTTTCCCACCTCTTGGAGAATGAAAGGGACTGAGGACAGCTGGACAGGCTTGCCAAGATTTGGGAAACCATAGCAACAGGAGGAATCTCAAAGGGGCACGAGTCCAATTCACACCTGAGTCTATGCTGTAATGAACAAGAGAACTGAACTGAGAGTCGGGACAGCTGGGTTGGAGTCTGACCATCTAGCCCGGGGACCTTCCCACCTTCGGTGGATCTCAGTTTCTTTGTCTCTAAGTGAGCAGCTTGAAATCGGTTGTTTCCTAAAAAATTGTTCCTAAAGTGTTAACAATCTACTTCCAGATAGTGGTCGTTCAGCTTCTGTTTAACCACCTCCAGTCATGGGGACCTCTCTACCTTTAAGGTTTGTAAAGTGTCTTACAAAGATTCTCTTATTTGATCCTCACAACAACCCTAGGAGATGTGTGCCATTATTCTCCCCACTCTACAGATGAGAAACTGAGGCAGAGATCAACAAAGTGATTTTCTCAAGGTCACACGTAGTAAAAGGCAGAATTTGGATCCATGTCCTCTGACTTCAAATCATTCATTTCCATTCCTATTTCACAGCCTTCTCTTCAGAGAGGTGCCTAGATAAATGATCTTTGAAGTCCCTCCCAGGTCTAGATTGGCGGTCCTATAATCCTCGGAAGTACTTGCAAGCTCTTATATTCCTTCCCCCCACCCCTTCCCGCATTCTCTTCCATAGTTCCTCCGCAGGATTCTTCTTTGGTATGAAGCCCTCCGCCATGCTCGCTACCCCTCCTCTACCCGCCCTCCAGCTTGTCAATATCCTTTCTAAAACCTGAAATCTAGGCCTGAACACAGAACTCTAGATGCAGTCTGCCTAGGGCCAAGGAGGTTGGGACCATCACCTCTGTTGTTCCAGAAATTGGATTGAGCCCAGGGACCTTTAAGTAACTAGGCATGGGAACTAGAATTCACAGCTGGAAAATATCTCAGAGGTTATTGAATTAATCTCATTTTGTGGGGCAGGAAGCTGAAGACCAGAAAAGGTAAATGACTTTCCAAAGTCATCCAACTTGCAAGAGGCAGTGCTGAGGTGTAAATTAAGATCCTCTGGGATGCTTTTATGCTACATCCCCTTGGGGCATCTCATGTCTATCTCCTACCTCCTTTTGGTTTCCCTAACTGATCTGAGATAAGTCAGAGGTCACAGGGACTGGGAATGACTACTCCCGGGCTGTAGTCTGGCTGGAGAGAAGCAGCCCCAAGGAGAAAGATAAAACGAGCCTCCCGGACCATATGGAGTCTCTGAGCCCTTCTCCAGTTGGTTGAGGAAGCTCTATCCAGAGACAGCATCAGCGGAGGAAACTGTGAAGACCATGGGGTCTTCCCATATGCCTTGTGGCCAAAGCTTCCAGTATCTACTGTCTCCCCAATTTGAGGAATCTCTCCTTGAGAGGTGAGGCTGTCTCTGCTTTTCTACTTGTATTTGCTTTGGACCTAATAAGTGCTTAATAAATGAGTTTTCATTCAATGCCAACTCCCACAGCCCTACCCTTTCCCTGTTTTCTACCCGATGTGCACTTTCCACTGCACCCTCTTGGAGCCCCCGGTCTCAAGAACAAGCTCCCCTCATCCTCAGTCACCAGAGACTTGCTCTTGCCTCTATGATAAAATATAAACTCTTTGGTTGTCATTTGAAGGCTTCAGATGCTTGATTTTCCAGTCAAAGTCGCCTGCCCTCCTCCTTGTGACTGCCATCTCCCACTTCTGTGCTTTTGCACAGACTCCTCATCCTCCCTCCTCACCATTGCCACATAGGATTCCTCAACTCCCTCAAGGCTCAGTTTAAATGCCAGCTACTCCCAGAGGCTTGCCCTATCCTGCTACTCCCAAGTATCAGTGCCCTTCCCCGTGCCCAGGAAAGTTCTTTGCATTTGCTTTGTATACATTGTGCTTCCACTTAGGTGTGTGCCTCTTTCCCACTCATACTCTAAGATCCTTTAAGGCTGAAGTTGTTTTCATTTTTTGTCTTTTTATCCCCAAAATGCTGTAGTGAGCCTGGCACATAGTAGGTACACAATAAATGCTTGTTGAATTAAGTCGAGTTCAACTGAACTGAATCACATTGCATTGACCTGAGCTGAATCACCTCCTTTATTGTCCAAGCATTCCTATAGGGCCTGGAGCATCCCCCCAGCCCCTACTTCCGGATGCTTGGAGCCCTGGGGGCTTAGTGGGGAAAGAGAGAGGAAGAAAGTGACATGACATAGCTGAGGGGGCAGGGAAACGTCTCCTTCCAGGCTTGAGAGGGAGGCCAGACTGCAACAGGTGGTTTAACCTTCTTCTTGTCATGGCTGGTTGCTGAGACTACTCACCCACTAGAGACAAAACAACCCAGGCCACGGGAGAAGAAAAGAGGAAAAGGGAGGGGGAGAAAGGGGAGGGGAAGGGATGGGAGGGGAAAAAGAAGGGAGGGGAGAGAAGGGGAGGAAAGGGAGGGGAAGAGAAGAGAGGAGAGGAAAAGAGAAAATACTGTGCTAAGGGCCATCTGTTCTCCACACTTTCTCTCTCCCAAAGTATTTTCCTAAACTCTTTCCAGAAATAATAAAAACTGATGTGTATATAGCATTTTAGGTACATTATCTCATTTGGGCCTCACAACAGCCATTGTGTACCTCGCTTTATTTTACAGATGAGGGAACAGAGAATCAGGGAAGTTAAGTGACTTTCCTGTGACAGCACAGCTAATGATCGCTAGACGAGTTATTCGAAAAGCCCCTCCTCCTGACTCCGAGTCCGCTCTGCCAAAGCCGGATACTTAGAACCAGAATGTTCATGGTGGAAGGCGCTGAACAAACCTCTTGAAATTTCTTCAAACTGTTTCCAAGGCTGGGCTCCCTGTGGAGCTGATTTCCTACCCAACATTCTCTGCCTTTCTGTGGGAAAGCCACAGAAATATGAAGGATCAAGAGAATGTCTATTGATCAATATGAAGCACCTATCACACCAGGTGCCAGGAAGACAGAGCACCAAATAAACGAAGGAAAGAACGAATGAACAAATGAATGAATGAATAGATAAATGAATGAATGAATGAATGAAGAGATAAATGAGTGAATGAACTGATAAATGAATGGATAGATAGATAGACAGACAGACAGATGGACAGTTGGATGGTCGAACGAACGAACTAATGAATGAATGAATAGATAAATGAGTGAATGAATTGATAAATGAATGAATAGATAGATGATAGATAGATAGACGGACAGACGGATAGTGGATGGTCAAACGAACGAATGAACGAACGAACGAACAAATGAATGAATAAATGGAAAAAAGCTCTCCCTGCCCACAGGAAGCTGACCTTCCATAACTCATGGAAAGACCCCTGATTTTGGAATCAGGGGATCTGGACTCTAAGCTGGCCTCTGCTACTCACTTAATGCCTCTGAGACCCCAGACCATTCAATGTGCCTTTGATAAGCAGCATCTTCTCCATGCCAGGCACAGAGATATCTGGAGACCCAAAGACAAAAACAAAACAGGGTCACCGTCCTCAACATTCTACTGGGGACTACAACAGGAAACTAGCCAGTGAATCCTGAGATAATTTGAGGACAGACCACGGACGAGGTCTAAAAACAAGGAAAATGTGCCCCTCTCCTCTCGTCTTCAGTTTCTCATCTGGAAGTTTCCTTTCCTAAATTTAGTTCCCTAAATTCTGTTAGCCTAAAGCTGATGGTCCACGTTAGTCAGGGGAAGCCTCCTGGGAGGGGAGAAAGTAAGTTTCTCGTGGACAGGGGCTGTTCTATTGTGGGCTCCAGATTCCCAGGACAGAGCCTGGCACATAGTAGGCACTTTAACGTGCACATGGAATTGGAGCCAGTTGAATCTTGAGAGTTCTGAAGAGAGGCAGGCCAGCGCCACAGTAGAGATGAAAGCAATAGGAACTAAACAGCTGGTGCTCCCATTTTCCATGACCATTTCCCCCATCAAATTCAGGTTTGTTTTTAAGAATTCCATGGTTGACCCTCAGCTGTCTTTTCAAAGCTGTGGACAGAGCTTTGCTCTGCAGGATTCCTCTGTTTACCCTGGAGAGACTCTCTCTCCACTTGGGCTGCTTGGGTTTCGCCTAGCAACCATCCCCCCTGCACTCACCAGGGCTCCAGCTTGGGACAAGGGAAAAATGCAGGTCACATTCCGGTAGAGATGTCTTTCTCTTTTGGCTTGGACAGAAGTTGACTCTGGCAAGCTGGATCTGAGATCACCATGTGGATCCATGGATGTTTCCCATACAGGGCAGGAATAACAGTTCTTCTCCCAAATGAAAATTCCCTGTACACATTATGAGCTGATGCTGGTCCAGAAACTGGGATGGGAAAAGGTGGGCCACTGCCTCAGGCTAGAGTGAGAACTCGAAAACTCAGAGGTGCCAGATGTGGGGCCAGGAGAAGACTGGAGACCCACAGCAGAGGGCATGAGACTGGGAGGGAATGCCAACCATTTCTCTTTGTTCGATCACCACCTTCCCGAGGCAACTCCACAGGTAACATGGTATACCAGAAAAGGGACTGGACTTGGAGTCAGGAAAATGCAAGTTCAAATCTGACCTCAAGACACTTACTAGCTGTGTGACCCTGTGCAAGTCACAACCTCTCTGAGACTGTTTCCTCATTCATTAAATGAGGAAAAAATTATAACATCTATCTCAATGGGTTGTTGGGATGGCCTAAATGAAGGAATGCATATAAAGTGTTTTGCTCTTTTTAGTTCAATCCTATAGAATTCAGATCACTGAGAACATTATCAATTATTATAATGACAATGATGACGAAGTTAGCTAGCATTTCTAGAGTGCTTTATGGTTTGCAAAACACTTCACAAATATTATAACATTTTTTTCACAATAATCCTGTGAGGGAGGTGTTAGTATTATCCCCAATTGACAGATGATGAAACTGAGGCAAGACAGAAGTTTAGTAACTTGCCTAGGGCCACACAGGTAGTAAATATCTGAGGCTGGATTTGAACTCAGACCTTCCAGACTCCAGGTCCAGCAGTTATTACATGCCAGGCACTGGGCTTAAAATTGGAAAATTAAAACAACAACAACAACAACTAAATAGTCACTACCTTTTAGAAGCTTATATTCCATATTATTACCAGTTTAGTAGCTCCATTTGAAAAAAGGAAATCGGGGGCAGCTAGGTGGTGCAGTGGATTCAGGAGGACCTGAGTCCAAATCTGGCCTCAGACACTTGATTGACACTTACTAGCTGTGTGACCCTGGACAAGTCACTTAATCCTCATTGCCCTGCCTGCCAAAAGAAGAAAAAAAAGAAGGAAATCAAATCATTTTATTATCAGCAGTTCTTAATGCAGCCATGCTTTTCTAAGTATTCACTAGCTATCATTTTAATAATGTAAACTAGATTTTTTTTAGTATTTTAATAACTGTATTCCAATATACTTGGTTTCCTTTGTAACCCACTGTATTTTATGTGTTCATTTCATGCATTTCAAAGCATTGATCTGAGAAGGGGTCCATGGGCTTCACCAGATAAAAAAAGAGATCCAGGACACACATACACAAAATCAAGAACATCTGTCCTAGAATTTTGCCAGGAATTGAAGTTCACTGGCCTGCAGTTATCAGATTCGCTTCCTTTTTTGAAATCAGGATATTTGACCTTCTCTGAACTGGCAGAATCTCTTCTTCACAATCTTTCTAAGACTATCGGTAGTAGCTCAGCCATCCCATCTGTCTCTTCTTTTCATAATCCAGGATGTAGTTCACCGGCCTAGTGACTTGAGCTCACTCAGTACAGGGAGAGGGTCTCTTACTATTTTCCTGTTCCTCTGTCTGTCAACTCTGTCATAGGTATTTGGGGTCTGTCTTGTCTGGGCCTCAGATCATGCTCTTTGGCAAATAGAACAAAGGCAATATCAAGAATTGAGCAGTTCTACCTTCAAGCCATCATTTAAATTAAATTAAAATGCCTTTTTGTTACTTTAGCTTTCCTTCCAAGCTCAACCCATTCTGATCATCCTTGCAGGACTTGACTGTGCTTTTTAAAATTCTTCCGCCATTACCTACAATTGCTTCAATTTCTTGTACATGTCTTTTTAAAAATCTAAGTTGGTTGGTGAGTTCTCTATGCATTCACATCAATATCTTTATGTAGATACCACCCTTTCTGGGTGTCTTCTCTCGGCTCCCCCAGCCTACATTCACACTTGTAGGTTGCGGTTCAAAGAAGGCAGAGCTAGGCATCACCTCCGAGTTCTAGTGATAATCTTGATGGGATGGGGTCCTAGTACTGCCATTTACCAGCCCCCACAGTGTGCTCCCCATCATCAATCAACCAGTTCACATCAATTGGATTTTACAAAAGGGATTAACTGAAAAGGTTATAGCAAAAATAAAATTTTAGAAGTTATTATATTTTCCAAGTAATAAGTGTTCATTTTCTTTCCCTCCCACCCCCTTACCAACTGAACAATAAGAAATGAAAAATAAAACCCTCACAACACATATGCATTGTCTAGCAAAATTAATTGCCAGAAATGTATTTTGCATTTTTGCCTTTTAAGTCTCTCACCTCACTGGCACAAGGCAGGTACCATGCTTCATCTTTAATAGTGAGCATAGTTCATTTACATAGTTTATTACACAGCCAGGGTGGTTCAGGGTTGCTGCTATGTAATGATGAACAGTCTTCTAATTAGTCACCAGAACTAGAAGAACTGATGAATCAGAAGTGGGGAGCCATAACTGAATGTGCATACATAGTACTTGACCCCTTGGTCTCTCCATTTTTTTACTTTTTGTGAATGGGTATTCCAAGGTAGAATCCCCCCAAACCCATGGGGCACTTTCTTCTTTTGATCTCTGTGGAGAGTGGATTCAAACCAACATGTAGAGCACATGTGTGGCAAAGGAGTACCTCTCAGCTCTTGGCTCTGGAAATCCTTCTCTCCTTTTGTGTGGTCCTCTGCTCAGCTCTGAGGATGGATGATTCTAGAGTCCATATCGAGTCATTTTGTCCATCACTAGGGATCTCAACTCCTGAAGCTGCTGCTGCCCTCACCTGGCTGTCTTTCCAGATCCACTAGGGTAGGCTGCTACCACTTCAGCGGCTACTACTACTGCCTCATGTGAGCTCTGCTACTGACTTTGGTGCCTGACGAGATTTTTGATGAGGTTCTCAGGATCTTCCAAGCTCACCCAATTTCTTGGGCACTTCTACCTTGGAATACCCATTCACAAAAAGTAAAAAAATGGAGAGACCAAGGGGTCAAGTACTATGTATGCACATTCAGTTATGGCTCCCCACTTCTGATTCATCAGTTCTTCCAGTTCTGGTGACTAATTAGAAGACTGTTCATCATTACATAGCAGCAACCCTGAACCACCATGGCTGTGTAATAAAATAATGGAATTTGGCAGATGCCCGGGGGTCCCACCTGAACGATCTAGTACTGTTTGGGAAGTACCGGCTAGGTACCTACTTGAGATGATTGGATATGGGCCACACCTGGCCTGCCCTGAGTGGTGTATGCTGCTGATGTCAGCAGGGGAACCACTCTCCGACATCCAGCTTGAAGGACCTCCCTTTTGGGGAAGGGAGAGTAAAAGTAGAAAAGGGAACACTCACTGAGGGGAGCTTGTCCTTTTTCCTGTCGGTGAGCTTCCAAGAGCATACTGCAGAGGGGCTGCACAGCTGTTTCCTATTGAAACTACGGACCCCAGGTGGTGAGTTAATAAAAACAAGTCCAGCTCTTTGAATTAGCTGAGCTGGAAGCAAGTTTGGGGATTGTGCTACAGCCAGGGAGCTTATCCATTTTTCTCTTTCCCTATTCCCTTGTCATTGGCTTATATAATTTCACCTTTGCTGTGTATTTTATTCCCATTAATAAAACCTGATTTGTTTGTGGAAAAGAGGCTGTTAATCTCCTTTCTTATTGGCCTGGGAGAAATAACTTAAAAAGGCAGTTTGGAAGGGAGGAAACTTTGGACCTAGAGGTCCCTCATTATTTTCTGAACCCCAATAGTTCAACGAGCCACCCAATTAACTCTCCCCATATTAAATTTGGCCCCTACAGTTGGAAGCCATCTCCTCAAGTCTCCATGTGTTACTGGATTGGAAGAAGATGAAGAATATCTGTGCATGCTTCAAGGACTGCCCCACCATTGACCAGTAGCCTATTACATTTAGACAACCCCCTCTTTTCTTCCCTATCAAAATGTTTCTCTTTGTGCCTTCAGAATAAAATTCTTGAGAGCTTCCCACACCTCATGGACATTACAATTGCCCAGTACAATTTTAGTCCATGGGATAATGCTTGCTTTTTTTTCTTAACCCTTTGAAAGCTGCTCTCCCAAAATCTAAGCCCTACATCCTACTATGACCAGATTTCCTCACCTTCTCCATCACAAATTTCCCCTTATTTCTTCTTCTGCCTTTTAAATGATACAATCATCATTAAGGCAACTCAGAAAGTTATTCGCTTCACTGCTTCTGGCAGAGGGAGAAATCTGGTAGCTAACCAGATATTTGAAGTGTCCCATGATACCGTTGTATTATGTCTGCATGCCAGGCTTGTGATCTGATCAGCAAATTCCTCATCTATTTCCTCCTTCTGTCCAGGTGGTCTATAGGATATTTTGACACAACTTTCACTTCTATTTGTCCCTCCACCGATATTTAGCCAATTAATTTCTACCAAGCTTCTTCCTTCTATGGATATCCATATATATCTTCTTACTATACAATGCTACTCTGTTCACCTCCATCCTCTTTTATATATCCTTTCTTTTTTAAATCAAACATACCCTTATAGAGGTATAGTACAATCATAGGTCACATTCCACCTACTTTCACTGATATCCATGAAGTCAAATTTGCCTTTTTGCATAAGATTTCTCATTCTAAGTTCATCTCTTTCTCCACTATTCTGGTGTCCACATTGCTTTTGTTTTTATTGTTATTGTTATTGTTGTTGTTGAGTCATTTTAGTCAAGGATGATTCTTCATGACCCCATTTGGAGTTTTCTTGGCAAAGATACTAGAGTGGTTTACCATTTCCTTCTCTAGCTGATTTTACAAATGAGGAAACTGAGGCAAACAGGGTTAAGTTACTTGCTCAGGGTCACACAGCTAGTACATATCTGAGGCTAGATTTCAACTCAACTCAGGTATTCTTGACTCCAGGCCCAGCTCTGTATCCACTCTATTACCCTAGCTGCTCCCACATTGCTTCTACATTATTGTTATTATAAGCCATGGGTATCTACTTAGAGACAGTGTGATAGCTTACATATGTTTTAAGTGGGATATTGTATAGGATTACAAAATACATCATAAAGTATATACTCATTTCAAATTTGTGCTCATTCAGACCATAGCTGGTCTTAAGTTTGTCTTTGCTCAGCAAATTCTTTCTTCAGTGAAAGTACCAATTCATGGTACAAATAAGACTGAAAGAATGAAGAGAACTGTTCAAGGACTTTCAAGTAATCTAAGTATATCCATTTACTTTCAAACAATTGACAAGCTAATTTGAAATCTTTCTTTTTCCTATTCATTAAAACTGGCCCACTAGAGACCTCTCTAGTCAATATGTTGTAGCCCAATATCAATTAAGTAAATATTTATTAAATGACTCCTATTGATCAAGCTCTATGCTGGACTCTGTGAAATATGCAAAGTTTAGATAAGATCAGAACCGTCTGGAGTTTACAGACTGGCAGGGGAATTGACCCATACACCAATAATATATGAAATAACTTATTGGTGCATTTTTCCCTCAAGACATGGGATTTAATCAGTGTGAAGAACTCCCAGTGTGGAAATTCTTCCAACTGATGTATATGTCTGTAATTTACATTCTTGGAGCACTGAGAGATTAAGTGCCTTACATGTAGTCAGCTCAAATGTATAGGAGACAGGGCTTAACCCCAGGTTTTCCTAATTCCAAGGCTGGCTCACTATATGCAATACCATATTGCCTCAATCATGAAGTCTATGGAGGAAGATGGTTGGGAAGTGCAGAGAAGGGGGATATCAGAAAAGGGTCCTGAATGAGGTTAGCAGGCGAGTTGTGCTCTAAAGGATCGGTAGGAAGTCAGTAGCCCAAGAACAAATGAAATGGCATTCCAGACTGGAAACTGTGAGCAAAAACAAGAAGGGAGAGAGCAGTAGGAAGTGGGAGAAGATTCCTATTTGACCCACGTGGGGCACTGCTGCCAATAGGAAGAGTCTTTTCACAATAAGGACCAGGCATTGGAAAGTACCAATTCTCCCAAGAAGGAGTTCTAGGGAAGTGCTGAGCTCTCTGGTCCCCAGAGAACTGGTGTCCTATAGCCCTTAACTCTGACCCTTTCTGTATGGCAACACTGCCCACCTAGTCAGTGTATGGGGTTAATATAGATTTATCTAATCAAAAGCTTAGCTCTTCAGCTCCCACTCACTAAGAAAAACTGTCCTCCCTGGTCCACTATATTTCAGTAAACACTAATCATGTGATTATAGTCAACTGGTGTTTACCACAAGGGCATGGCATGGCTTACCGTATAACATTTCTTTCCTCAACAATCAATCAAAAAGCATTTATTAAGCACCTACTATGCGCTAGGCATTGTACTGGATGGAGGCTAGGAATACAAAAAAGAATGAAGTAATCTCTATTCTCTAAATCTCTAGCTTTCATTCTTATAGGGAGACAAGTACCTTTGTGTGTATGTGTGTGTGTGTGTGTGTGTGTGTGTGTAGTTATGGGAAAGGGCACTAGCAGTTAGTAGGGGTCAGGAAAGGTTTCATGTAGAAGGCGATGCTTGAGTTACATCTTAAAGATAGAAAGAGATGTGACAAATGCATGAATGAATGTCATTTATATAGTGCTTACTATGCATCAAGTGTGCTAATCATTGGAGATACAAATATGAACAACAGTCAGGAAATGACCTTAAGGAACTTATATTTCAAGAGGGCAAACAATATATATTAGGGAGTGATGGAAAGATAGATTGGTCTAGAAAAGGTGATTTGGTCCAGGAAGTCACAAGAATTGTTTAAAAGAGTAGAGATAGGGGGCAGCTAGGTGGTGCAGTGGATAAAGCACCGGCCCTGGAGTCAGGAGGACCTGAGTTCAAATCCAGCCTCAGACACTTGACACTTACTAGCTGTGTGACCCTGGGCAAGTCACTTAACCCCAATTGCCTCACCAAAAAAAAAAGAGTAGAGGAGTAGAGATATTTATTGACAAGACAATGATAATATTGATTTTATCTCAGTTCACAGTGCAAGAGAAAGCAGGGGTAATAGAGAGAGAGGAGACACTCCCTTGTGACAGGACAAGAAAAATAGGGCAGGGATGTTGATGGCACTTCCTAGACCCAGGGAATGCAGAGCCAAGCAGCCCCATTTCTCTCAGGCAGTGAGATGGGGAAGAGAGGGTGTATTTCAGACATAAGGTAAAGCCAGGGCAAAAGCAAAGAAGTGAGAGATGAATGCTGTGTGTGAAGAGCAGAGAGAAAGCCAGTTTGGCTGGATCACAAAGTGTGAGAGGGGAAGTAATGCACAACGGGGCTAGAAAGCTGGGTTGGGTCCAGTTTGTAAAGGGATTGAAAAGCTAAACAGTGGAATTTCTATTTTTTCTTAGAGGTGACAGAGAATCACTGGAGTATATTGAGTATGGCAGTGACCTAGTCAGATCTGCACTTAAGGAAAATCACTTCAGCAGCTGGGTGCAAGATGGACTACAGTGAGGAGAGACATGAGTCAAGGAGACCAATTCGGAGGCCACTGCAATAGTCTAGACAAAAGGTTATATGGGGCTGAACCGGGGTGATGGATGTATGAGCAGGGAGAAAACATCAGATGTGAGAGAGGTAGAAACCGGAAGACTTGGTGACAGATTAGATATGGGGCGTGAGGGAGGGTGAGGAGTTTAAGATAATACTGAGGTTCTGAACCTGGGAGATGGTGGTACCTTTGACAGAAATAGGGATGTTTGGAAGAGGAATGGTTTTGATGTGAAAGGTAATGAGTTATGTTTTGAATATACTGGATTTGAGTTTTCATGGGGCCATCCTGTTTGAAATCTCACAGAAGCCTGCCAAAAAAAAAAAAGAAAAGAAAAGAAAAAATTAGGGCAGCTAGGTGGCGCAGTGGATAGAGCACCGGCCCTGGATTCAGGAGGACCTGAGTTCAAATCCGACCTCATACACTTGACACTTACTAGCTGTGTGACCCTGGGCAAGTCACTTAACCCTCATTGCCCTGCCAAAAAAAAAAAAAGAAAAGAAATCTCACAGAAGCAATTGGGGATACAGAAATGCTGTTCAGAGAAGAGACTGGGTAGATAAATAGATCTAAGAGTCAACTGCATAGAGATGATAATTAAATGTATGGGAGCTATTGAGGAAAGAGAGAGAGAGAGAGAGAGAGAGAGAGAGAGAGAGAGAGAGAGAGAGAGAGAGAGAGAGAGAGAGAGAGAATGAGAGAGGAAAGAAGATGGACTGAGGCAAAGCCATGGGGAATATCCATAGGTAGGGAGTATGTTGTGGACGAGGAGTCAGCAAGACTGAAAAGGAACAATCAGCCAGATAGGGGAGAACCAGAAGAGAGAAGTGTCACAAAAACTCAGGCAGTTTCCAAGAGGAGAAGATAGCTAACACTGACAAATGCAGCAGAGAGGTCAAGAAGGATGAGGACTGAGAAAAGATGATAAGGTTGGCAATTATTGATGAGGTTGGAATCCAGACTGCAAAGGGTTAAGAAGTGGATGAAAGCAGACAAGTTGGAGGTAGCCTTTTCTATGATTTTGTCCAAGAAAGGGAAAAGAGAGATAGAATGACAACTTGAGGATATGTTAGGCTTAAAAAAAAATAAGTATGGAGAAGACTTGGGAATATTTAAAGGCAGGAGGGAAGAAACCAAGAGATAGGGAAAGGCTGAAGATTAGAAAATGGGGAGGTTTGAAGGGGCAATTTGCTGGAGAAGACCAAAGAGAATGGGATCAAGAGAACAAGGAGAAGGGGTCTTGGTAAAGGGAAGAACCACCTCATTGTCAAAGGCCAGGAAAAGACATCAGTGGAAGAAGGGAAGAGAAGAGTGATATCAATGGGTCATGAAATGAAGAAAAGGGTAGAAAGGGGCACTTACAATAAATGTACTTAATTTTTTCCTTAAAGGAAGAGGTGAAGTCCTCATCTGAGAAAGTGGGGGAGAGGAGGTGTAGAAGACTTGATTTGGGAAAGCATTTAGAGGGGCCTGGAGAAGTAATTAGGAAGATGTCAAAAGATTCCCTTGCTGCAGTGAGGGCCCAGGTGAAGTTGGATAGCACCTAACCAGTTGGATAGTAAACCTCACCAATAAGGATGTGTGACTTCCTGAAGTCCTGCTCTGCAGCACATGAATAGGAGGTTTTCTGGAACTAATTTGCTTTCTCCATAACCCAGCAAATGTTGGCAATTTGGTCTCTAGTTCCTCTACCTCCTCAAAGAACAGCCTGCACTTCTGGTAATTCTCAATTCACATATTGCCGAAGCCCAGCTTGCAGAATCTTAAGTATAACATTGTTGGTGTGTGAAATGAGCACAATTGTTTGGTAATGTGAACATTCCTTGGCATTGCCCTTCTTTCGGATTGGAATATAAACTGATTTTTTCCAATCCAGTGGCCACTGTTGAGTTTTCCAAATTTGCTGGCATATTGAGTGCAGCACTTCAATAGCATTATCTTTTAGGATTTTAAACAGCTCAGCTGGAATTCCATCATCTCCACTAGCCTTAGTGTTAGCAATGCTTCTGAAGACCCACTTAAGTTTATTCTCCAGGATGTCTGGCTCTAGATTCACTAAATCTATGTTCATTTTTACTTTGTTTGAAATCATGATTCATAGTCAATCTATAGGCACACTCCATATTCAGGAATTAAGAAAGAAACTATTTCAAGTGTCTAGAGAGCCTCCCATCAGCTGCTCCCACTAAGAGTAAGCAACCATTCACAAATGCTGTTCTCTCTTCCTAAACATCAGGTTGCAATAGTTCCGTATTGCCTCTAGAGCTAAATACAAACTATTCTGCTTAGTATTTGAAGCCCTTGACAACCTGACCTCATCCTACCTTTCCAAGTATACATTGCTCCTTTTTCCACACCTTGTGATCCTGTCACACTGACCTTATTGCTCTCCCTCCCGCACTAGATTCCATCTCCTGTTTCCATGACTCTGCTTCTTAGAATCCTGAGCTTCTTTCATGGTTCATCTCAGTTGTTTTCTCTTATCTGAGCCTCTCCTCATCCCCCCAGCTACTAGTTCCTCCCAAAGAAATTACCTTGAGTTGATTTGTGCACTTTGTACATCTTGTTTCCCTCAATAAAATACTCCTCATCTCACTGCAGTCCTCTGTTTTGACCACCCCTTCAGTGCCTCCTGCCTTCCCCACTCACTTCATGCCCCTGATCCAGCCCAGAGCCATTGCTAGCTCCCGCTCCACTGTTTCATCATGGGAAATTGAGCAGAGCAAATTCTTCTCTCCAACCCAACCACCATCTTGCTTGCCTTTTGCCTTCTCCTTCTGTCTTTTCTCAGTCCCTTCATCCTTTGAGGCTGTGTCTCTGTCACCTTCACCCCATTTGTACATTCGTTCTCTTACTACTGCTTCCTCTAACTCCCCCTTCCCTGTTTCCCCAGCATCTTTCAGCAGGAGGGACCTGAGTCCATAACACCTGAGGATTGTTTGAAAGAACTGGGCATGTTTGGCCTGGAGAGGAGAAGGCTCAGGAGGCCCAGGATAGCTGTTTTAAGTATCTGAAGGGCTGCCATGTGGAAGATGGTTGGGCTTTTTCTGTTTGCTCCCAGAGGACAGAACTAGGAATAATTGTGGGGGGAGGGGAAGAGGTTACAGAGAGACCCATATGGACTCTATGCCTACAACTTCATAACAGTTAGGGATGTCCAAAAGTGGAATTGGTTCCTAAGGAGATGGTGTTTCCCCTTCCTTGGAGGCTGGATGAACATTGATTAGGTATATTATGGTGGAGACTCCTTTTGTGCATGGATAGACTAGTTGGTTCAAGTTATAAAAAGCTTCAAATGCCAGGAAATGAGTCTAAACTATAAGGGAGCCACCAAAGATTTGTGACAAGAGGATGGATAAAAGATTGGTTTGCAAATGGTTTGAAGGATGGATTCTTTGGTGAAGAGATCAAAGGAATGGAAAATTTTCAATGAGACTATTGCAATAATTCAGGTGGGGGTCATGAAAGACTGTATCTGGATGAGGATCATGGTTGGAGCTGATGGAAATGAAAGATGGGTCAGGGAAGAAGAATCTCCAATCCACAGCACCTTGTAGCAAATCAGTTATATGAGAACAGGGAGGGGAAAGTATGAGAATTACATGGAAAGTTCAATCATGGGAGATTGGAATAAGGCCACAGAGAAAATGGGAAAGGAAAAAAAGGAAAAGCTATCAGGGGCTGAGTTTGGGACATGCTGAGTTTGAGTTGTCAGTGAAGCATCCAGATGAAAACACCCCATGGGCAACTGAAGAAAAAGGCTTTCTCTTTATGGGTCTTAAAGCTACATTAATAGTATCCGTAGCCACCATTAAAGAAGTAATTGAAATAGGGGTTGCATTTATTTAAAGCTTGCTTGAATTTTCACTGACCTTGGCTTCATTTCATTGGCTTCCTTGGGGTTGGACTGGATTAAGGAGTGTTATATCCTTCCCAGTGTTCCCCATACTACTCCACTTTCCCTATTAGATGTAGAGGTTCCTTGGACACCTCAGGGCCCCCGGGTTTTGTTCACACTTCTAAGAGGACTTTCCACCAAAGCCACCGTCTGGACCTAACAGATACGTTGGATTCTGGGAGCCTCCCAACCTTCCTTCTGCTGGCACTTGCTGAACTCTAGAATCTCAGCCCTCTAGCCAAGAGAGACAGCTGGGAGAGCCTTTTAAGTAGCTTGCTGGGAACTTAATGGCCAATGTAGTGTTGACATCTATGAGGGGCTGGGAGCCAAGACATCAAGCATCCTCTTCAGGTGTGAGCTCCTCCATTCCTTGCCTAGAGTATGGACCAAGATCTGCTCTCTGGCACTGACTGCATCTCCGGAGGGCTCGCCTTCCAACTCCTTCCTCCCCATCTTACTGTCCCTCTGCTCATCCTCACAACCTTTTCCCTCTGACAATCATGTTGAGTTTGAACTTCATCCGTTGCACTCAGAGCCCCCCATTCTCCTCCATCCCCATCCCAAAAAATTCCCCAGTGACTTCTTTCCAGCTGCATCTTGACCCCATCTGAACCCTTTATCCCCACCTGTACAGGGGCCCTGAGATGGCTCTACCCGAGCCCTCAGGCTGCCTCCCAGCCTCACACTGGCTTGGAAATGTGAGTGATGCTCTGGAGTTTGTCCTCCCCCTTCTGGAACTAGCCAGACAGTCAATCATTTGATGAACACTAGCATGGCATATTGTAGAGGGTACTGAATTTGGAGGACCTTGATCTAAATCAAGGTCTACCATTTATTTACTCAGTGACCTTGGGCAAGTGGATTCAACTCTCTGGAATTCAACTTCCTCATCTGTACGATGGGAAAGTGGAACCAAATTTTATCTAAAGTCTTTTTCCCAGTCATGAATGCACAATGCACTCTGCTCTGGGCTGGGGCAGTTAAAAAGACAAATAAGATATAGTCTCTGCCCCCAAGGAGTTTACAATCTACTGGAGAGAGGGCAGCTTGGTGGCGCAGTGGATAGAGCACTGGCCTTGGATTCAGGAGTACCTGAGTTCAAATCCAGCCTCAGACACTTAACACTTACCAGCTGTGTGACCCTGGGCAAGTCACTTAACCCCAATTGCCTCACTAAAAAAAAAAAAAGTGCATCAGTGCTATGGCATAGGAGCATAGATTTAAGCCTAGAAGGGATCTTAGAGTTATCAAGTCTAACACCCTTGTTGATAGATAAGAGAAACTGAGGGAGGGCCAGTGACTTGCCCAAGGTCATCTATAAGAGTCTGCAGAGCATCCAAACCCTGGTTTTCTGACTTCCAATCTAGCATTGTGCCCACTCCATCACACTGAGAAGGCTGCTTGCTGGAGAGATCCTGGAAGGCTTCATGTAGGAGGTGGTAACTGAATTAAACCTTGAAGAAGAATAGGTACATGCAGAACTGACTGGGGCAGAGCAGGCAGTTATAAAGACCAATAAAGGCATGTAGTCCCATGGGGTTAAAGCAGAGAATAGCATTTCCCAAGGCAAACTCAACTGCAGACCAGCTAAGGGTATATATTTTTTACCCCATACTACCTTCTTCTCCAACTTCAGGGTGCTCTCTTCAGGGAGCAGGACAGGGCAGGGGTGGACGGATCAGGATGCAAGAGGAAGAAGGAGTCCAGTTTTTAATTGTGGAGACTAAGAATTAAATATGTTTAGAAGTAGTGGGGAAATGCTAGGGATGCCAATCCATAGGTATAGTCCACGGTTATGAAATAAATGAATCGTTAAGGACTGATTAATTGCTTACTATGTGCCAGGCAATTTGCTAGGTCCTAGGGATGGATGCAAAGACATCACTTGGCCTCAAGGATCTTACATTTTAACAGGGGAGAAATATATGTATATACATATGAGTGTGTGTGTACATATACATATATGTACACATATACTTATGTGTGTGTTTATCATATATACACAAAACTGATTAATCTTCCTAATGTATAGTCTGCTGCTTAAAAGCATTAATTGGCTGTTACCAATGATCTCATAATCGCCAACCTTATCATCTTTTCTCAGTCCTCATCCTTCTTGACCTCTCTGCTGCATTTGACAATGTTAACTATCCTCTCCTCTTGGAAACTGCCCGAGTTTTCATGACATTACTCTCTCCTGGTTCTCCCCTGTCTAATTGTTCCTTTCCTGTCTTCTTGCTGACTCATCATCCACAACATAGTGCCTAATTATGGGCATTCCCCAAGGCTTTGCCTCAGTCCATCTTCTTTCTCCCTACTCCTCTCTGTCTCTCTCTCCTCATCAGCTCCCATACATTTAATCATCTGGCATTAGTCTGCTAGTGATATAAAAAATGGATTGACTGGAAGAGAGGCTGGAGATGAAGAGGAGTGTTAAGAAACTATTGCAAGAGGTAATGGGGCTCTGAACTAAGGTGGGGGAAGTGGGAATGGAGAATAGGAGACAGATGGAAGACATAGAAGGGTATGCAGTTCAGATGTATTTATAAACCAGTGTTATGTTTTATGGAACAGATGCCAAAGGCTATAAGCAAAAGAAGGAAAGATAATCATGGAGTTTGGTTTAATCAGGGCAGGCTTCATGAAGGAAGAAAAACTCAGACGAGCCTTAAAGAATGGGTAGGGGTCCAGTTGGTGGGGAAGAAGCACTTGTTAGGTCCCCACTTCCACCAATGTGCATTGGCACTAAAGGAAAATGAATAAGAATCCTTGGGGGTTGGGGGACAGTGGGGAATCAGTGTCCTTGTCAGAGCAGTAATATAGAAGAATAAATATAATGACATTCCCCAATGGCAACCAATCAAAGGGTTTGACAGGCACTGTGAACCTGAGGTCAGAACCACATCGGGAAGGATAGGAAATGACAGGAGGAGGGGCACCAATACAGCTTAGAACATCAGCAATAGAGGAGAGGGCACATGGGAAGCTTGGTCTCTTGCCATATATGTTCCTAATTTGGCCTGGGCATTGGTTAACATGATACATTGCTGGCTACAATATTCCAAGACTTGTGCTCAGGAGATTCAATTCACTAGGTCAGTGCTACAGTTGGGAGGGGATCCAAGATTTGGGTTTAAGAGAAGGTTTTCCTGAAAAACTGTTCCCAGCTCACAAAGTTTTTTACTATCGAAGGTCCTTCCTTGGTTTTTTAATAAGTTTTTATTGATGTCTTCTGTTTCTTACATCATAGTAGTTTTTCCCAGTGTCCCTCCCTTCCCTCCTCCCAGGAAGCCATCCCATAGAATAAATAACATTTTCAGAGAGGAAAAAAAAGTGAGCCCAACTGATTAATACATTGGGGAAAGTCCGAAAACCTATGCAGTGTGTAACACCTGTGGACCTCCTACCTTCACAAAGGGGTGGGTTGGGGGTATCCTCTCATATCTCTTTATTTGAGTCCTACTGGATCCTTATCATTTCATTACACTTACTTTTGATATTTTTAGCATGTGGTTGTTCTTTTCATCTATGTTGTGGTTACTATGTATGGGGTTTTTTGCTCCATTTACTTTCCTCTTCATCAGTTCATATAGATTTTTCAATTCTTCTCTATATTCATCCCTCAGATATTTTCTTATGGCACAGTAATACTCCATGATGTCCATGCACCATAATTTGTTTAGCCATTCCCCAACTGATAGGCATCTACTTTGTTTGTAATTTTTAGGTATCACCAAAAGTGCTGCTATAAATATTTTTGTGTAAATGAGAACTTCTTATTGATGGCTTCCTTGGGGCATAAGCCCAATAATGGAGTCTCTGGTTCAAAGAGACTCCAAATAATTTGCATAATTCCTGTGGGGTCCAAATTGCTTTCCAAAATAGTTGTACCATTTCACAGCTCCTTCAACAATGTACCTATCAACCAAAACCCATTTAATATTGTCTATTATATATGTAAAAAACCCAAAATTTAACATCATTTTTTAAAAAAACTTTGTGTTCCAACTTCTTTTTCCCCCTCCATTCATACCCCCCACCCAAAAGAACTCAAGCAATCCAAAATAAGTTATACATGAGTAGTCGTGGAAAAATTCCCATATGAGCTAGTTGTGAGAGAAAACAGTAAAAAAAAAAAACAAAAAAAACAAAAAAAAACTTCAGATTAAGGAATTGTCAAAGAGAAAATTTAAAAAAAATTTTAATGTGTTTCCATCTGTTTTCAGATACTATCAATTCTTTCTCTGCAGATGGGCTGCAATCTTCATAAGTCTTTCAGGGTTATATTGGATCATTGCCTTGCTGAAAATAACCACATGCTTCCCAGCAGATCATCCCCCACTATTGCTGTTATTTTGTATACAGAACATTTCACTCTGCTTCAGTTCATGTAGGTCTTTCCAGGTTTTTCTGATAGTATCCTGTTCATCATAACCTGTATATAGTACCTTAAGCTTGAAAATTCTATTAAAATAAAATAAAAAGAAATCTAATGAGAAGCAGAGCAGCATCACCTGAAAGTGATTGGCTATACTATCATGAAGTGGGAGGTTAACAAGGGTCACAGGTTATTCATTCAACCATTTGAAATAAGGCCAACCACTGAAAAAAAAGTCATGGAAGTGAAAAATAATTAAAATCTAATTGTAAATAAAATTTAAATTATGATAAAATTTCAAAAAAATAAAGAAAAAAGATAATGTCTAATGTCTCCAAAGGGGAAAAATAGCAAAGTACACACTGAACCAGGAATGGGACAGGTATTTTATTTTTCTGGAGGCAATCTGTGGATTCTTTCTATTAATATTTTGGTTTCTGCATTCAGAAGCTTTGAACAATTTTCTAATTTCTTTAATTATGTTGTTTAGATTGTTTGAATTATTATGTTTTGAGAAATCTACGATATTTAATTGTCTCAATACATCATACTGTGTAAGACCATTGAGATCACTTCTAATAGATAACTTCTAATAAAAATCATCCTCTTCTCTAAAAAAGAAATATTGACTATTGCCATTTTTGGTCTTTTAGGGGGGCCAATTTACGGGGTGTGACATGAAACTTTGGAGCTAATTTGATTTGCATTTCTCTTATTCTTAGTGAGTTTGAACATTATTTCATGTGGTTGTGAATAATTCGTGATTTTTTTTTTTTTGAAAACTGTTGTTCTGGGGCAGCTAGGTGGTGCAGTGGATAAAGCACTGGCCCTGGAGTCAGGAGGACCTGAGTTCAAATCTGGCCTCAGACACTTGACACTTACCAGCTGTGTGACCCTGGGCAAGTCACTTAACCCCAATTGCCTCACCAAAAAAACAACAACAACAAAAACCTGTTGTTCATATCCTTTGACCATTTATCTATTGGGGGAATGACTATATGTGTGTGTGTGTGTCATTTATAGCTATATATATACACACACATACATATATACATACACACAATTATATGTGTTTTTATTCATTGTTTATATATCTTAAATACCAAACTCTTAGAGGAATTTCATACAAAAATCTTTTTTCCCATTCAACCACTTTCCTTCTTTTCCTAGGTGCATTAATGTTGTTTGTGAAGAAAGTTATTTTATCTTTTATAATTGCCTCTCTCTCTCGTGGAGTTAAAATATATCTCCTACCCCTGTCTGTGAGAGGGACAGGATCTATTTCTCTTCTAATTTTTTATAATATGATATTTAATATTAAGGTCTCATATCCATTTAGAATGTATTGTGGAGTGTGGTGTAAAATGTCATTCTAGGATCGGCTAGGTGGTGCAGTGGATAAAGCACTGGCCCTGGATTCAGGAGTTTCTGAGTTCAAATCCGGACTCAGACACGACACTTACTGGCTGTGTGACCCTGGGCAAGTCATTTAACCCCCATTGCCCTTCAAAAAAAAATGTCATTCTAATCCTAATTTCTGCCAAATTCCTTTCCAGTCTACACAGAAAGTTTTTGTTGTGTTTTTTTTTTTTATCAAATAAGGAGTTCCTAAATAATTTGTTTCCCATTTTATCAAACACTGGGTTGTTAAGTTCTATTATTTATAAATCTCCCTTTTCTATTCTGAACCATTGATTTGTCACTCTATTTTTTAACCAATGTTTGCTACTTATAATATAGTTTGAGGTCTGAAAGTACTATTCCCCTTTGCCCCTACTTCTTTCCAATATTTCCCTTGATATTCTAGATCTTTTGGGAGGGTTTTTCAAATGAATTTTGTTATTATTTTATCAACTACTATAAAACATCCCCTTGGTAATTTGATTGGTATAATATTAAAGTGTAAAGCGTAATTGGATCTATACAAGCCTTTTATATGCATAATAGGTAAATCCCCAGATATTTTAAGCATTTTGTAGTTATTTGGAATGGGATTCTCCTTTCTATTATTGCTTCTTGTGTTTTGTTATTATTATATGGAAATGCTGGTGGTTTTTGAGGATTTATTTTGTAGCCTGCAACTTTGCTAAAGCTATTGTCTCATTTAGGATCTTTTCTGACTCCTGAGATTTTCCAAGTCATCATATCATCAGCAAATAGGAAAAGGTTTGTCTCCTCTTTACCTATTTTTAGGCTTTAATTTCTTTAAGCTCTTGTTTTATTGCTGTTGCTGGTGTTTCCAGAACTGGAAATGGCATGTGCATCCTGTATTCACTTCTTTATTTATTGGGGAAAGTTCTAGTATATTCCCATTGCATACAGTGTTTATTTTTTTTTAGAAAGATGCTTTTTAATGACATTTAAAAAGGTCCTTCTATACCTATACTTCCTAGGGTTTTTTAGCATAAAAGAATATTATACTTTATTAAAGACTTTTTCTGCATCCATTGAGATGATCATGTAGTTTGGTATGTTTTGGTTTTTTAGTATTCCCAGTTTTGTTAGCATATAATTGCACATAATATGTTCTAACTATTCTTTTTGTTTCTTCTGATTTTGTTGTGATTTTACTTTGCTTATTTGTTATTTTATTGATTTTATTTTCTGCTCTCTTCTTTTTAATCAGATTACTTGGGGGTTATCGATTTTATTGGTCTTTTCAAAAGACCAGTTTTTAGTTTTATTTATCATTTCTTTGGATTTTTTTGTTTCCAATTTATCTATTTCCCTTCTATTTTTAAATATCTCCTCTTCTCTGCTTATTTTAGGTTGCTTATTTGTTAGCTTTCTAATTTTTAAATGAATATTCAGTTTACTAAACTTTTTTTTCTATTCTGTTCATCTAAGTTTATAAGAATATAATTTTCCCCTGAGGACTGCTTTGGCTGCATCCCAGAAATTTTGATAAGTTGTTTCATCATGATATTTCTTTATACAGTTATCAATTGATTCATTCTTTGACAGTCATTATTTAGAATTTCATTGTTAAATCTCCATTTGGAACTGTATCTTTTGTTTGTGATTCCTGAACCAATTACTATTTTTACTGCATTATTGTCTCTAAAGGATTTATCACCTATATTTTAATTTTTACATCTGTTTGCAATATCTCTGTGCCTTTTAGTACAAGGTCAGTTTTTGTAGAAGTTCCATATGATACTAAGAAATATGTATATTCTTCTGCTTTCCCATTTAGTAGAAGCTATATATCTTTTATCTCAATTTTTCTTATGATTTGTTCGGTTCCATATTTTCCCTGTTGTTTGTCTTTCTAATAAACTTTTACAAAACTGAGAGAGGAATACTTAAGTTTTCTGTTATTTTTGTATTACTGCCTATGTCTTCAAGTAACTCAGATAATGTTTCCTTTATGAATTTGGATGCTAAGGCATTTGGTGCATATAAGTTTATTACTGATAATTGGTTTCTTGTCTATGGTTCCTTTCAGCATAAACTAGTTTCCTTGTTTATCCACTTATATTTTTTGAATATTATTTTCTTTGTAAGATATCATGGAGGCAGCTAGGTGGCAAAGTGGATCAAAAGCACTGGCCCTGGATTCAGGAGGACCTGAGTTCAAATCTGGCCTCAGACACTTCACACTTACTAGCTGTGTGACCCTGGGCAAGTCACTTAAGCCTCATTGCCCTGCCCCAAAAAAACCAAACTGATTTTTAGGAGCAGCTAAGTGACACAGTGGATAAAAGCCCCTGCCCTAGATTCAGGAGGACCTGAGTTCAAATCTGGACTCAGACACTTGACACTAGTTGTGTGACCCTGGGCAAGTCACTTAACCCTCATTGCCCCACCCCCACCCCCAAAAAGATAGCATTACAAAGCAATGCTTGCCTTTTTGGATTCACTTGATGCATAGTAAAGCTCTTCCTTTAATACCTTCAATCCTCACTTAAATGCTATAAGAATTTGTGATTTTGGAATTCCTTCTAGTCACACAGATTGGAACCCCTCTGTAATTTTTGGCACTCTAACCCTACTTATTTGATTGCACCACCCCAGAAGTAAAAGAAAAAAGTTTGATCATGTACCCCAATATGTATAAATTAACTTATTTATAAAAATATTTGTATACTATTTTACAAATGATTTGTACAAATTATGATACCAAGGAATTTGAAGCCCAGACAGGTACTTGCCCAGAGTCACATAGTTCATAAGTGACAAAGCTAGGATATAAACATCTCCTGATCCAATATTCCCTTATTTCTTCATTTCTGTCTTTGCTTATATTATTGTCCATAAGATCAACCAGAGTCAGCTCCAACCATCAGATACTAGGTTTGAGATATTCCCTAGTAAAAATTCATTCTTCTCTCACTCACAATGTCACCCTGAAGTTATTACCACTACCAGAGGGAAAGGGTAGATGTCTGAAATGTGGGAGCAGAAAGGTAGGGGCTGCTGCCAGGGACCCTACAAGGGCACCAACCCCTCTTCATCTCTGAGATTGCCTCTCATAGATAAAAACAAGGAAAGCCCAGGTGTGGGCTAGTTTTTGTTAGACTGGCTCTTAGGTTGTGACTATAGAAGTCAATGTGGGAGGGGGTGGAGCTAGGTGGCACAGTGGATAGAGCACCAGCCCTGGATTCAGAAGGACCTGAGTTCAAATCCGGCCTCAGACACTTGACACTTACTAGCTGTGTGACTCTAGGCAAGTCACTTAACCCCAATTGCCTCACCCCCCCAAAAAAAAGTCAATAGTTACAACAGAAACGATAAGACCTAGAGGCAACATGACATGTTGGAATGGAATGTTCAAATCCCAGGTATGCCACTTAATCAATCAATCAATAAACATTTATTAAGTACTTAAGGACAGCTGGTAGGACAGTGGGTAGAGTACTGGGCCTGGAGTCAGGAAGACCTGAGTTCAAATCCAGCCTTAGATACTTTCTAGCTGTGTGACCCTTGGTAGGTCACCTAAGCTCTGTTTAATTCAGTTTCCTCATCTGTAAAATGAGGATAATAGAAGCACCTACTTCGAAGGGTTGTTGTGAGATAACGATTGTAAAGTGTTATCACCTAATAAACTATATAAATGTTAGCTATTATTGTCTATTATACTTATTTTCCAGGTGCTGTGCTAATCCCTAAGGACACAAAAAAACCTTAAAATCCTTCCTATCTTGTGACTTTGAGCAAGCTACCTCTCTGAGACTCAGTTTCCTCATATGTGAAATTAGAGAGTTGAAGTTAAATGACTTCTCAGCCCCCTTTTCTTCTAAATTTAGTACCCTCTGACCCTCAAATGGGGAGTGGGATTCTAATCTGGGTCTCCCGAACCCAAACCCACCCTTCTGTTGACCACATGGCTACCTCAGCATTGCTGTCCTTAAGAAGTACCTGGATGGCTTTCCCTATGTGTCTTGCTTGTGTTTCTTTGCATTATGCATGTACTTGAGGAAAGTCTGGTGTATTCGGCTGTGGTGTGATCCGCCTGAGGTCTTAGACACAGACTACACCGAAAGGCTAGGTGAGGATGACTCTCCATTGTAAGGTCAGGAACAGCTGAATAACTTCTGGTCCCCTTCTCCCTTTGCTCAAGCAGGTCCAGATTAATGGTCAGGGGATTCTGCAACCTCAGCCAGCTCACAGGGGGTACGGAGGGGGTACAGTCATCTGGAGTAGGGCTCTTCATAGTCTGGACACATCATGGACACATTTCTCTGAGCCTCTGATTCTCATTGTTCCAAAGGTGGTCACTTCCTCCCCTGTCCGCCTCTCCCCTCTCCCAGACTCAATTAGATTAGAGCTATAAAGCCCCTTGGAGCTAAGTACTCTATAAATATAAGGTGTTATTATTAGATCCAGAGAAGGAAAACTGGAGGAAGACAACTCTGAGACAGGGGAATGGATTCGGGGTCTGTGCCACCTCAACCAAACAAGATTTCTTATAGCCCAGATGCCGTTAGTTGAGACCGATCCCTTTGCTGGCTCCTCGGAATTATGATCAACTGGAGAGAGGAGGCTGGCTGGGTTTTGAGCTTGCTGAGTGTTTTGCACCATCCGTCAAACACTTGTGGTTGGACGAAGCCCAGGAGACGTTCCTCTGGGTCTTCCCCCCCGCCCCCAACCCTTGTGAATTAAGAGTTGGGGATTTTCTTGGTTCCAAGTTGTTTCTATTTAATTCATGCAAATTAATGCTATAATAACTCACAGTTCTGTGGTTCCTTATGGTTGACAAAGTGCTCCCTTCCCAGCAACCCTGGTTACCACCAGGACAGTGCCAACATTGTGATCCTCGTTTTACAAATTGAGGAAGTTGAGGCACTCGGTGATTTGCTCCATCTCACGTTTGGTGTCAGAAGTTGGATTTGAACCTGTGCCTCCCGGATCCGATGCCAACCTTCTATTCACTGCCCATGCCATCTGTATCTCAGCATTTCTGCCCCAAATAAATACTCTACTGCCAGTGTCTTGAAAGCTTTGGATTGTTCTCGGGGATGAATCTAATACCCCCATGAGGGGAGCAGACTGTGGTGGGGTTCAAACTCAAATAATCTGACTGCAGAGCCAAAGATATTTCCCCTATACCCCAAAGGGGATAAAACGGGGAATGAAAGCAATGGAGGTCTGCTCTCTCATCAATCCTGTTTTTGTCCTCATTGAAGGAATCACTCAATCTACAAACATGTATTAATTGCCTACCACGTGCCAGGAACTGGGTTTACAAAGACAGAAGTGAAATAGGAAAACAGTTACACCTTGTCAGGATGCTCAGTCCTCCCCAGCCTTCACCGCCCCCCCCCCCTGCCTAGCATCAAAAGGGAGTTCCATTGTCATAATCAAATTAGGAGAACAGAATGCCTTCTGATCCCCACTGGATCCTATCCTGGACTGTTCTGGAAGGAGGGATGATACAGCAACTGAATCAAGCCCCCTAAGCCAGGAGACAAAAACCCCGTATGTCCCCCACACCACATGCCATTGACACAGGGAGAAAGACAGCCACGGTGGCCTCTATCCTGTCCTAAAATTTCCCAAAACTCACCCTTTCATCTTAAAATAAGACTCAAAGAGCTCCTCACTACAACCACTGACAATACCCTGGGCATCCCAAGACTGGCCCCAACCATCTGTTTCACTGCCATACATATAACAATCTGCCCATTTCAAGGCATCCAAATAACCCCCAGGATTGTCATCTATTACTTCCCCAATCCTACAGGAGTGACATAGGTGGGGTACTTCAGTGTGCTATGGAAGATAGCACCTCCAGGCCTCCTGCCCTCTCGTGCCAAGCTCCTGACCCAAGTCTTAACCCTGTTCAAAAACATTCTGACACCAAAATAAATCTGAAACATGAAAGCGAGGGAGTGTGACTGTCTCAGAATTTCCGTATTGCTACCTTCCTTGTCTCTGTAACATCTGGAATTCTTAAACATAGCCCCTAGGGTGATAAGACAGTACCTCAGAATCACCTGACCAGATGGCCAGTCTGGGATGTATCTGGGTCATCATATTCTTCTAGGCAAGATCCCCTAAAACAGGGCAGGTCCTAAGTAGAGACACAGAATACAAATGACCCAACAAAAGTGAAACTCAGGTACATGGTGATCCTTTCTATCTGGCTGCCTTGCCTGGGAAGCTCTCTGGGGAAGAGCTTAGAAACACCCATTTACCCTGGGTGTCCCAAGATACCCACATAAAACAGCGGCACCCAGGGGCAGCTAGGTGGCACAGTGGATAAAGCACAGGCCCTGGATTCAGGAGGACCTGAGTTCAAATGTGACCTCAGACACTTGACACTACTAGCTGTGTGACCCTGGGCAAGTCACTTAACCCTCACTGCCCTGCTTAAAAAAAAAAAAAGAAAGAAAGAAAGAAAAGAAAAAGAAAACAGCTGCACCCTTGCCCACTAAAGTCTACTTGGGTCATTTCACACAGAATCCAGGAATTACAGACTTAAAAGCAACCAAAGCATCTCTCTAGGCCAACCCAAAACCCAGACTGGAATCCCTTCCTCAACAAGATCTCTTGTCTGAAGGTGTCAAGTGAGAAGGAGCCCACTACCTTCTATGGCATCCTGTTCTACTTTGGGATAGGGCTAATTCGAGTGGCCAGTATTAGAATTCACCAGCGATAGTCACTGCTTCTTCTCTTTGAATATCCCAGCTAACTGTTGTCTTTAAATTCCAGAATTCTGGTTTGAGCACTCATTACACAGGACACCTGACCCCTGAAACCCCACTGGATTCTCCTAATTACCTTGCACATGATCTTCTTCTTAGTCAATCATCACAAGACTCCAGAAGTTAGAACTGGAAGGGGCCTTGGAAATCCTTTAGTCCAACTTTGGCATTTGACACATGAAAGAGAAGTAACTTAGTGGCACATGAGAATCAGTGTCAGGATCTGAACCCGGGTCTTCTGCCTCTTCCCATGACATCTTTTAGTCTTTTCTTTGACTAGAGATGGGTCTCATGTTTTCTCAAGCCTTCAATCATTGGGTTTCGGCAAAGGCTGATTTGTTTCCTTCCTCTGAGACATAATCTAGAAATCTAGGCCAGGGGTTCCCTGCTGATCAAGTCCAATTTACAGCTCAATCTCAGTTCATTCTAAAACATAAGAGGCAGCTAGGTGGCGCTATGGATGGAGAGTCAGAAAGACCTGAGTTCAAATCCAACCTCACACACACTTATTAGCTGTGTGGTGCTGAGCAAATTATTCAACCTCTGTCTTCCTTGGGTTTCTCATCTATAAAATCAGGATAATATAGCACCTCCCTCCCAGAGTTGTTGAAGATCAAATGAGATAATATTTATGAAGCACTTTGCAAACGCTAAAGCCCTCTGTAAATGCTAGCTACTATTAGTAGTAAATAAGTATCTCACAGCTTTACCTAGCTAAGGTCCAAGACACGTGCCACCACTGTGCCCCACCTTCCCTGGACAAGGTCTGACCATCAGCACCATCCTCCCCATGACCAACACACATGCTGGTTGGTAATCTGTGCAGTCAGCAACACTACTGGCCATATCACATTTGAGCTCTCCAATGTGACCCCAGGAAAATGGGGAAACTCTCAGAACAATCCCCATATGGAAACTATAGCCAGGGCGTTGTGCAGATTGCCACGCCATCACAGACTCACCCTCCCTTGGGCAAGGAGAGGGGGAAGGGGCTAGCAAGACCAGGCGGAACCAAAAGGTGAGATGGTGGAAAGATTGGCATCAAACAGCCTGGGTTATAATCCTAGCTGTAGTTACTGCCCATGAGACCACAGACAATTCCTGAGCCTCAGTGTCCCATCTTGGAAATTAAAGGATTAGACAGAGGGGACCCCCAAGGTCCACTTTGGGGCTCTACATCTTTGTCTATCAGGACCCCAAAGACCAGGGACAAGGTCCCAGAGCAAGTCAAGGACGTGTCCTGGAATTGCATTAGCTCAGCTGGGGAGGCAGGGGACCCATCATCACTCCCAAAGTCTCTAAGGCAGTCTAGGGCCAGATAGAAGCTGGGCTTTTCTTTCAAGGACTCCCTGTGGGTTCCATGATACCAGACTATGCTCTCAGAGCCAGGCCTTGGGAAGGGAGGGAGAAGAGGGAACGGCTAGTGGTGCCTGTCTCTGTGCTCCCGACAGCTCTGGGGCACAGACAACTGGAGACATCAAGCTGGGAGGCAGAGGATGGGGAGCGGCCCTAACCCTGACCCTGAGACAGGGGACAGGAAGGTGATAAAGGCAGATAGAATGACTGGGAGGCAGGGAAGCTGGAGCGGTGAGGAGAAGGAGGAGCCCCTCAGTCTGGTCACACATTAAAAATAACTCCTGTCTATTGTTCGCTACAGTGACTGTATTTCTCTCTTGAGAGATTGCCTAAGTAAAGACTTGGCCAAGCCAGGAGACTGCCTGGAAGTTGTAAGGATGCAATTGTTTTGGGATGAAAATTCTATTTGCCAAAAGAAAATGTTTTAAATTTTTTTTTTTAAAAACCATCTAGCTGAGGCCAGAGGATTGTTTCTTTCTTCATCTGTATGCCCCAGGTGACTAGAACACAGTAGGCGACTAATAAGTGCTTACTGGTCAATTGTTCCTGTGTCTGACATGGTCAGTGTTCACCCTGATCAGGGGTCCATGAAGAACAGAGAACCTAGAGTAGACAGGGTCATCAGAGGCCGCCGAGTCCAGCTCCCTAGTTTTATAAAGGAGCGGTCTGAGGCCCAGAGAGAGGAGTCAGAGGAGCCTGTAGAATCCCAGGGCTAGAGGTCAGCCCTCTCATTTTACAAGTGAGTAAAGTGAGGCCAAGGGGAATTAATGAAATTACTTGCTTGGGGTCAGCTAGGTGGCGCAGTGGATAAAGCACTGGCCCTGGATTCAGGAGGACCTAAGTTCAAATCTGGCCTCAGACACTTGACACTTAACTAGCTGTGTGACCCTGAGCAAGTCACTTAACCCTCATTGCCCCACCCCCCCAAAAAAATTACTTGCTCAATGTCACACAGGCTCAAACCCTCAAAAGAGGCTGGACAAGGAACTTCACAACCACCACCATCCTGGGATGTCTTTTCTCCTTCTATAAAATGAGGGCCTCGGCCTAGTTGGCTTCTCAGGTCCCTCCCAGATCTAAATCCCTTTGCTATCTCATCTGAGCTTCCAAGCATCCCCTTGAGGTACGTAGGGTAGGCCTTAGTCATCCCAATTAAGAGATGGGGTAACTGAAGCCCAGAGTGAAACGGCGAGGTGGTAGCAACGTCGGTCCTGAAACCAGCTCCTGAAGACCCCAAAATGAGAAAAGAAAGGTGTTCTGGGAGCCTGCCCCTCTGCTGACCCCTCGTCTCTGGTGGTCACCCCTGGTAGCAGGTGAGCATCTTGAGACCAATGACTGCCTCGTTCATACATTTGTATGTCCAATACTTAGAACAGCTCTTGGTGCGTAGTGAGCTCACTCTCTCACTCGTTCATTTGTTCATTCATTCATTCATTCATTCATTCATTCATTCATCCATCATTCTTGAATCCCAAAGTCTGCACTCCCCCCACCAGAGCACACAAAACCACAAGCTGGGCCTGGGGCTGTGGGCTGGGGAAGAGGGCAGAAAAGACCACCCTGGCTGAGATGCAGGGGGCTTGGTGTCTAGCACACCCCCCCCCTTACCCACAGCTCACTCCCCTCAGACCCCACTTAGTGGGAATAGTCTTCCCCTGGCTGAACTCCCCAGAACCTGCTTCTCCTTCCTCTGCCTGGGTCTCTGTCCGCCACTCTGTTTCCCCAACTGGCCAGCCCGCCCGCCTCCTAACAAGCTTGGCAGCCTGCCCCCCACCTCGGCACCCAGGGGACGACGGCTTAGTGGTCAGAGAGTCAGGTTTACCATACCTAGCTTCCAGGCAACCACAGCTATGTACTCCTGGCTGGAGGGCTTTGGCCCCATCCTTCTTCCTTCCCACCAGACAGATGGAGTCTATTCTTCATGGGGAGATGCCAAAGCTTGAGCTGGGAATTGGGGTCTCTCCAACCCTTTGCCTTGGATCAAACTGGATCCAATTCTCTGCATCCAAGGGTCCAGGCTGCAAGGGAATAAAGCAAGAAGCTAGAGACTCCACATGTTGATTGGGTGGTGATCAGGGGCAACATTTCACCCATAAGATTCAATTCAATTCTATACAACAAACATATATTAGGTATCCTCTGTGGAGTGATCTGTTGGGTCATCGGAATTAGGACTGTAAGAGACTTTCAGAAGCAGACCAGCCTCTGTGGTAAGAAGGGAAAAGGTGAGTAACACCAACTAACAGAACCACCATACCTAAGCGTATGCCACATTCCACACCCTAGTCCCCCACTCTTCTACTGAGAGGCCAGAGCTCAGGATCAAGATTGGTCATTAAAACCCATTGGACCTCAGCTCTCAGCAGGATTAGTGTTTCTTTCACTTTCTCCCTGTGTCTTTTTGTGCCTAGCCCATCCTTTAGTGACTAAAGTAATGACACCTCTTCCAAGGAGCCTTCCCTGATCTTCCCCAAGTTGATACTGACCTCAGACCTCACAGAGAACTTTTTTTTTTATCTCTGTCTGATGAAATATCATGTGATACTATAGAATATGATTATCATCATTTGTGCCTCCCCCTTTTTCTGGACTAACTCTGGGTTTATGTCACCACCAGTAAAAGTTACTTAAAACAACCAAGAAGAAAAAAAATATATACACCATGATCACAACACTGAGAGAAAAATTAAATGGAATGGAATTCTGGGTAATTTGCTTCTTGAGGGTAGGGACTCAATTTGGGAGTCACAAGACCTGAATTCAAATCTTAATTACTTAAGCAGGAGCAAATCTCTTCACCTCTCTGGGTCTCATTCTCTGGAGCTGGAAAATGGATACTATTATCCTTGTTCTTTGTACCTTGCTGGGCCATTGAAGGCATTCTCTATAGAAATGAGTAGCAGCTAGGTGGTGCAGTGGATAGAACGCTGGTCCTGGAGTCAAGAGGACCTGAGTTCAAATCTCACCTTAGACATTTACTAGCTGTGTGACTTTGGGCAAGTCACTTAACCCCAATTGCCTTAAACATCCCCAGCCGTCTCCAGTCGTCTTGATGTGTATCTTGCCACTAGGACCCAGATGGCTCTGGAGGAGAGAGTGAGGTTGGTGACCTTGCATAGCCCTCCCTCACTTAAATCCAATTCACTGCAGTTTATGACATCACCCCGATGCCATGGTCCTCTTTGAGAACGAAGAACAAGCAACAATTATAGAAATGAGAACTGGAGGCAGCTAGGTGGAGCAGTGGATAAAGCACCCGTCCTGGATTCAGGAGGACCTGAGTTCAAATCCAGCCTCAGATACTTGACACTTACTAGCTGTGTGACCCTGGGCAAGTCACTTAACCCTCATTGCCCCGCCCAAAAAAAGAAAAGAAAAGAAATGAGGACCAACACCATCCTCATCAGGAAATATATGCTATCTAATCATCCCTCTCTATCTTGTGTCTCTCCTGGTGTAGGGGGATTGGGGGGGGGGGCACAGCCAAAGCTCTGAGGTAGATGAACTTAAATCCCCAGCCTGGGAGCCCTGGAGTTGGGAGCCCAGGGACTGACCTCCCCAGGCAGGAAATGGTCTTGGGCCCAGCCCCGTTCTCACGGCACCAGGGAGGCCAGTGCTTCCTGTGCTCTTGGGGATGCTGCTACTCTCTGCCAGGCATATCGTTTTCCCAGCATCTGAGCAGGGCTCAGCCCTGCCATTCCTAAGCCTGATTGCAGTCCAGAGGGATTTGCCAATCATCCACACACTCACATGCCTACCCGAGTCCATGCACTCACATACATGCTCACACACTCCTGCTTCTCCACGGGGCCATGACTCACCTTGGGGTGGCGGGCGAATTGGCAGAGGGAGGTTGGATTCCAAGTGCACAGAGCCCCTGAAGGGAGGGGTTTTTATCCCCCTCTAACACTGTGCTCAGAACCTTCCCTCAAAAAGACATACTAGGGGGCAGCTAGGTGGTGCAGTGGATAAAACACTGGCCCTGGATTTTGGAGGACCTGAGTTCAAATCCAGCCTCAGACACTTGACACTTACTAGCTGTGTGACCCTGGGCAAGTCACTTAACCCCAATTGCCTCACCCCCCAAAAAAAAATAGACATAGTAGGGTCCACTCTCTCTGGCTTGAGGAGAGTCAGCGTAGTGTATGAGAAATTGGATTTGAAGACATAGGACCCAGCTTGAAACCCCAAGCTGGGCTACTTCCTGTGGGACCTTCCCCTCTCTGGGCCTCAGTTCCTCTTCTGTAAAATGAGACAGAATAGCTGACCTCTGGGGGCTTTCCAGCCCTTTGATCCCTTAAGCCCTCACTGCAGAATCCACTTGTCTCTCCCTCTTCGAGGATTTGCTGGTATCTCAGCATAGCCCAACCTCTGGGCATGCCTGCCATATGAGGAAACTTGTGAAGCTCCCTCTCTAGCCCCCAGATGTCTCACCCACCCATCCAGCCACCCCTCAAAACGTCCACCATCAGCTGTTTGGTTAAAGCACTGTCCACAATGGGGTGTTGTCCAGTGTCAAGAACCCTGGACCTAGAGTCCAGAAAAGCAGGGTGGAATTCAAGCTCTGCTGCCGACCAGCAGAAAATCCTTCCCCTCTCGACCTCCTAATCTGTAAAATAAAGATTGTAGACTAGGTGATTCCAAAGGCCCTTCTGAGCTCCGAATCCCAAGAATCCTCTTTTTAAATGACCCTGGCATGAAAGGTCTGTAATTTTTGCAGTACTGGGCACTCCCAGTGTGGAACCTCCCTCCCACCCAGATGTCAAACCATCTGTGACTTATATAACGCACCTAGAGGTTAAGTGACTTGCCCCAGGATGTAGATATAAAGTGTCAGACTCAGGATTGGAACCCTGATCTTATACAATTCAAACCTTGCATATTACTCTCTCCAGCATGTTGCTTCAGAGGGCTAACAATAGGAATTACTTAAAAGATAACTAGAGGGGGCAGCTAGGTGGTGCAATAGATAAAGCACTGGCCCTGGATTCAGGAGTACCTGAGTTCAAATCTGGCCTCAGACACTTGACACTTAACTAACTGTGTGACCCTGGGCAAGTCACTTAACCCTCATTACCCTGAAAAAAATATATAAATGCATAGGATTACAAAAGATAACTAGACACTCAACACTTACTAGCTGTGTGACCCTGTGTGACCAATTGCCTCACCAAAAAAAAAAAAAAAGATAACTAAGTAGCTAAGAGCCAGGAAGACCTAAGTTCAAATATGACCTCAGACACTTCCTAACTGAACTGTTGCCTTGTTGGAGTCCTTTCACCTCTGTCTGCCTCAGTTTCCTCCACTGCAAAATAGAGATAATAAAATAAAAAGAGTCGTCATGAGGATCACATGAGATATTTCTAGTGTTTAGCTCACAGTACGTGCTTAATAATGCTTGTTCCCTTTCCCCCTTAATAGATCCTTCCCATCCCTTTAAACTTTCTGGGTTGCCTGGAAGGAGAAAGGACAATGAACTAAAGAAACAATCTCAAAGAGGAATGAGCTCCCACGTAGCCTGTTCCATTGTGATTTTATTGCTATAGGGATTTTTTTTTTAATGGGGAATTTGTGATAAGTAAACTCCATCAACTATGCACATTGACACCCACTTAATGGTCTCAGAGTTCCCCTTGGTAAATAGGTAAAGAGACTCATCTAGGGACACACGACAAAGAGGTGAGACTTATGATAGCTATGTGTGTTGTTGGCCAACCACATCGTCATGGGGCGATATCTGGACTTCTTCATGAATCGGATTTGAGTGAGGCAGAATCACACACAGTCACCAGCCTCACTCTCTCGTCCAGAATCATGGAAATCCACTGGCAAGAGAAAAGTCAGGATGACCGGCAATGGCCCCAGGATGCAGTGAATGACCTTGGTGTCTAATGGCCAGCACTAAAATATGGTTCCAAAGTTTTCAAAGTACTTTGCATATGTCATCTTATTCCATCCTCACTGTAACCCTGGGAAGTAAGTGCTATTATTATTACTATTATCATCGTATTTTACACCTAAGGAAACTGAGGCAAGCAGAGGTGAAGTGACTTACCCAGGGTCACACAGCCAGCAACTAGTCTTCCTGACTCCCTGCCCACCTGGCTGCCAGATCTTTCTGAATCAGAAGCTGGTTCTCTGTTCCCTAACCCACATTGCTTCTTCCTAATTCTCTTTTGGATCGCTCTCATTCTTAGGAAGTCTTTCTTTGCATCGAAGTGAAACCTGCTTCTGTGGGACTTCCATTCATTGTGCCTAGTTCTGCCATTGGAGGCCAAGCAGAAAGACTAATTTCTCTCGTAGTCGACAACCTGTCAAGTCCTGCCCTGAGGCTTCTATTCTCCCAGCCAAAAATAGCTAGTTCCTTCAGTCTACACCCATATGGCTTGGAGGTGGTTGGACCATTGGACCCTCTAGCTGCCGTGTCCTTCCTAAAGTGGAAAAGCAGGCCGCGTCCTCTTTAGATAAAGGGGCCACTGGAGCATCCTGTTTGTATCTCCACCTTCTATAATAAGGCCCGTGCGTCTCCTTTTTGTGATTGCTTTTTACATTTTTTCCCATCCAGGCTCAATAAGAACTTGAAGCCGGCACCAGTGACGTCAAGAATCAAGCCTCCTTTGCCCCACACACTGTCCAGGCTTCCTGTTCCGAGGAAGGATGGTGGGAGTTCCATCTGCTTCCTTTAGGTGTCCCTCTTCCCCCTCCCATGGTGGGACGGCAAAAATGGTGAGCCTGGAGAGAGGAGACCTTGAAGGAGTCAGAGGAAGCCCATCAGCCCTTGGAAATTGGGGGGGTCCCAGCTCCTGCATGCTAAGGACTAAAATTGGCTCAAGGAAAAACCAGCAGACAGAGATGAAAGGTTTCTTCCCGATCTGGAGGAAACCCCACAGCTGGTTATCTCACCCCCAAGGGATTGTGGGGACTCCAGATGTGAGGAAGTTGGGCTGGCTGGCAGGCTGCCTATGCCAAGTCTCCTTGGCTGCTAAAATCATGGGGTTTTGTCCCCTGTGACCCCATTAACTGATGAAAGATGGTCCACCCTAACAGCCTCAACAGCGGTTGCCCAAATAGAATAATGGAATGAGGTCTCTGGCTTCAGCTTCCAACTCTGACACTTCCTAGCTGTGTGACCTTGGGAAGGTCACCTGACCTTGCTGAGCCTCGGTTTCTCCCCCTGTAAAATGAGGCTGAAGACATTCAACTACCTGCCTACCTCCTTCACTGGGCTGTGGTGGGGACAGCAACATGACTGTAATTATCACTGCCAGCCCAGGGAGGGGAAGCAGTGAGTGAGGCCTCCAAACCAGCCCCTTCCCCCTACCTGGCCCCCAACCAAAAGAACAAAAGGCAGAGGCCTCAACATAAACACGAGCCACTGCTGGGTCAGGTGTCTGAGGGAGGCCTGAGGGGTGGGATGGTGAGATAGGGGCCCATTCCTCTACACCAGCTGTGTAAATGAGCAGCCCCTCCCCCCCGGGGTCCAAGGACTGAAAGGAATTAAGCTAAACCAAAAAGAAACCACCAGGAGGGGTGTAACGATGCCCCAAGCTCCTTGCCCTCAGGTGGACTCTCCATGTGCCAGTGGGCCCAGAATGTCCTGGTTCCCTGGCTGGTGTGGACGGGGCAGGAGGGATTGTGGCCAGGCTACAGTTTATGATCTAGGTTTTGAGTTGAAAAGAAAGTTGAAGGACGAAGCTGATCCAACTCTCCCATTTTATAGACAAAATGACTGAGACCCCAAGAGTCAAAGTGACTTACCCAAGTACACACAGGTCATGAGTGACAGAGCCTCTATTTGAACCCAGCTCCTCGGGCTCCAGGTCCATTGGGTTTTTTTATTACACCGAGCTCTCATACCAATGGAAAATCTTGAGAACATAGATCTAAACCCAGAATGGGGGCAGCTAAGTGGCGCAGTGGATAAATCACCAGTCTTGGATTCAGGAGTACCTGAGTTCAAATCTGACCTCAGACACTTGACGCTTACTACCTGTGTGACCCTGGGCAAGTCACTTAACCCTCATTGCCCTGCAATAAATAAATAAAGAAACAAACAAACAAACAAACGAATGAATGAATAAATAGATAAACAAATAAATAAACCCAGAATGGATCTCCAAGGCCACATGGTCCAACCACCTCGTTTTAAAAATGAAGAATCACAAGGATCAAATGAGGTAACAGGTAAATTATTTTGCAAACCTTATGGTCCAATTTAAATGCTGCCTATTATGATCATCATTGAATGGAATGCTTTGCAGTCCCTGCTTTCTGATTAAGCCCACTCTCCCCAGGGATCAAAATGGTGCAGAGAACAACCATGTGGCTGGTTGGGGAGGATGCGTTTGTATTTCAATGTGTATAGCTTTTTGGTAAATATCCTTTTGTAAAAGCTAATTGATGTTAATTGGTTAAGTGATGCTGGTGAGTAAATCAAAGACATTAGGGAAAGACTAACTAATTGGCGATCGGTATTGAGGAGAATACACCAGAATGGAGGCTGATAGCACGGGGTACCTACCCCCAAAGCTCCAAGGGAAATGTGTCATTTTCCTATGAGAATCTGACTCGCCAGTGAGAGTGGGAGCTGGGATAAGACCCAACCCCTCCCCCCCCCAGGCATGGGTGGTAGTCTGGGCAAAGGCATCTGGAGAGGAGTTGGAATGGAGTGGGCAAGGAGAAAGAGTCTGGTTTTGCTGTAACATAGAGTGCTCAAAGGGGAGCCACAAGGTAAAAAGGGTCTTAAATGCCAAACAGAGGCAGCTGCATTTTACCGAAGAGGCAGTAGGGAGCCATTGGCGCTTTTTGAGCAGAAAAGGAGTATGGTCACATCTGTGCTTTAGCACAAATTTTTGGCAGCTAGGTGTAGAATATATCAAAGAGAGAGAAAGAGACTAGTCCCAGTTGGGGTGAGGCCTCCATTTACCAATGCAAGTCACCAGCTTTTCAGCAATCTAAACCTTAGAGAACTGCCTAGAACACTGGTTGGGTAAGGAATTTGTCCAGGGGTCACATAGTCAGTGAGTGTCAGAGGTAAGATTTGAACTCAGGTTTGAGACCAGTATGCCCATAGAAAGCACCTAACATACGTTTGTTGATCGACTGAGCCATCTCTTTTTTTTTTTTTAGGTTTTTTTTTTTTTTTTTTTTTAGGCAACGGGGGTTAAGTGACTTGCCCACGGTCACACAGCTAGTAAATGTCAAGTGTCTGAGGCCGGATTTGAACTCAGGTACTCCTGAGTCCAGGGCCGGTGCTTTAACCACTGCGCCATCTAGCTGCCCCCCCCCCAGCCATCTCTTTTTGAACTTCATTCTGGATACAAAACCAGCCCAAGTCCTCTCACAACACATTTGCTCCCAATGCCAGCTTTTACACCACTTGTAAAAAGACATCATTGTTGGTAATAAACTTCAGCCCTCTCACTCCCACCACGCTCCTCTCCACTGCCCTTTGGCTCACCTGCAGTGTTGAGTCTTCCGAGATCACACTGTTCCTTGATTCATAGCCATGGAGCCTCACCAGAAAAAATATGTGTTTGAAAGATGGGCTTTTGTGTCAGGGAGCAGCTTGGAATCACTTAAGTTCCTAAAAACAATCCAGTCTACTCTCCTCCTGTTCAAATCGGTGTCCAGCTCCTTGTACATATACCATGTCTACTCAAGATCAGCAGACTGAAGGGCTAACTCAATGCACTGCCCATTCAACTTCATATTTTAACGTGGATAATATATGATTTTCATCCACTTGGCTTTTCTTGTGTGAATGGCTAGACTAAACTCTTTCTAATGCTTACAAATCTCATCGAGGTTTGTAATGTCCTGGGAGTCCATGTGTTCAGTTCAACATCTGGAAGACCTCACCTTCTACAAGTAACCCATCTTTTCTGCTGTATAAATACTCCCTTTGCCCTACAAGAAAGAGACCCAAGATCAGACCAATATCAAACCACCTGAGACATAATCAGGAGGAGGCCAGGGTGTCATAGTGGCCACAGCACTGAATTTTCAGACCGAGGACCTGTTTTCTCATCTGTATAATGAACTAGTTGGATACAGTAACCTCTAAGGTCTCTGCCCACTCTAAATCTTTGATCCTAAAGCTTTGAAGGTTCCTTTCATGTAAATCCATGTTCCTATGCATGTTTAACAGTGGAATTTCAGACACAATAATGCCTAAGTGGAGGGGATTATATAGGGAGGAGAAGGCTTTCCTGGTCCCACAAAACATAACAATATGACTTCCTGACTCCTCCTTAATTCTGCTGCTCGAAAGAGGCATAGGACTCATGCTCCCCAAAAATCTTCCCCCCCCTCCAGGAGTGGCCTAGAGAAAGAAGACTTAAGGTCAACCTTACATCTCCCATCTGTAAACCATTTGGGAAGCAGTTAAGGAAATTTAACTTTCCTCCTCTATATAAAACAAGGAACTAGAATGAGGTGATTGTTTTTACAAGCATGGGGAGGATGGGAAGGGAGCTGATCAAGTCTCTCCTGGACACAAGATTCCCTGTCCTCAGCATGACTGAAAAAAATGGCAAAAGTCAACAGAGAGGGGCAGCTGGGTGGCGCAGTGGATAGAGCACCGGCCCTGGAGTCAGGAGGACCTGAGTTCAAATCCAGCCTCAGACACTTAACACTTACTAGCTGTGTGACCCTGGGCAAGTCACTTAACCCCAATTGCCTCACCAAAAAAAAAAGTTTCTAATAATAAAGAGAATGATTAAAAAAAAAAAAAAGGAGTGGGCCCAGGGAGGCCAGCTGAATGATCTGCCCACAAGAAACTCTGCATCCTGGAAGGGAGCAAGATGAGGGCACCATAAGAAGAGACAGGTAGGATAGAGCATCAGGCCTAGAGTGAGAAAGACCAGTGTGACCCTGGGCATGTCACTGACCTTCTGTTTGCCTCTGTTTTCTCATCCATAAAACGGGGATTAAAATAAGACCTTCCTCCCAGGTGTAGGAATTTGTTGTGATTTGGGGACCCTGCCTTTGGGCTGAGATTAAAAAACCTTAGGCCCTCAGGGGTTTTATCTGTGTAAGAGGGGCCCCTCCCCCTCTGCTTCAGCCAAGCTGAAAAGCTCCGTGGGCCTTAAGAAATGCCAGCCAAACGGACTGAGATCCTGGGCTTGCTCTGCCGATTCTGAGCGCGCAGCAGGGGGCACGGGCCCCTCGAGCCCTGAGTGTTTTACGCATGGGACACTCGATCCCCCCCCCAATGCAGCCCTAGCCCAGCCGGTCAATTAGCTTGGTGTGTGCAGGGGCACAGGGAGCCCAAGGTTTGAGGGGAGAGAAGGAAGATATATACCGGGGAGTTACACAGCGAGGGGGAGACGGAGAAAAAGCTAAGAGCAAGGAAAGAGGACATACAGAAAGAGGATGTACAGAAAGAGGACAGACTGAAAGAGGACAGACAGAAAGAGGCAGGGAGGAATGCCAGAAGACTAAGAGAAAAGAAGGTAGAGACGCTGAGGGAGGTGGACAGACAGAGCAAGGAGCGATGAGAGAAGAAGTGCTTGGGGGGGGTTCATCACAACAGTACAGAAAGGGGGTTCGCTAAGGAGCACTAAGGAGACTGAGGCTACAGTAGTGAGAGAGAAGTTAGATTGAAGTAAGGGGCTTGGAGTTGGAAGAAAGGTAGACGGCAAAGAGTAAGCATAAGCCGCGGCAGGAGAGAGACACCCCAGAAAGCAGTCAGGTTGTACATTTTATTTCCCTGTATTCTTATTTTTTAATTGTATCTCATAAATAAATTCTGCTTTGATTATTTAATTAAGAGGCTTCTTAATCGTTTGCTTATCAATTTGGGAGCAGAGCAGTGTGGAGAAATTTTTAAAAGGCCCTAACAGATTGGCTTTGGAAATTAATAGCAGTCAGATAGCCAGCCAAACATCCACAGATTAGTCCCCCCAGTTAGATTAGGCCCAGTTAGCAAAAATATTTTTACACAGGGTTGTTAAGAGGATCGAATGAGATAATAATTATAAAGTGCTTAGCACAGTGCCTGGAACATAGTGAGTGCTATGTAAATTCTAGTTATTGTTATTAATTATTGTTAGAAGAGAAAGGGTGGTGGGGCCCTACAGTACTGCAGGTATAAGTTGCTTTTGCCATATGCATTCTCTAAAAAAAATTTTTTTTAACCCAAAAACAAACAAAAAAGGGATGACAGTGGATAAATCACCAGTCTTGGATTCAGGAGGACCTGAGTTCAAATCTGGCCTCAGACACTTGATACTTACTAGCTGTGTGACCCTGGGCAAGTCACTTAACCCTTATTGCCCTGCCAAAAAAACAAAAACAAAAACATGCATTCTCACATTCTCTATTCTCCATCCAAGTGCTTGGAGGATATAACCACTCTTCCCACTGACACCGCACCTAATGATGGGAGAGCATACCCTTAGTTTACGGGGGGGGGGGGGGGGGGGAGGTGTTGTAGCTACTGTTCTTATCCTACCATTTGCTTTGAGCCAATTACGTCTACTGGCTGATTGCTAAAGGTGAATGCATCAGCATGGGCTCTTGAGGTACAGCTTGAGAATTGCAGGCCCACAGAGTACTAGAGGTAGGTGCCCCCTAGGGACGTACCCCAGAAGTACAAGTTGAAGGAGGTAGTTTCCTGAGGGAGCACTATATCATGACCCTACCCTTCTCCTGCTCCTCCCCTGCCCCAGTGTTCTTTTTCTCAACTTCTGTATGCATGCCCTCTCTCATCTTCCTATCTCCCAGCCCCTACCATCTCTTCCCTCTCTAGGACCCTCCCCTACCCCCCACATCTTCAGTGGAACACATGTTGCCACAGTCACAAACACACTGATCCTGGAGGGCCCCCCGCGTCTTTGCGATTGATCCATTATGAAGAGGAAAGGAGAAACAAAAATCTTCTGTTAATCCCCTGCTTTTATTAATTATTATGCTGGCTTTTAGCTTGAGTGGGGGAGGGGCATCCCTTAAAATCAGGGGAGGTGTTTTTTTAATTAAAAGAAAACCTACCACATTTTTTTCTTCAACAGAATATGAGGGATCTAGTACTTTGGGGACTGTTTATTCCAGAGGAGAGAAATATATTGGGCAGGGGAAGGCCCAAAGGACAACTTGTGTCAACAGGATGCTGAAGGCAAGGGAAATGCTGGGAAAGCATCCTATGTGGCTTTTTTCGGGCACTCCAACATCGCTTGTCCGAGATCATCATGTTTTTAGGGTTAGAAGAGACCCTACGGGGCAGCTAGGCAGTTCAATGGATAAAGCACCAGCCCTGGATTCAGGAAGACCTGAGTTCAAATTCGGCCTCAAACACTTGACACTTACTAGCTGTGTGACCCTGGGCAAGTCACTTAACCCTCATTGTCCCGCAAAAAAAAAAGAGACCCTAGAGACTATTTAGCCCACTCCCCCCACCCCTATTTTGCAGAGAAGGAGACCAAGACCTAGAGAGGAGTCACACAGTTATTTTGTGGCAAGGTCAAGATGCAAACCTAGCTCCCTCCGTGCTAGACCCAAAACTCTCTCCTCTAGAAGCTGAAGGACACATTCTAATTAAGGTGCGGGCTATACCAACTGAGGTCCTCCAGGCAGCTGACGAAGAAGTCTTCCTTAAGTGTATGTCTGACCATGCCACTAACCTCTTCAGCAAACTAGTGGATTCGATCCCTCCTGCCTCCAGGACAAGACAGGAACTCTGCCATTCGAGCATTTAAAGCCCTTCACCACTAGGTACCAGTCTGCCTTCCCAACCTCACTGGACATTACTTGTGGCTCACTCTGATCCATCTCTCTTCCTCACACACACCCCTCGCCCACCTTAAATGCACTTCAGAGAATCCTCTTCCCTTAAGCTGATGGTCAAACACCACCTTGTACTAACAGTCTTTCCTAATCCCCCCAACTAGTAGGCTCCCTCCTAAACTACCTTGTATTTATCTACTTATACATAGCATGTCTTTCTCCCTTGTATGAAATCCCTCGTGAGCAGAGAATGCTTCGTTCTTTGGCTTTGTATGCTCAGAGTTTAGCAGAGTGCCTGTCACATAGTAGGTATTCAAACACTGCTTGTTTAACGGATTGGAAATTTCCAGGTTCTTTTTGGTTTGGAGATTCTTTGATTCTGTAAGAATCATATTCAATCACCATCTCCTTCTCCATTTCCTTTATTCTTCCTTTTCCTTAGTCCTTTGTCTCTCAATGGATTAAAAACGTTAATTCTGAAGAAATCTGGCCCCTGGGTAGTCCCTTGAAAATGTGTTTGTGGGGACAGCTAGGTGGCACAGTGGATAAAGCACTGGCCCTGGATTCAGGAGGACCTGAGTTCAAATCCAGCCTCAGACACTTGATTGACACTTACTTGCCGTGTGACCCTGGGCAAGTCACTTAACCCTCATTGCTCCACCCCCCCCCAAAAAAAAAAGTGTAGCGGAGGTAGACCAAAAAAAAAAAAGTCCGTCATATGTCATCATGATGTGGTAAGAGGAAGTACTGTCTCTGAAATCAGAGGAGCAGGATTCAAATCCGATCTCCAATGTATGCTACCTATGTGACTTGGAGCAAATCGCTTGCCCTTATTGAATCTCACATTTTTCACCTGTAAAATAAGGGGATTGGGCTTGAGAACTTCAGAGATCACACCTATAATTCAATCATTTTGTTCTAAGGCAGGAAGCCCAAATCTAAATCTACATCATAGATGAGGGAGTGGGTGAGGAATGGGGGTTGAGAGGAGGGCAAAGGGGTATGGGCACAGCCTGAGATCCCAGTCTGTATTTTTACGCTTTGCTGGGACAGACCCCTCAGTCATGCTGATTCAGAACTTGTCCTTCTGGCTAAAAAGTAAGGGAGAAAAAGTTACCAAGGGGACATTATGTAAATAAAATGCTTTACCATCCTTAGTGATCCTGTCTAGGAGCCCCCCAATTGAGGCAGAGGGGCAGTTTCCAAGCCTGACTAGTGGATGGAAGGACCATTTGTGCTGGGAGGAATTTCTGGAAAGAGGAAAGATGAGGGAGGAGGGAGAGTTGGGGAGCAGCCCCACAAATCACTTTCAATGAGGTGAGAGTCGCCAAGGCAACATGCCTAGTACTGGAAAACACCACGGGGCCAAGAGATGCACCATTGCCATGGAAACCTCATCCTAGGAGTCCATAGGGAATTGTCCCTGTTTGCTGTAGCAGCTGAGGTGTGGGGGGGGGGGGTCCAGGACTTAAGGGTACAACAGCGGCTATTATGGCAGAGAGAGAAGAGGAAGGGATAGATGAAGAATAGAAGAGAGTGGGAAGGAGAGAGAGAGAAGCAAGGAGAGAGATGGAGGAGTCAAGAGAGGTGGTATGGGGAAGAAAGGAGAAAGAGGAGGGAAAGAGAGAAATAATGAGAGAAGAAGAAAGGAGAAAGAGTTCTGGGAGGGGAGATTGGAGCGGGAGAGAGAGGGAGAAAGGGAGATGTAAAGAGAGATAGAAAGGGAGAGGAAGGGAAGGATATATAGGAAGAAAAAAGGTGGAAGGGAAAAGAGAAATGGAGGATAAATGGTGAAGAGAGACTAGGGAAAGAAGAGGGAAAGATAGGAGTCTGATGTGGAGGTAAGGGAAAGAGGGAAAGAAAGAAGAGAGAAAGGAGAGGGGAGAGATGAAGGAAGATGAGGCTAAATGGTAGAGGAGAGAAGGAGAAGGAAAAGAAAAGGAGAGAAGGAAAAGAAACAAACTGGAGTCTGATGTGGAAATGAGGGGGAGAGAGAAAGGAATAGGGAGAAATAGAAAGGGAGTCAGAGGGAAAGAGCAGTGAACATCACAGATGACAGCAGAAGGGAGGAGAGCGGGGGACATGGGAGCAAAGGCTCCCTGAAAAGGAGGGAGATGGGATGAAAGATGCCCGGGAGAAAAAGATGGAGGCAAAAGGGGGCTCTTGTCAGCATGGAAATCCGCAGGCTCTCTGGGTCTCTTCCAGCAGAGAAGCCTTGGGCCAAAGCCTCGGTTGCCAAGAATGGAAACATGCTTAGAGATGTCAGGATAAACGGGGTGACCCAAAGGAGCCAGTGGGCCAACTGGAGTCAGAGGGCCCTAGGCAGGCTCCACGAGTATCATCGATAGCTATTGTTTGTGCAATCTGTAGTAATTCAGCTGACCCAGGGACTGACTCAGAGGGGGCTCGGGCCAGATGGAGCCCCGTGCAAGGAACACAGCTCCCAGGCCCTGAGTCCCCCCGCCAAAACCCTGCGCCCAAGGTGGAGGGGGCCCAGCCTCCCGCCATGCTCCTAATGATTCCCAGACCCATCTCCCTCCTCCTGTCTTTGCCTCCAGAGGGCCCAGCTGCTGGGGGCCCAGCACCACCTGCCGGCCACCATTGGAAGCTGAGCAGTCTCTCCTACTGGGGTCCCTCTTGTATCAGGCAGAGGGTGGGGATGTCTTTGGGAAACTTTTATTGTTCTGGTTCAGTTCTGATTGTAAGGTGATAGAAACCATCGCATTCACCAATTTCCCTTGTCCATTAAACATTTTTCCTACCTCTACCCCTCAGCTTCCTGTGTGGCCATGGGGATGTCATCCAACTGCTTTGAGATTCAGTTTCCTCATCTGTAAAATTGGGACATTGAACTAAATCAAGCAGGCTCTTATTAGTCACCTACTGTATGCCAAGCACTGCGCTGAACATTGGAAATGCAAAGACAAAAAGCAAACCAGTGTCTGGCCTCTGGGAGTGATTCTGCCATCTGAATATAGAGAAGATATATACATAAAGAGATATATATTTTTAAATATATAGAAAACAGGGGCAGCTAGGTGGTGCAGTGGATAAAGCACTGGCCCTGGATTCAGGAGGACCTGAGTTCAAATCTGGCCTCAGACACTTGACACTTATTAGCTGTGTGACCCTGGGCAAGTCACTTAACCCTCATTGCCCCACTCCCCCCAAAAAAAGATTCAAAACTTTAAAATATATAGAAAACAGATGAAATGTAATGTTGGCCTGAAAGGCACTAGGTCACATGGATTCGTTTTTTTTTTTTTTTTTTTTTTTTTTTGCGGGGCAATTAAGTGATTTGCCCAGAGTCACACAGCTAGTAAGTGTCAAGTGTCTGAGGCTGGATTTGAACTCAGGTCCTCCTGAATCCAAGGCCGATGTTTTATCTACTGTGCCACCTAGCTTCCCGGTCACATGGGTTCTTAACCTGGTATTTGTGAACTTGTGTTTTGAAATATTTTGATGATTGTTTCAATATGTCCCTTCTTTTATTCCGATATTGCCCCCACCCTGGTGCAGACCCTCATCACCTCACACTTGGACTATTGCAATAGCGACTGGTGGGTCTGTCCACCTCAAGTCTCTCTCCACTCCAATCAATCCTCCATAGAGACACTAAAGGGGCTTTCCTAAAGCACAGATTGGACCGTGTCACACACACCCTAATAAACTGCAGTGGCTCCCCACTCCCTCCAAAAGCACATACAAAGTGCTCTGTTTGGCATTCAAAGCCTTTCATAACTTGGGCCCCTCTTACCTTTCCAGTCTTCTTGACCCTTGCTCCCAACACTTACTCTTCGACCTGGGGACACAGGCCCCCTGGCTATACCATGAACAAGATGCTCCATCTCTCTGCTCCAGGCTTTCTCCCAATTGTCCTCCGTGCCTGGGACGCTCTTGCTCCTCATCTCTGACTACTGATCATCTATGGTGACCTTTAAGTCCCAACTAAAATCCCACCTTCTTCAGGAAGCCTTTCCCCCTTTTAATTCCAGTGCCTTCCCTCTTCTAACTTGTGTTTCCTATTTGTCCTATAAATAATGCACTTTGCACATATTTGTCTCCCCAGTTAGATTGTAATAAACTCCCTGAGGGCAGGGACTGTTTTTGCCTCTTTTTGTATCCCCAATGCTTAGCACAATGCCTGGAACATAGTAGGTGCTTAATAAATGCTTATTAATTGGTTGATTAATCCTCTGTGTTTTCTTTTAAAATATTCTCAGGTGAGGTCCATAGGCTTTCCTGGAATGCCAAGGGGTCCACAATACCATAAAGGGTAAGAACTCCATCACTAAGTTGGGGGAAAGGAATGGAAGCAGAGAGAGACCTCGTGCAGAAGAGTGCACTTGAGCTGAGTTCTTATGCAAGGTAGGGGCTCCAAGAAGAGAGAGAACATGGCAGGCATGGGAGGCAGCCATGGCAAAGTCCTGGACCTGGGGGATGGCTTCTAAGATCCCTAGGAATTCTGATTCTTTTATCCTATTAATGATGTACTATATACTTGTTTTTTGTTTTGTTGTTGTTTGGGGTTTTTTTTGTAAGGCAACTGGGGTTAAGCGACTTGCCCAGGATCCCACAGCTAGTAAATGTCAAGTAGCTGAGGTCGGATTTGAACTCAGTTCCTCCTGAATCCAGGGCCAGTCTTTTATCCACTGCACCACCTAGCTGCCCCGACCTGTACTATGTACTTGTAAAAGAGGAAGAAGAAGAGGGAGGGGGCAGGCTTCACAGTCAGGAAGTCCTGGGTTCGAGCCCCACCTTGGACCCATCTTGCCATCTCATGCTGGGTGAGTCTTAACCCGGAGCATCTCAGTAAAACCAAGGGCTGTGGAACAGTAGCCCAATCTACATCTGTAGGGTATTTCTTCACTGAATGTTCCCTATAGCAATCGTAGAACAAAGTGTTGTATTTCCTAGTCTCTCTGTTGGCTTAGAGTTGGGGTGGGTAGTCAGTTTGATGCAGGGAGGGCAGCATCAGTGAGCAGACAGAGCCAGAAGGAGCTTGGGAGTAGCCAAGGCTTTTCCCAGATGCTGATTTCTAACTCCCCATCCATCCCCGCCATTAAGCTCTTCTCCTAGTGGAGGTCTTTCCAAATTGACCCCAATGAACCACCTGGTGTAGGGAGCTTTACCACAAAGAACCAGTGGAAGAGAGGGTGGGAGGTGGAGATCTAGCAGGAGTCCCCGGTGCTTGGTCACTCTTTCCCTCACACTCACTGTCACCCAGAGGCAGGGAGTCCTTACTCCCCTCTGCCACTTTCAGCCTCTTCCTCTGCCGCCATCGCTCATCATCCACCTCTTCTTAGGTCAAGTTCTCTCTGTCCTGTCTGGGTCCTTGTCATTTGGGAGGAAGTCCCCTTAACCTGCAAGGCCACAGTTTCCTCATCTGTCATTTGGAGATTTGGACCATATGATCTCTAAGGTTCTAGGTTTAATCCTAGAACCTGGGTCATCATTCCTCCCCAAGAACTTCAATTCGACAAGCATTTATTGAGTGCTCTGAGAATAAATCCTAGCTGTGTTTCTTACTTGCTTGGTGATCTTGGGTGAGTCACTTCTCTCTGAAACAGTTTCTTCTTCTGCAAAATGAGAAAGCTGAACTAGAAGACTTCCAAGGTTCCTTCCAACTCAAAATCCTGTGACCTAAGGATGCAATTCCCTGAAGGATTGGGGAGCACCATAGGTATAGCACCCATGCCTCCTGTGGTCTGGAGGGGGTAGAGACAAGGGGAGAAGGAAAAGAGGAAGGGGTGGCTAAGAAAAATAGCAGGGGCAGAAAGAGGAAGGTGGGGCAGACCTCCTATTGTGGAGACTCTGGGGCCCAGAAAGGACTGGGAGACTTCAGACCAATTCCAGGCAAAGACCAAGAAAATGGATTAATAAGAACAAACAAGGTGAGAATACCTGGGGCCAAGGGCTCTGGAAGTCTGAGCAGCAGAGTACAAATTCCAGTAGGTCCTACTGAGGCAGAAGGGAGAGAAATGCACATTAAAACAACTCTGAGGTATCACTTCACACTTGTCAGGTTGGCTAATGTGACAGAAAAGGAAAATGACAAACTTTGGTGGGGATGTGGGGAAATAGGACACTAATGTAGTCTTGGTAGAGTTAGTGGATAACAATTTTGAACTATACCCAAAGGATTATAAAACTATGCATACCCTTTGACCAAACAATCTAGGTCTGTATCTCAGAGAGATCACAGGAAAAGGAAAAGGATCTATATGTACAAAAATATTTATAGCAGCTTTTTTCTTGTGGTGGCTAAGAATTGGAAATTGATGTGATGCCCATTAACTGAGGAATAGTTAAACAAGTTGTGGTATATGATTGTGATGGATTACTATTCTGCTATACAAAATGATTAGCAGGATGATCTCAGAAAAACCTGGAAAACTTCTATGAACTGATACACAGTGAAGTGAGCAGAACCAGAAGAACACTGTACACAATAACAGCAATACTGTACAATGACTAACTGTGAATAGCTTAACTAGTCTGATCAATACAATAATCCAAGACAATGCTGAAGGATTTGTGATGAAAAATACTATACATCTCCAGAGAGAAAACTGGTGGAGTCTAAATAGAGATTGAAGCATAATTTTTTTCATTTTATTTTTCTTGCCTCTTTTGCAATATGGCAAATATGGAAATATGTTTTGTGTGATTTCACATCCAAAATTGCCCTCTCAATAATTCAGGGAGGGGTAGGAGGAATGAAGAGAATTCAGAACTCAAATTTTTTTTAATGAATGTTAAAAATAAATGAATTCACTTTTTTATAAAGAAATGGGCATTGATGAATATTTTTAGTGAGGCAGTTGGGGTTAAGTGACTTGCCCAGGGTCACACAGCTAGTAAGTGTCAAGGATCTGAAGCCAGATTTGAACTCAGATTCTCCTGAATCCAGGGCCAGTGCTCTATCCACCGCACCACCTAGCTGCCCCATTGATATATTTTTAAAGGGTGTCAACAAAACTTTTTTTTTAGATCATCACTTGGTGCAAATAAAAGGGACAGAAATCTTACCAGGTCACCATCAAGGGACTGGTCCCGGAGCTGTGAGCTTACAAAGCTTTTATCTGGGGATTTCTAGTCACTTTTCTTATACTCCATCCCCACAATGTTTTCCTATACTTCGTTTCCCCTCTTCCCTAGACTGAGGTTTCCATTATTCCTTTAAGGCAAGAACATCATCTCTAGAAGGCCCCTGTTACAATGCTTCTATCTATCTATCTATCTATCTATCTATCTATCTATCTATCTATCTATCTATCTATCTATTATTTGTTTGTTTGCATATTCATTCATTCATTCATTCATTTGTTTATTTATTTATTTTGGTGGGGCAATGAGGGTTAAGTGACTTGCCCAGGATCACACCGCTAGTGTCAAGTGTCTGAGGCCAGATTTGAACTCAGGTCCTCCTGAATCCAGGGCCGGTGCTTTATCCACTGTGCCACCTAGTTGCCCTACAATGCTTTTATAAGAGGAAAGGGTGGCCTGGGGAACCTGTTCTCTCAGTAGAACATTGTGTTTAGATTATCAAGAATGTAAACTTCTAAAAAAAAAATAAAAGAATGTAAACTTCTGGAAAGCAAAGACTAGCTCATATTTCTTTTATCTCCCCCATAGAGCCTAGCACAGTGATAGGCAGCTTCATCACTATCTTTGGAACCTGGTCCATAATATCAAAATATACCTCAACCATAGCCTAGTGGTTTGGTATGGTATGCTCAAAAAAGTAATTGCACATTTTCTGTGTTTTTCTGGGTTTCCAAGCTTAGTGCGCCTGAGACAAATGGCTCTGGTGTTTGTCACAGTTAGCACCCATTCAAGCAAAAGACAAGAATTTAAGCAACTACTATATGTCAGGCACAATTCTAGGTGCTGGCAACACAAAACCAAAAATGAGAGTCTCTGCCCTCGAGGGCTTTGCATTCCACCAGTGCGGCAGTCTTCCATTCATGACTGTTGCCACCATCCTTTGAGCATCCTCTTCTCCCATGTATAAGAGAGGCTCGGGAGGTAGCAGAAGGACCTGGGGCCAAATCCAGAACACCATCACTTGTCACGTGGGTGACTTTGGGCAAAAGGCTCTACTCCAGGAGCCTCAATTTCATCTTTAAATACCGTGAGCGCTAACTTTCCTGGTTGGGAAAATACTGCTCTCCTCTTCCCATTCTGGAGCCAGAGGGATAATGACCCAGATGAGAGAGCTGGATGAGAACATCTCTTGGGTTCCTAAGTGCTCTGCCAAGCCTCTGAGCTTCCAAAAACTTGCAAAGGTAGGGACCATTAAGTCTGTGGTCCAGGACATTCACCAACCCAGACATTCCACCAGGTGGCACCATGAGGCAACGTTCCTATCTGCAGTATCAGCATCTAGCCTGAAACCAGGATGAAATGTCTCCCCGGGGTTTGTCTCCTGTGGGCTATTTAGAACCATGAATGCCCAGCACTCAGCCACCACACCCAGTGCCCTGGCACTAAAATAGGCAGTGGACAGGCACAGTGATACGGCATGTGGTGTGTGGTTATAGCTGAAGGACCTGGTTTCAGATCTAGACCAGCCTCTCATTAGCTGTGTGATTTGGGACAGATCACTTCCTTTCTCTGGGGCTCACTTCCACCAGATCTCTATAGCCCCTCCTTCTAAATTCTGTTGTCCTGTGAAATGGAAATGTTCTGTCCTTCTTTCTTCCGGGTATATGGGTCCAAATTCATATCACAATCACAGAATCTGTGTCAGGAGAAACCTCAGGGGCCGTATGGTCCAACTCATATATCGGAACAATGATTCCCTTTGTTGATACCCCTGAAAAGAGGATTTTGTTTTGTAGACCTTCTGTAAGATGGGGGAAATATGTTTAAGTTGTTTGCCAAAGGCCGCTACTTTCTAAGACAGATTAGACCGCTTTTGGATTGCTTTAAATAAGAGGGTCGATGGAGAAGGAAATAGCAAACCTCTCCAGTATCTTTGCCAAGAAAACCCCAAATGGGGTCATGGAGAGTCAGACATGACTGGAAAATGACTGAACAGCCACCAAGAAGCAGCATTTGAAAAGGTGAGTGGATCAAATCTGGCCTTAGGGTCAAGAGGATCTACTGCATGACCCCTGGTGCCCTCAACAATTCTCTTATATTAATGTCTTGGTTTTGGTTTTGCGGGGCAATGAGAGTTAAGCGACTTGCCCAGGGTCACACAGCTAGTAAGTGTCCAGTGTCTGAGGCCACATTTGAACTCAGGTACTCCTGAATTCAGGGCCAGTGCTTTATCCACTGCAACACCTAGCTGCCCTCTCTTATATTAATGTTATAGTTACCCATCTGTGAGTGGAGGGAGTTTCTATAACAAGAGTTGCCCAGGCAGATGGAGTCATGGGTCCTAGCTACTCCCTACCCCAAAAAGATATGTATAGAAAATTTTTCCTAGCATCAAACTTCATTTTGCCTCTTTGTAACATCCACCTGTTTCTCTTGGTTCTTCCCTCTGGGGCCAATCGAGACAAGTCTAGTCACTCGTCCTTCAAAGTCTTGCAGACAGCCCTCATGGTCCCCTCGGAGCCTTCCCATCTCCTGGATACACACCTTCACATCCTTCCCCTGATCCACACACAGAACACTGGATCACCTTCTTCTGACCCCTCTCCAGCTCCTGTCCTTCCTAAACTATGGTGTCGAGAACCAGACACAGTAACTCATGTGTGGTCTGAGCAGCGCAGAGATCGATCACATCTTCCCTTCTGGAACTGACAGAGAAGGTCAGAGTTGGAAGCAGCCTCAGAACTCATTTAATACAGTTCCTCTGATTTTCCAGAGGAAACCGAGGTTCAGGGAGAAGGATATTCCCCAAAGTTGCTTATTAAGTTAGTTGGAAATTCAGGACTTGAACCCAGTGCCCAAAGGCACTTTCTTCCATACCTCATTATTTCCCTGAGGGGAGAATGTCATTCAGCAAAAGGTGAAAAGACTTGGAAATCTAACTCTCTCTCTGTCTCTCTCTCTCTCTCTTTCTGTCTCCCCTTCCCCCAAAGTAGCTCCTGATGGAAGGTCTGGTTAGACTTCAAACCAACCTATTGGAGCCAATTGAGGAACGAGAAGAGAAAGAGAGAGGAAAAAAAACTAAAAAGAAAGAGGGAATAAGAGAGAAGGAAGTAAAAAAGGAAGAAAAAGAGAAGATGAGGAGGGTTGAAAAGAGGGAGAAGCTCCTACTGAAAGAAGATATTGGGATGGAAGGAAGGGGAAGAAGGAAGTAAACAGGGAGGATGTGAGGAAAGTGGCAATAAGGAGAAAAAAATGACAGTCAGAAAGCGGGGAGGGAAGAAACCTAGAACAAAGAGATTGTAGTGGTAGCTCAGGAGTGACTTTTTTTTTTTTTTGGTGAGGCAATTAGGGTTAAGTGACTTGCCTAGGGTCACACAGCTAGTAAGTGTGTTAAGTGTCTGGGGTCATATTTGAACTCAGGTCCTCCTGAATCCAGGGCCGGTGCTCTATCCACTGTGGCACCTAGCTGCCCTGAGAGGGACTTTTTGAAAGGTTTCCATTTACAAGGGAATCCTTAACCTCTATGGGCCTTTCCCAGGAAAGAGAGATAATGTCGTTCGTTGGATAGAAGGCAGATTGATTGATCTAATTATTTATTTGCTTGCTTGTTTATTTATTCATTCATTTACTTGTCTGTTTATTTGTTTGTGTATTTATTTATTTATTTATTTATTTTTGCATCAAGAAAACCTAGATTCAAATCCTGTCTGAGATACTTTGTCGCTCTGTGAAAGTGCACGCCCTTATCTATGAAATATATTCTCCTCCCCAGTAGAATGCAAGCCTGGAGGGCAGGGACTAAGTCTCAGTATTTAGCATTCCGCCCGATGCCCTGTAGGTGTTTAGTAAATTCATGCAAAAATATGCTTTGAGATCCAGGGCTGAACTAGGTGAGCTGAAGGGGCCTCTCAGATTCCTTCCCTCCGGCAACTGGTCTTCAGAGAGTGAGAGCGGGGTTAGCCACCCTCCCCACTTTACCCTTCAAGGTCTGGTCATGCTGCAAACAGGATCATAGACTTGGAGAGTGGAAGGGACCTCGATAGCAAGCAGCCCCTCATTTTACAGATGAGGAAACTGAGGTCCAGAAAAAAAAAGAATGGCTAGCCCAGAGTCATATGGGAGCACCCCCTGATCCCCAGACTGATGCTCTTTTCACTGTACCACATGGCATCCTTAATTGCCTTTTTATCATCCTAAAGTCTTTGGAGATGGGAGGCATCCCTTTTTTCCCATCACCAAACCAGCAGGTTAAAGCTATCCCCCTCCCCCATGGACACACACACACACACACACACACACACACACACACACTCACTCCCTCTCTGTCTCTTGAACCCCACTGCTGCTCTTTTGGTTCCCGGGGCCCACACAAAGGGAGGGTGAGTGTAGCTCTCCGAGGTTTTGTCCTGCTGATAGATGGGCTCTGGGGCTTCCTTCTACAACCCCTTTCTGCAGGGGCCCCACCGGGCACACACACGCTGAATGGTCTATTAGGGAGGCCCCTTTGTGATGTAATTGGATTTCTCCCCTTGTTAGTCTGCAATGAAAATGTCATCTGGGGGGGGAGGAGGGAGGGACAAGGGTGGGGGGTAGGCAGGCACCCATTCAGCCTGAATGGAATTCAGCCGTCTCTTCGGTGAGCTGTGAAGCTATTCAGACCTCTGCAGTGGGCAGCTGCCGTGGCCACGATGTCCTGTTGGCTGAGGTCCTTGTCAGGGGCCATGTTGTCCTTCTCTGAGCCAGAGTCACCTCTGGGGTGTGGCTGGAAGATGGGGTAGGTAGGATCCTACAATTTCTGATCTTGGGAAAATCAGCCCATTAAACAAAGGGGATGTTCATGGATTGGGGCCTGCCTAAACACATTTTGTTTTAGGGATGAAAAGGAGTAATCCTGTGTTAGAAGCAGTTAGAACCAATGAATGTGAGGAATTCAGAAAAACTGAGGAGGAAACTTTAAGAACTGATATAAAGTGATGTAAACAGAACCAGGAGAATAATGAATGCAATGGCTTCAGTGACCCAAAGGAGGGAAATATGAGAACATTAGAAATTAGATCAATCCATTGTAAATACATCGAGGAGGAGGAGGAGGAGGAGGAGGAGGAGGAGGAGGAGGAGGAGGAGGAGGAGGAGGAGGAGGAGGAGGAGGAGGAGGAGGAGGAGGAGGAGGAGGAGGAAGAGGAGGAGGAGGAGGAGGAGGTGGTGGTGATGACAGTAGTGGTGGTGAGAAAGCAATAGCTCTTTAAGGTTTCCTGAGTACTTTGAATAGGCTCCTCTGACCTTAACAACTCTGTGAGGTGAGTTCCCATTTTGCAAATAAGGAAAGGGAGGCTAGTTTTTGAACTCATGTCTTCCTGACTCTAACACTCCACCCACTGTGGCCAATGGTAAGTGTTCAATGTAAGCTTTACAGCATTTGATGACCACTGTTGATTCCTTAGGTCTGCTCATGAATCCAACCTTCCCTCTCCTGACAGAGAAGTAGAAAACCACAGGTCAGAAAGAAGCATAAACCAAAAGGAAAATGGTATAAGCCATGGTACTAGACCTCCACCCCCCACCCCCCCACCCCCGCCTTCCAATGAGAATGAGAGCCTCAGGACTTGGAAGCCTGTGCCATCTTGCCTAGGTGGTCCTTTCTGAGCTTGTTCAGCTGGTCTCCAGTCCCTGGTCCCAAGCAGCCTTAAGAAAGGCTGGTCCCCACTCTGGGCTGGCGTTCTCATCTGTAAAATGATAGGGGTGATGTTTAAGGACTGCCCCCTGCCCCCCACCAGCTTGGAGAGCCTATGTTCTAACACAGCTCTGTCTCTCTGTGATCTGTGAGACTTGCACCCTGCCCCCGGTGGGAGCTGCCATGTGGCCAGAGTAGCTCTTTATGGTCAGGTTCTTTTTTTTGTTTGCTCATTCTTCCAAACCTTCTTCTGGGCTTTGGGTTTATGTTAATGAGGAGCTCTGCAGACTTCTGGGGGAGAAGAAGATCTGGTCTAAGCTGTCCTTCTACTGCCTTTATTATAGCTCTGGCTGGGATGCAGCCATCCTTCAGTGCCCCCAAAGTGGTGTGATGGGGGGCAGGGGGGTCTGTTCACTGCTGTCCTGGACCAAGCTCTCTGGGTTTCTAGTTGGGAGTTTGAGCACACTGCTATCTGACTTGGTCACTATTGGGCCACTGGGAAGCTCTGCAGGTTCAGAAAGAACCAACTGCCATCTCCCCTTTGGTCTGAGATGCTGTGGGATCAGAACCACCCTACAGTGAGACTCCTAGAACTTATTCTTTTCTCAGTCACAGTCAGGGCCAAGGTTCATGACTATTCCTCTCCACTCTGAATCTGTGATTCAGCACTGGGTGGTGGTGTACACAGTTGCCAGATGGCACCTATTCCCCCACCCAGTGCTTTCTCAGGGACCCCCTGGTATCTTTTTCTGGTGCCCTGTCTTGACTCTCAGTCCTGTGGCACTGGAATGCTCCCTATGGCTGTTGTAGACACTGTGACTTCTTGGCTTTCCCAATAAGATTCCAGATCTTTGACAAGGCGGTGCTGAGACCTAGATTCTACCCCTCTGCCATATTGGCCCATCCACTTTCAGTGTGCTAGAATGGTGGGTAAATCTAAGGAAATAGAGTAATAGGAATAAACAGAAAGGGGCATGGTTAGGGCAGTCATCAACATCCTTAGAGGAAGTGCCTACATCCATGAGATCACAGGCATGAAGAATCAATTCCCATGCTTGGTCAATAAAAAAAGCAATTGCAGAAATATAGAAGAGCTGAGGGAAGGCTAGACCACAGTCTATACAAAGGGACAGGAAGGAGACTTTAGTGCCCTGTAAGGTCAGCATGAGCCAGCTGTGCCCAGAAAGGGAAACAAGAGCCCCACTGGACTCAGATAGAGTCAGACCATACGTGGAAAGCTGTATCCAGGCCTGGGTATCCACCAACTTTTGGGAAGGACATTCATAAGATGCAGCCCATCTAGGGAAGGGTCACCAGGATGGTGAGAGATACTGAGATCACGCCATTTGAAGGTCACTTTAAGGAACTGAAGATTTCTGGCCTGGAGAAGGGAAACCTTAAGTAGGATGAGAAAGTTGCCTTTAATTATTTGGGGGGGGGGCGGAATTGTTCACAAGGAAGAAGAGTTAGCTTTGTTCTTCTTGTCTCCAGATATAGGAGAAATTAGATGTTGAAAAGAGGGCAAGGGGCAGCTAGGTGGCACAATGTATAGAGCACTGGCCCTGGATTCAGGAGGACCTGAGTTCAAATCCGACCTCAGACATTTAACACTTACTAGCTGTGTGACCCTGGGCAAGTCACTAAACCCCAATTGCCTCACAAAAAAAAGAAAGAAAAAGAAAAGAGGGCAAGTTCTGTTTAATATCAAGAAAAGTTTCCTATAAACTATCCAAAAGGAAATCAGACTGCCTTGTGAGATGATGAGAAGGTGTTCTGGTGACAGATGACAACTTCTCGGGATAACTTGTTATCATGAGCAGGATTCCTGCTCAAGTCTCAGCTTCTGGAATTCCTTGAGAGTCTATGTGGATGTTTAATTACAAGTATTTTTTTTCTAGGCAGCTGGGTGGGGCAATGGATGAGAGTGTTGGGCATATGATGGATCAGGAAGACCCAAGTTCAAATCTCACCTCAGACACTTAGAGTGTAACCTTAGACAAGTCACTTAACTTGTCTCCATTTCCTCATCTTTAAAATGTAAACAGCACCTACCTCACCAGGTAATTGTGAATCTCAAGTGAGATAATTCATGTATGGTGCTTAAAAACATTAAAGTATTATTAATAGAAGTGAACAGTTTCATATATAATCTGAATTTTCTCTTCTACTCTGTTTATGGAACTTCTCATTGTATTTGGTTAAGTTTTGAATTCAAATAAAATAAAATTCAAAAGCAATGATTCTAAGTGTGAAGGTAAGGATGAGCTATAGCTAAGAAAGGGGTGGGGGAGCAGCTAGATGTCGCAGGGGATAGAGCACCAGCCCTGGAGTCAGGAGTACCTGAGTTCAAATCCGGCCTCAGACACTTAACACTTACTGGCTGTGTGACCCTGGGCAAGTCACTTAACCCCAATTGCCTAACACATTAAAAGAAAATTAATGAAAAAAGGGAACAATTACTAGTTTGCTGGAGACCTGTTGTTTTAGTAGCACACATGGACCTGGTCTACGTGACCATGAATTTAGAGCTGGAAGGAACCCCAGAGATCATCTAGTCCAACTATCTCATCTTACAAATAAGAAAATGGAAGTTCATCTGGGTCAAGTGACTTACCCAAGGTCACCAACTATTCCAGGATTTGAATCTACTTCCTCTGACTCCAAATACCACCATTCTTTTCATTCTATTTCACTACCTCCAAACAGAGTCCAAGAAGGACTCCCTTTTGACAATAGAGCTGGTATGGTAGCCATTGCACTGAGTGCTCTGAAGCCTGCTCAATGAAATCCATTCTCATTTGAGAGAAATCAACTTCCCCACTCACAGCAAAGAGGTGGAGGGCTGCTAGGGCAGATTAGTCACAGTATACGCTGTTTTGGCTTAATTCTTTCTCTTTATCACAATAGAAAGTTTCCTAGAAATTGTGTAAAACCCAAAGGCATCATTAAAATGTATTTGAAAAAAGAAAAATAAATCTGCCTGTCCACCCTAGAAAAACAAAATGGATGAAGAAAATATTTTCAAATACGATGGGTGGTCACCTACAGGAGATGATCTGAGGGGCACTAAGAAATCCCTATCAAAGCAGTGGTTCTTTCTGGGATACCTGAAATTCTACCTTCAATGGTTCATTCCTTTGAGTTAAACATTGCCCTCTCACCAAGTCCTCCTTTAAAATTTAAAATGTAGGGGCAGCTAGGTGGCACAGTGGATAGAGCACCGGTCCTGGATTCAGAAGGACCTGAGTTCAAATCCAGCCTCAGACACTTGACACTTACTAGATGTGTGACCCTGGGCAAGTCACTTAACCTCAATTGCCTCACACACACAAAAAAATTTAAAATGTAAACTCCTATTAGAAGGCAACAAGCTGCCACCAACTTAGTATTATTCACTATCATCACCAAAAAGCCTTTATTAATCACCTGCTGTGTGCTAGGTACTATGCTAAATTCTGGGGATACAAAGAAAGGCAAAAAATATAGAACCCTGCTCTCAAAAGAGCTCCCAGTCTATTAGGGGAGGAAGCATGAAAACAAGATAGATACAAGATAAATGATAGCTAATCTGGAGGGAAGACACTTGCAGAAGTTAGGATCTGGGCTGAGTCTTGAAAACTGGGACTCCTAAAGGCAGAAGTGAGGTGGCAGAGCATCCCAAACACAGGGGGCAGAAAGTGCAGAAGCAAGCTCAGGAGGTGGAATATTCTTTTCAACAAATAGCTAGGTGGCCAGTGTCACTCAAGTAGGGAAGGGAATGTCTACTATGTGCACTACAATAAGTGCTTTACAAACATCATCTCATTTGTAAGAGTATGTGAGGAGAGGAAAGTGAAAGAAGACCGGAAAGGTAGGAAGGGGCCAGATAAATATTTCTTCCCAAGGAGGACCAGGCACTATGGGATCTCCTTTTATGAGGATTGAGGTGAGGAAAAGCCCACAGAGAAATGAAAAGAATACAGGCACACAGAGAGATGGGAGTAGACAATCCAAGGACTCTTTCTTTTTCTTTTCTTTTCTTTTAAGTGAGGCAATTGGGGTTAAGTGACTTGCCTAGGGTCACACAGCTAGTAAGTGTTAAGTGTCTGAGGCCGGATTTTAACTCAGGTACTCCTGACTCCAGGGTCAGTGCTCTATCCACTGCGCCACCTAGCTGCCCCTACTCTTTCTTTATTAAGAGAAATCCTAGTCCCCTGGAAAACTTCCTCTTGGGTACTGAAAATCAATCCTGGTAGAAGACAGGATAGTCTAGTGGAAAGAGCGCTTGGCTTGGGGTGTCAGAGGAGGTGGATTTCGTCCTAGCTCTGATGCTAGTTGAGGGACCTTAGGCAAGTCAGCGAACCCCACTGGCCTTTGGTTTCCTCCAAAAGTTTGACCACATCACTCCCCTATCCAACAAACATCAGTGGCCGCCAATTACCCCTAGGACTCAAATATAAATTCATCTGTCTGACATTTCAATCCTTCAGTCTGGCCCCTTTATAGCTTTGTAATCTTATACTTGGACAGCTGGTTGACTCAGTGGTTAGAGCGCTGGGCCTGGAGTAAAGAAGACCCAAGTTCAATTCCAGCCTCAGACACGTACTAGCTGTGTGACCCTGGGTAAGTCACTTCACCCTGTTTGCCTCAGTTTCCTCATCTGTTCAATGAGCTGGAGAAGGAAATGGCAAACCACTCCAGTATCTTTGCCAAGCAAACCCCAAAATGGGCTCATGAAGAGTCTGAAATGACTGAATAACAAAGATTCTTTTACTTTTGCTATTGAATTCCCATCTTTGGGTTTTACACAATTTCTAGGAAACTTTCTGTTGTGATAAAGAATTAAGCCAAAACAGCGTATACTGTGACTAATCTGCCCTAGCAGCCCTCCACCTCTTTGCTGTGAGTAGGGAAGTTGATTTCTCTCAAAGGAGAATGGATTTCATTGAGCAGGCTTCAGAGCACTCAGTGCAATGGCTGCCATACCAGCCCTATTGTCAAGAGTCCTTCTTGGACTCTGTTTGGAGGTAGTGAAATAGAATGAAAAGAACACTGGATTTGGAGTCAGAGGAAGTGGATTCGAATTCTGATATGTGTTTAATAAATGCTTGTTGATAGAGTCCTTCTCTCTGAAATTTTTAAGACTGAACTACTAAGGTCTCCAACCTAACCTTTGCCTCTTAGAGTCCCAGTCTTTCTTCAAGACAGCCCAAATCCTATCTTCTGCAAGTGCTTTCCTTCAGAGGTTAATTTACAGACCAGACCCTCAATAATGCCTCGACTTGGGATTCGTCACGGCTAAGAAAATCATCAGCCACTGCCACTGATCAAAGCATTTAACTGTGGGATCTATGGCCTTGGGTGGATCTCTTCCCTGCCCTCTCCCTATCTTCCCAGCTATGAGGTGGAATTCATCCTTCCTACAGGGTGGTGAAAGAGAGCCAGATGAGCTCAGAGAGGCAGATTCTTAGAGGCGACATCCAGGTGATTCTCTCTTGGGAAGGATGGTGTTGGTGCCGTGAGAAAGAGCTCTGGCCTCCAAGCCTGATTTGGGTTCAGATCCCAGCCCCTTCTAACTGTGTGGGCGAGTCACTCAATCTTGGAGCTTTCATTTCTTCCTCTATAAAAGGGGGGGGGGTCCATTCAGAGTCTCCCTAAGGTCATTTCCAGCTTAAACTCCGGTGATCCCATTCTCCCATTCATAAAGGTCATTCCTTCTTCCACAGGCGGGCCAATGAGGGCTCTGAAAGCAGGAGGCTGGGGGAGGGCAGTCAGGGGCTACCAACCCCAAGTCAATCAAGGTTAATGACTCACTTGGAGAAGGGGGAGGCCCAAAACCCGGGGCAGCCAGGCTGCAAATCCAAACCGACTTGGAAATGTAGCCACTTAGGGGGATTAGTCAAAGGATTAACAGAACCCCCCCCACACAAAGCTGGCCTTATAAGGCAGGATTAGCACCTCAAGCCCACCCTGGAAGACGCTGGCCTTGCTGAGCCAATCTAGCTTCCTGGGTCCTTCCAAGAGAGAAACAGCCCTAAGGGACACAGGGATTCTTATCTGGAGGGGGAGACTGAGGGAGATGTGGAAGAAAATAAATCCGGCCCCCTCACCCTCCCCCCAAACCTAACCCCAGTTTTGTACTTTTGTTCCCATCAGACTAGGTTGTCCCCAGCCTTCTAAAGCAAGGCCAAGTCCACATGTTTACAGCCCAGGCCCTACCTCAATACCTTTAAGATGTAACTTTATTCACCAGCCCCCCCCCCCCCATTTCTGGGTACCTCCCATCTTTTGCTTTGGGGACAAATAAGAGAGAGCAGAAAGAATCCTCAGCATACTGAACATCTGAGCCAGCAGCTGCTTCATCTGGTCCCACCTCCCTCATTTTCCAGGGGGCAGAGAGGTGTATCAGGAGGCTGCCCCTTCCCAGCCCACAAATAAGACACAGCAGAGACTTGCTTTGAGAATGGAGTCATGTTTGGACAGAGAGCCCCACCAGCACCCCAGGAATGTCAATGATCCACCCCAGTCACTGGGGTCTCCCACGGTCTGCCCCTCCCCCAGCAGGTCCAGACTTCCCATCCTAGGGCTGAGGTTGGGAACAAGCCCCAGTGAAGCCCCTGGCCATGAGGCTCACCCAGAAGGGTTGGGTTTGCAACCATTCACACACACTGGTACCAGAGTTGTTTGGTCCCCAACACCTAGCCCGACCTGCTCTTTTAGACCTGCCATTGTCCCTCCCCCAAAAAAACTTAGAAAAAGGCCTTTAAAGAGGGGGTCATTTGGTCCCAAGGCAGTGACTGCCACCTTCAGTGTAGACCTGCCATCCTCCCTCCCCTCCTCACAATGCACACAGACACGACCCCCAACTCCCAGATAGGTTTCATTCTGTTGTACACTAAACCTAGCGGGTTACCAGGAGAAGAGCCTTCTCCCTTTCAGATTCAATGAGTTATAAAGTTCTATGGGTCTGCATCAGAGAGGGGAGGGTAAAATGGCCCTAGGAATCGGCCCCTCCCCATTTCCAACCCCAGGAAGCAGGGCCCCTCACCCCTTTCCCTGTCTGAGTGAAAAAATCAGCTCCAAGAACTTTGTCTAGTTTGGGGAGAACTTGTGCCGCATCCAGGGTCTCACACTGGTGAGTGACCTAACTGTGGGCTGGGTCTCCTGCTTGAAATTGCTGAAGACAGAAGGGAAAAAGGGGAAATTCCCCCCACCCCCACCCCCAGGGCTGGAAAGAAGGCTAGACAAGAAGGGTGTGAAGAACTGGCTCCAGACCCAGCTCCCAGCCTCCCTCCTTGGGAGCCTCAGTCAAGTCTCCAGGAGGAACTAAGAGAGAACCTTTTGATCTCCTCTAACATGGACAAAAAGGGGGACAGGGTCCTTAGAAGCTGAAAGTCTCCACTTATGGCAAGGCCTCCCCTGAGAGATGCCAAGCAGAGCCAGGAGACAGCAGTGGACACTTCCTGGTTTCCTCAGGGCCCTTTTCCCAAAAGGTAAGAGGCCATCCCTCACTCCCAGCTAGTCACCCTCATTCACTTATTCAAGCACATCACTCACACACACACTCACACACACACACACACACACACCTCTTCCAGGAGCTCCCCCCTTCCCTCCCTGGCCCTCCCCTCCCCAGGGTCATCGAAGGCTTAGCTGGGACACCATGTAGACAAGGCCCACCAGCAGGAGCCCCCGAACTCCCAGCATCATGACCAAGAACAGAAGAAGAATGGACATCACCGGCTCCACCACCTGGTCCCCCAGGTGCCACAGGGGGAAGCCCAGGTTCACCAGCTGCTGGTTGATATCAGAGAATGGGGAGCGATGGGCACCCGGCCTGGGCCCCAGGTGATGGATGTTTGGGGCAGGGCCCCCATGAGCTTGGCCTTCTCCTCTGGTGAAAAAGTTCTGCAGAGAAATAGAAAGAAATAGGGGAAGGAGATAGTACAGTCATATAGAGTGAGAAGACCCGAGTGGAATTTGAATACTGGCTCAGCAAACGATTGCAGGTGTGTGACTTTAGGTAAGCCACTGGATCCCTATGGGCCTCAGTCTCTTCATCTGTAAAATGACCTCTGAAGTCCCTTCCAACTCCCAAAAGTGCAGTGGAATCCTGAGCAACCGAAGGAAGGAAGGCACCATGGAGAACAGGGGCTGAGAGATAATCAGACCAAGATGCATTCCCTATTACCAATATTTATCAAAACAGCCAATTGGGCAGACAGTGGTCACCTCCAAGGCAATGCCAACTCCTCCCCCTTCAGCCACATGGCTCAGAATCCCAGGTAGACCACAAGATCCTTGAAATAAATCATAAGATCATATAGTTAGAGGCAATAAAAACCTCATTGATTGGGGGCAGCTAGGTGGCGAAGTGGATAGAGCACTGGCCCTGGAGTCAGGAGTACCTGGGTTCAAATCTGGCCTCAGACACTTAACACTTACTGGCTGTGTGACCCTGGGCAAGTCACTTAACCCCAATTGCCTCAATAAAAAAAAAAAATCTCATTGATTAATGATGAGGATGATGATGATGCAATGGTCAGAAAATCATAGAACACTGAAGGATAATAGGAAGGTAGAAATGGACCTTGGACAAATCACTGTCAGAACTCCATCAAAGAAAGGAATTAAGGCAGTTAGATGGAAGCCTGGGAAGATCATTAACCTGAAGGCAGGTAATCCAAGTTTGAATCCTACTTCATAATTAATTAACTGTGTGACCCTGGCCAAGTCATTTAAATTCTGCCAGCTTTAGTTTCTTCATTTGCAAAATGCGGGTGATAATAGCACCTACTTCCCAGGGTTGTGAAGATGAAATGAGATCATATTTGTAAGGCGCTTTGCAAACCTTAAAGTGCTATGTAAATGTTAGCTATTATTAGTATAACAAAGATAATAGCTGGTGGGCTTTAAGCACTTTACATATATTATTTTATTTGAGTCTTTCAACAACCCTGCAATGCAAATATGTCCATTTTACAGATAGAAAAGATAAGGCTCATAGAGATAAAATGACTTGCCCAGCAGCTAACAAATATCAAGGACAGGATTAGAATGGGGGGGGGGGGGGGGTCTGCCAGACTCCAAGTCCAGTACACCTCCCACTGTGCTACCTAAACAGAAGCCCAGAAAGTGAAAGCAACTTGCCCAAAGTCACACAGTGAACAACCCAAGTGGGGCTGAAATCCAAGTTTCTGGCATCCTGCACAATCTCCCTGGGGAACTTATCTTTCCTTGTCTCCCTCAGAGAAACTAACCCAGGGCTGGGCATACGGGAGGTGTTTGTTGAAGGTCTCAAAACAGGAAAGGGACAGATTCAGGCTGAGAAAGAAGAGATGCATCTGACCATGCTTCAAAGCCAAGCACACACAAGTGTGCTTTGTACAAATGTCCTCTTTCACTTCTTCCCTCCTTTGAAAGGGGGACATGGGCATCATTTTACAGTTACTGGCTAAAGCTTTCTGCCTGCTTCTACCACTCCCCTTCAGTTTCATTCTGCTTTAGTTTTTGTTTGTTTGTTTGTCTTGGTGAGTCAATTAGGGTTAAGTGACTTGCCCAGGGTCACACAGCTATTAAGTATTAAGTGTCTGAAACCGGATTTGAACTCAGGTCCTCCTGAATCCAGGGCCAGTGTTTTATCCACTGCATTCTGTTTTGTTTTTTAAGAATTTCTCACTTCAATCTAATTGTAGACCTTTAATATCTGCCTTCCACAGAGGTGACCAGGGCCGCTAGGTGGTGCAATGGATAGAGCACTGGCCCCAAAGTTGTGAGGACCTGGGTTCAAATCTCACCTCAGACCCTTACTAGCTGTGTGACCCTGGACAAGTCCGCCTTAAATATCCAGGGCCATCTCCAGTCATCCTGATCTATATCTTGCCACTGGACCCAGATGGCTTCAGAGGAGTGAGTGAGGTTGGTGACCTTGCACAGCCCTCCCTCACTCAGATCCAGTTCACTGAAAGTCATGACATCATCCCAATGCCATGGTCCTCTTTGAAACAAAGGACAAACAACAATAACCCACAGAGGCAGATCAGCAACTTCTCTGTAATCTGGAGTCTAAGAGAACTGCATTAAGAAGTCAAATGACTTGTCCAGGGTCCTATAGCCAGCAGGTGCCAGATACAGATCTTCCTGGTAGGGAGGTCAGACTTCTCTCCATGACACCATGCTACCTCAAGGGGAAGTTTGCTAGACAAGGAGTCTCCTGCCACTTTGGGGAGTCCAAGAAACCATCATTTATGAGGACAATTCTCCATCCTGGGAGTCGGGTCACTTGAGCCACCATGATGTAGTAGTTGAAAGAAGCCTGGGTTTGAATCCAAGCTCTGATTGTCTCCTGCTGGGTGAACCTGAGCATGTCACTCTATCCCTATGAGCCTGTGTAAAATGGGAATGGTATTCACACTATCTACCTCCCCAGGTGGTTATAGGAGAAGCCAAGATGAGTCCCAGGGGTTGGTGTCCCATACCTGCCGAGATGTAATGTTCCGAAAGGGCGTGTTGGCCCTGGCTCGAGGGTCATCGTCTTGTACAATGTCCCCATTGGCTAAGATCCTCACCATCTTCAGAGGCGCTGGTGGGACCTGCAACAACAAAAATAATCCTTTAAAGTTCACAAGAGTTCTCTCCTTACTGCAGCCCTATGAGGTAGACATGCTGTGCTTATTGTCCCGATGTTACAGAGGTCCTGCAAAGGGAAATGACTGGCCTACTGTTTGATGGCTATTGGGTATTGCAGTTGACCTTCAAATCCCAGGTCCATAAAGGTCAGGGAAAGAGAAATGTTGTGTTGTTGTTGTTGTTTTTTTAACATAATGCTAGAAGGAGGTGGGGGGTAATCAGCCAGAATTAGCTAACTAGAAAATTTCCAGTCTGGAAAGAGATACATCAGCAATGGGAGGCAATGGCCTCTGTACCCACTCTGAGCAAGATGCCCTCAATCTAGCTGGGAGCCAGAACACCTGGGTCCTCTCCCAGCTGCACTCGGTTGCCTCCATTTCACTATCTGAGAACTGGGAAAACAGCAACTAGGATCTGCTGAACAGAGTCTGGCACATTAATTGAATGGTATATGACTGTGCCAGAAGGAATAACAGACATGACGATTATATTAAGAGGGAGAGAATGATGAAACAGAGCCTGGAGTGTAATACAAACTATGACTACAATAATTAAGTGAAGTCAACAGGGAAAACAACTTCCAGGGTCCGTGTCAGCCCGGGGCCTTCATTTCTGTTAACACCGATAACAGCCTTGGGGGAATATGGTTTGTAAGAGGGAGGAGCAGTGTAGGCCAAGAAGCCTGGCCAGTGGTCAGAGACAGGGAACAAAAACGCCAGCCTGAACATAGTTTTTATTTTTGCTGCATCATCCTGGGTTCAAATTCGAGCCCTGCCACTGCATGACTCCAGACAAGTCCCTGGACATCTCTGGGCCTCAAAGGCGTCACAAAATGTAGGGCTTCATCTCCAAAGTCCCTGCTAAGGTCTCAAGCTCAACTCAGGGGGTCTTCCTGGCCTCACCCAGCCGACACTGCTGAGCAAAGGAGTGGGGTGGCATTGTAGAAATTGCACCGAGGATCCCTGTATAATTGCAGCCCTCAGAAACTGGGGGGCAGAAATCGGGACGCTTACCAACTCAGTGCCTCTTTTAGGGGAGGTGGGGTGGAGGGGCGCGTAAGAAAGAAGCCAGCGTCCGATCTGTAAGAGATGCAGGAGATGGAGACCCTGGCTGCGTCCAGAGCCAATCTCCCGGGCACACAGATGATCGGATTGAAACCTTGGAAGGACATGAGAGCCCCTCACTTACAGACCAGGAAATCGAGCCCGCAGAAAGCCAAGGGCCCGGCCCAAGGTCAGCCAGGTAGAACACGGCGCGGAAGGCAGGTCCTCCCCAGGGCCCCCGACTCCAGATGCAAGGCTCTGCCCACCACCCCAGCACGTAGTCCGTGCCCAGGCGGTCGTCCTCCTCCAGGCACCTTCCCGGGAGTCGGAAGCGAGCAGCCTGGCAGAGCCGATGGCGAGGCAGAGGCCGCACAGCCCAAAGGCCGGGGACGGAGGACGGAAGGCAACCTCTGCTTTCCAGGCCCCTCCCAGCTTTCTCCAGGAGCGCCGGGTCCGTGGAATAGGGGGCAAGCCCCAACCCATGTCCCACGCCCTCCCTACCTGTGGGGATGCAGCTCCCGAGCCGGTCGCTGTCCACTGCCGGCCGGCCTGGCTCGCGGCAGCTGAGGGGCGGCTCTAGCACTCCGGCCCCACCTCCCACTTCCTCCAGCCTGGCATGACAGGAAGCGACAGAGAGAAGACGCAGGAGCTCAGCATTCCCCTCTTAAGGCCCCTGGGAGAAATTGCAGCTGGCCGGACTTCGCACTCAGAAGGTGAGCCTAGGGCGCCGGAGGAGGGGACCTCACCTGCACGATCCACCCGGACCCCAAGAGCATTATCCCCCTTTCTACAGTTTGCCCTCCCAAGCTTCTCAAGGAGGGGAAGATAATGAGGAAAGTGAGTCCAAAAGTCTGGGTTCAATTTCCCCTGGCCTGCTCCTTACTAGTTGTGTGATCTTGGGCAAGTGATTTCCTCTCTCTAGGCTTTCTTTTCCTTTGTAAAATGAGGGGCTTGGATTAGCTGACTGCTAAAGTCGTTTCCATCTCTAAGCCCTCCAAATCACTGTCCCTCCCACTTCAGATCCCCTCCAACCACAAGACCACTTCTTTCTTCTTCTGCAATCTTCAAGAGTTCTTAACATGGGGCAAGAGAACTTGCTTTTTAAATATATTGAGAACAGTTTCGAAATAATTAGTTCCTCTTATAATCCTTTGTATTTCATCTTATGCATTTAAAAACATTATTCTGAGAAGGAGTCCATAGACTTTATAAGACTAACAACAGCAACAAAAAAGCAAAGGGTTAAGAACCTCGGATCTAATTAATCCAGCGTCCATCTTGCTCTCAGCTGGCTGACAACTAATCAGACAATTCATCAATCAGTCAACAAATATTTAGTGAGCAGCTGGGTGCGAAGCACTGCAGGAGACCTGAAGTTTTTCTATTCAATTCAATTCAAAAGACATCAATTAAGTGTACAGAATCCTAGACTAAGCAATGGGAGAGATCAAAGTTTAGATAAGACAAAGTTCTTGCTTTTGAAGACTTTAAGGGGGTGAAGGAAGAGCTAAGGGAAAAAAAAAACAAAGATGCCCCTAATACACAATATTCTGACAGAGAAGGAAACTATGTATCACAGCCTATTTTGCTGTCTGAAATCTGAGGATGGAAAAAGTCATCACTGACTGAGAGGATCAGGGAAGACTTCCTGGAGGAAGTAGCATTTAAGTTGGATTTTTAAGTAATGGGTCTGATACTTGGGGAACAGTTGAACAAATATTTTGTTATAAATGAATGGAATGGAATATTGGGCTTCAAGAAATGGCAGCAAAATGTAAAGAACGTGGGTAGAATTATATAAAATGATGCAAAGCTAAGAATGTAGACAGAAAACTATATAGGATAATTTTGTCACTTGTTAAAATTAATTTCCCCATTTTTGTTTTGTTTTTACAATAAAAACCCTTGAATGAAAGGGGGGCACTCTATGGGTGTGGCATATTACTTTGGTGGATTTTAACAGCTTTTTTTCTACTTTAAATCTTTGGTTTGGTTTGGTTCTACTTTGAATCTTAATTGGGAGGGACATCTTGCTGGGTAAGGTAAGGAAAGAAAAGGAATAGGATATGTGTGTGTGTGTGTGTGTGTGTGTGTGTGTGTGTGTGTGAAAATAACATTCGTATTTCTATGCAGCCTTTTTATAAACTTAATAGCTCTCAACAAAAAAACAAACATTTAAGTATACAGGCAACATTTTAAAAACCACTCACCAAATATATGTGGAAGTGTAAAATTCTGATGTTTTCTGAATATCAACTCTGCCTGTGGGAATCATGGGAATCCCTAATTCTTCTCCATCTCTTATACAGTGACTTTCCTTGCTCTTTCCTTGGTAGCACCCCTCTCCCCCACTTCATATTTATTCTTTTTTTTTTAATTTAGGATTTTATTTTTTCCCCAAACTACATGTAAAAACAAATTGTAATATCTTTATTCTTTATAAATTTTGTATTTACCTACATATAATCATACTTGTGCCTTCCCCAGTAGAATATAAGCCACAGGTGGACAGGGGCTATCTCAGTTGTTATTTTTGTATCCCAAGCACCTGGCACATAGTAAACATTTGCTTGGTAACTGAATACATGAAGCTGAGAGAAGGACCAGGAAGAGAGTGTGATATATCTTAACCCCTGAGAGAAGTAGGTCAGTCAGTAAGTCAATTAACATGCATTAAGTGCCAACTATGTGCCAGGCACTGTGTTAAGTGCTAGAGATACAAAAAAGGGCAAAATACAGACCCTGATCTCAAGGAGCTCACAATCTAATGGGGGAGATAACAAGCAGATAGATCTGCATAAACGGAATATACAAAAGAGTGGGATAGTCAACTGGGTGAAATGTATTGGAGAGACGGAGACTGAAAAGGACAGACCACTGATTTTAGCAATTAGGAAGTCTTTGGATAGGGCAGTTTGACAAAGGTAGGTGCTAACAGATCATTGCTGTTGTTGTTCATCCTTCATTCTGGAAGAGGACCAATGACATCAGGAGGGTGATGTCTTGACTTGCAGTGAATTGGATTTAAGTGAGTCAGAGCTGTGCAAAGTCATTAGCCTCCATCTCTCCTCCAAAGTCATAGGAATCCAGGGGCAAGTCATAGGTCAAGATGTCTTTTAAAACTAAGGTCTTTCCCAGGTCTCAGTTTGTCTGAGACAATGCCTATTCAGTAATCCCAGATTGCAAGGGGTTGAGAAGAGAGTGGAGAGTGAAGAAGTAGAGGCATCCATCAACCCATGCCTTGTTTGATTTAATTCAAGAAATAACTCCCTGCCTTCCAGGAGCTCACAGTCTAGTTGAAGAGACAAGTCAGACATGCATGAGAAGATAATACAAGGTATCATCTGCAAGGTGCCAACAGAAGACTCAGGAATTCAGAGGAAGGGCTTTAGAGGCCATCTTGTCTGACTCTCCCATTTTACAGAAGAAGAAACTGAGGCCTAAAGAAGAAAAGTAACTTGCCCGAGGTTATAAAGGCAGCAAATGACAAAACTAGGACTTAAAGCTAGGTATTTTGACTAAATAATAGCAATAGTAACTCACAATTTAAAGTTTACAAATCACATTCCTCACAAAGATACTGTGAGGTAGGTAGCTAGTGCAGGTATATCCTCCCCATTCTACAAATGAGGATTTTGAGGTTCAAAAATATTTGGTGACATGCCTAAGGTCACACAAAGCGTCAGAGGCAGAATTTGTATCCAAATCTTTGGACAAATTCAGGATTCTTTCCATTCCAAAAAGATAGAAGGCAGTAAAGAAATATGATGACCTCCTTGTCTTATCAATCTATCACTTCAGCAAAAACACTGAACCCCTGAAAAGTGTTATAATCTTTTCTTATAGACCTTTGAGTTTCTTTTTACTAGTCTTATTTTTACTTATACCTCTAGTTTTCTCATCCTCTTCTTTTCAAATAACTCTCTACACCTCCTACTCCCTAACCAGTAAGCCATCCCTCAGAACTAAGAGGAAGGAGAGAGGGAGGGAGGGAGGGAGGAAAGGAAGGAAGGAAGGAAGGAAGGAAGGAAGGAAGGAAGGAAGGAAGGAAGGAAGGAAGGAAGGAAGGAAGGAAGGAAGGAAGGAAGGAAGGAAGGAAGGAAGGAAGGAAGGAAGGAGGGAAGGAAGGAAGGAAGGAGGGAGGAAGAGAGGGAAGTTCTGTTAAACTAAACTGCACATTGGCCACATCTAACAGTATGTGGAACATTCCACAGCCACACTTCAGACACCTGTGTTAAAAGGAGAGCTGGGAGAAGGCAGATCAAATGTAATTACACACGGTTCCACTTCACATTTTTGCTTCTTTCCATTTACATTGTTCTAGTCATTGTGTATATTGTTTCATTCTGTTTACTTTGCCCAGCATCCATTCATATAATGCTTCCTGAGTTCTTTATATTCATTGATTCTTGTGGTATAGTAATATTCCATCACATTCATGAGTCATGATTGGTTTTTGCCATTCCCTGATCACTGGACATCTACTTTGTTTCTAGTTCTTTCTTCACACACACACACACACACACACACACACACACACACACAAAGTGTATATATTGGGTATATATTGAAACATTCTTTCTTTCTTTTACTTCCTTGGGATATGTGCCTAGAAATGGTAACTGAGTCATAAACAGGGAGTTCTGGTTTAATAATAGCTAGGAGAATATATGTACTACATACTTTTAGGTTTAATCTGCATTTTTAACATTTTCTCCATCACATTTAAGTCAACAAAGCAATAAATTAAACTACTATTTGTAGGAGTTGCCAATCTCTGAGGTGTAAAGGCTCATATTGAAATTTAACAATTGGGGGGCAGCTAGGTGGCACAGTGGATAAAGCACTGACTTTGGATTCAGGAGGACCTGAGTTCAAATCCGGCCTCAGACACCTGACACTTACTAGCTGTGTGACCCTGGGCAAGTCACTTAACCCTCATTGCCTTGCCAAAAAGAAAGAAAGAAAGAAAGAAAGAAAGAAAGAAAGAAAGAAAGAAAGAAAGAAAGAAAGAAAGAAAGAAAGAAAGAAAGAAAGAAAGAAAGAAAGGAAGGAAGGAAGGAAGGAAGGAAGGAAGGAAGAAAGGAAGGAAGAAAGAAAGAAAGAAAGAAAGAAAGAAAGAAAGAAAGAAAGAAAGAAAGAAAGAAAGAAAGAAAGAAAGAAAGAAAGAAAGAAAGAAAGAAAGAAAGAAAGAAAGAAAGAAAGAAAGAAAGAAAGAAAGAGAAAGAAAGAAGGAAGGAAAGAAAGAAATTTAACAATTGGGCCCTCAAAAGTGGGTTCACAATGATTTCAGCACACAGCTGGGTAGAGTATGAACATTTTAGTTAGTTTTTTAACCATAGCTGTAAGTTCCTTTTCTGAATGGTTTGGGCCAATTTACAACTTTACCAGAAGAGTATTGGTGTGTCTGTCTTTCTATGGTCCCTCCAATATTGACTAATTTGATATTTTATCATCTTTGTCAATTTTCAGGGCATAAAGTGAACCCTCAGAATTGTTTCCATCTGCATTGCTCTTGCTATAATTGATTTGGAGTAATCTTTTATATAGTAGTTTGCAATTCTTATAGTGGTATGTGGTGTAGGAAGCTGCTATAAATCAATTTCTGCCAATTGATTTTCCAGTCTTTCCCAAAGTTCTCAAATATGGAGTTGTTTTCCAAGTCACTTATGTTTTTTGATTTATTGAATGCTCAGTTATTGAGTCAAATTGTTTCTGATTCTTCCTTATGTAGTCTTATCCACTGTGCAGCTTTTCTATTTTTAACCTGCCAAGTAGTTGTGATAGTTGTTACTTCATAACATAACTTGATATACGAAAAAGTGATTCCTCCTTTATTCCTCCTTTTTTTCCTATTACTTCTCCTCCTATCATTTTAATCAGAGTTTGATCAAAAGAAGGCTCTTCTATAACTCCGAAAGAAGTAAAGAGGAGAATGCTTTCAGCTTTAGACCTAATCTTGGCAAACATCACTCCTCCCCTAGAGTCATTACCATAAAGATATGATGAATTACAAGTGTGTACCCATGGTTGGGCAGGTATTACCCAGAGTTCCCCAAGTTCCTGTGGCTTTTTTTTAACCTAAAATAGAAGTGACAGTCACAGGGAGAAAGTGAGACCCAGAGATACGAGGCCATTGACAGTGCACCTCCTACATCATGTAATAACTGGCAGTTATCATTTGTATGGCACACATGAATGATCAAGACTAGAGAATGTGTCCAGACGCAAGTGAGTCAAAGATAGACTAGGACCAGAACAAGGAATTTGAGATTGGTCAGGTAGACCTTGGGCTAGGTGAGAAGCACAAACAAACTCACTATGCAACACCTTCCCTTTCCCCCTCCTTTCCCAGAGGGAGAGAATTGATTTCTGCTTGAGTGGGAGGAAGATGAAAGGAGAAAGGAGAGAGTTATTTGTCCTCTCTGGAGCAGCTAAAGCCACTGGAATTTGGAAGCTTTATTCATTTAATGGTATATTCTCACTTCTGTGCTATTTAAAGTTGTTGAGAGCAAAAGCATTTTCTATTGATAATAATTTTGGGGGGCAACTAGGTGGCGCAGTTGATCAAGCACCAGCCCTGGATTCAGGAAGACCTGAGTTCAAATCCAGTCTCAGACACTTGACACTTACTAGCTGTGTGACCCTGGGCAAGTCACTTAACCCCAATTGCCTAATAATAATAATAATAATTTTCCAGAGTACTTCTATGATCAGATCACACCCTAGACATTTTCCTTGAACACACAGAGCTAGATGAAATGATCCTGAAAGTTGGAAGTGGGGCAGCTAGACGGCACAGTGGATAGAGCACTGGCCCTGGAGTCAGGAGTACCTGAGTTCAAATCCAGCCTCAGACACTTAACACTTACTAGCTGTGTGACCCTGGGCAAGTCACTTAACCCCAACCCTCACTAAAAAAAAAAAAAAATTGGAAGCTTGGGGAATTGATACCTTTTTGCCTGAGGGTACCTTGGCAATGAAGTAGCTGAGGCTACTGTGGCGGCTAGGCCTGCTCATGATTCAGGATTTCTGGCACACATAACCCTATGGGGACCCCTTTCCACTAAGACACTCCTTCACCAGGGACTTAGATAGCTAATGTGTAAAGTCCATCAAGGCAGGAAGGGTCTGGGTCTTATACTTCTCTTATATCCCCTTCAGAGCCTAACACAGGACTAGGCATATAATATCTACTCAGTCCTTGCTACCTTGTTTAGTCATTGCTCCTCCAAAGTGTCCAGTCAACCTCAGGAAGCCAGTTGTTACTGGGGTGATCAAAAAGGGGCTTCTTTAAGGTAACAATGAGTGAGGAATCTGGGATGGGGGGAGTGACCAGAAATCGAGGCATGGGTAAAGAAGTTATGGTATATAAATGTGAGGGAATACTGTCTCTGTTGAACATAATGACCAATTATAACTTCAGAAGATTAATAATGAAACATGCTAAGCCCCTCATAGTAGAGAGGTGAAGAACAATATGTAGGATGAGACAGGTTTTATTTTGTTTGTTTTTTATGACAGTCAGCATGAAAATGTGTTTTGATTGACTGTCCATGTTTGTAATCAGTCTTGTTTTTATTGTGTTCTCAGTAGGGGCAGGATGAGGAGTGGAAGAAGAAGGTAGATGATAGCTGATTAAAACAAATTAAACATTTCTAAAAAGCACCTTCTACCTGCCAGGCAAACACAAGCAGACCTTAGATTTCAGAGCCCTGGGTTCCAGTTGTCTCTGACACATACTAGCTCTGTGAAAGTCACTTGGATCCTCTCGGTGGATGGAGTCTCCGAGGAACAAACAGTAACTGATCAGGGAGTTCCTTACAGCAATGAAACTGCAGCTTAGGGGAAAAAAACAACAACATGTGCTAAGCCCTAAGGATACAAAGATAAGAAAGGGTAAACTGGTGGGTTTCAGGAACAGGACAAGGGATGGGGGGGGGATCATTCCCATATTTCCCTCTGGGAAGGAAACATCAGGAGCAGCTTTCAAAGAAGGACTGAGACGGAGAGTGGGGAGGGGTGCTGGCTGAGTGTTCGATACATTGCTTTAATGAAGCCTTGAGCCACAATTGGTCTTTTCAAGGTGGAACATATGTTCAGGGCTTGGTGAGAGGAAGGGAAAGAGCTTTGCCTGGGAGACTTTGGGGTGCTGATTCTCAGAGCCTTATCTGAGGAAGAAAGAGGCTTTCCCAAGTCAGCCCAGAGCCTCTAACAGCATCACTCTGAGTTACAAAGGAAGAGAAAGGAATCATGATCCCTGAGATCTCCACACCTCAGGCACAGGGGAAAGGGGCAAAGCTCTATTTGGTTCTAGCTTTGTTTCCAGTTCTCTGGTCAGCCTTGAACAGCCCTCCCTCTCTGGGCTACCATCTTTAGCATTCAAGGAATACAAGTCTTTGTTTTTGGCTGAAGGTAGCATAGGATCATGGATTTAAAGCTGGCAGGGAATTTAGAGATAATCTAGCACAATCTTTACATTTTGCAGAAGAGGAAACTGAGGCACAGAGAAATTAAACAACTTCCAACCTCCTAGCTTAGTAACCTCTATGTTTTCCTCAACTACTCACACTCCCTCCTCATATTCAATCAGTTGCCAAATCTTGCTGGTTTTACCTTCAAAACATATCTGGAAGCTGAGGCCTTCTCTCTTCTCCTAACTGCTGCCTTAGTCTAAATCCTCATCACTTCTTACTTGAATTATAGCCATCTCTCCCCACTTCAATCCATTCTCTTGGTGTTGATAGAGAAGCGATGCTTGTACCTCTGGATCCATGGTGGGACCTTGCCCTACGGTATATAACCCAAATAGCTTGGACTCTCCCTGAAAAGAAAATTAACTTAAGGTGTCTGGAAAAGCATTGATTCAAAATTATGATGAGTCCCTCCTTCACAATGGAACCCATCTAGGAATCCAGCAGGATTATTGTCCCACCTGAAGATCTTAAACTCTCTCCAGAAGGAAATAAATTTGGGTTTTCTAGAGAGTTGACCCCACTCCAGTGATCCATAAAGACAACAGTGTGCTAGGAAGTGTTTAACAACCAGCTTGGAATGGGACAAGGTGAACTCAGGACACACTTTTAACTTTAATCTACATTGTTAAACATTTTTCCATCACTTTCTTAAGTCTAGAAAATTTAAAAATTCAAATCAAATTCTGATCTATAGAATTTTCCATTTCTAAGGTGTAAATATTTGAACTGGAAATTTAACAGTTAGTTATCTCAAGAACCAGTATGAGCTGGCTCCAACCATAGCCCAACTAAAATACCTCAAACTTTATGGTACCAGTGTAACTCTGGTATATGGCATCCAATATGGGCACCCTCACTCCCACCCTTCTCTCTCTGGGCTGGTTGCCTCACCCCAACCAGCCTTCCTATTCTCTTATCTACCTCTACTACTACAACTAGATCATACCAAGATAGACTTGTCCTAAGCAGGAAGGGGGAAAATACAGGCAAAGAATCTGACTTGTGTTTCTTCCACTTACAAAACATCACCCTGATGATCAATTTAAAGGCCCGCTCTGCCTTGAACTCTAGTTCCTAGTTCGATAATTCAAACCCTACTGTTGCAGCCTAGATAGCTCTCATTCCAACATCTACTCTCTCCTTCCCTCTATCAATCCTAAGGCATTTTAAAGTTGCATAGGATCATAGATTTGGAATTGGAAGAGACCTTAGAGCTCATCAATTCGACCTTCACCCATTTTACAGATAAGGAAACTGAGACTGAGAGAGACAGGGTGACTTACCCAGTCACATTGCTACTAAGTGGCAGAGGTGGAATTTGAACCCAGGTTCAAATCCAATGTTCTTTCCCCTGCAACAAAATTTAAATGGGGGAAGTAAGCATTCTTATTTCTATAATCAAAGTGATCTTATGTTCATCATGGTGGGAAAATGAACCTGGATTTTCTTTCTTTTTTTTTTTTGTTTTTAGTCAGGCAATTGGGGTTAAGTGACTTGCCCAGGGTCACACAGCTAGTAATAAGTGTTAAGTGCCTGAGACCAGATTTGAACTCAGGTCCTCCTGAATCCAGGACCAGTGCTCTATCCACTGTGCCACCTAGCTGCCCCTGAACCTGGATTTTTAAAAGCCTGAACCAATGGAGTTCAAGCTCTTTCAGGTCCTACCAACTTGAAAAGGTTTTGAGAATAGCCCTGGCAATGAGCTACAAAGAACCTTGGAGGCCATCACATTCAACATTCTCATTTTATAGATGAACAAACTGAATTACAATTACAGTGAGGCAGTCGGGTGGCATTGTGGATAGAACACTAGACTTGGAGTTATCGAGATCTGAGTTCAAATCCTATTTCAGGCACTAGCTATGTGACCCTGGACAAGTCATTTAACCTCTCTCAGCCTCAGTTTCCTAATCCATAATAAGAGGATTATAATGCCATGTATTTCAGAGTTGTTCATAGGACCAAAATAGGCAATATATAGAAAACATTTTCCAAACCTTAAAGTACTATATAAATGTTAGCTTTTGTTATCATTAAATGCTTTGCCCAGTATGACACAGTTAAAAAGTGCCGGAGGTGAGATTTGAACCCAGTTCTTCCTGACTCCAAGTCCAGTGCCTTCTTTACCTCTCAGAAACATACATTCCACCAGAATTTGAACTCAGGTCACCAGGTACACATTCTAGTAGGCCAAGCATCACACTGTGTAACCAAATCAAAATTAAATTCCTATTTCCTGTAGGTAGAAAAGACTCCAGAGAGACCCATGGGATAGCTAATAGATAGATATAGATAGATAGATAGATAGATAGATAGATAGATAGATAGATAGATAGATAGATGATAGATAGATAGATAGATAGATAGATAGATAGATAGATAGATAGATAGATAGATAGATAGATAGACGGACGGACGGACGGACGGACGGACGGACGGACAGACAGACAGACAGACAGACAGACAGACAGACAGACAGACAGATAGATAGATAGATAGATAGATAGATAGACAGACAGACAGATAGATAGATAGATAGATAGATGATAGATAGATAGATAGATAGACAGACAGACAGATAGATAGATAGATAGATAGACAGACAGATAGATAGATAGATAGATGATAGATAGATAGATGATAGATAGATAGATAGATAGATAGATAGATAGATAGATAGATAGATAGATGATAGATAGATAGATAGATAGACAGACAGACAGACAGACAGACAGACAGACAGACAGATAGATAGATAGATAGATAGATAGATAGATAGATAGATAGATAGATGATAGGAAGGTAGGTAGATAGACAGACAGATGGATGGATGTATTACACTTCTAGTTTAGTCTTCACTGTCTGAGCAGCAACTCAAGGCTTTTCTGGCCAGCCAGGGCCTGGTTTATCTGCTGAATCATGAGTCATCTTCTCTAAGGAGGTGATAGGAAGTTTCAGAAGGTGCTACATGCCACAGGTCAGCTCCCAACAGCTCAGGAGGACGGTGCCAAAGCTAGATTCATTCACATCCATTTAGCAATTGCTGTTCAGTCTTTGCCACCCACTTAAGGAAAGAAACCCTAAACAACCAGCCAGCCAGAGACTTGAGGTCCAGCTCCGAAGAAGCACACTATTCTCGCTGCCTTGTGGTAGTTCCTATCGATGTTTCAGGGAGAGGATGGGGTGGGGGTGGGGGCAGGGATCCCTCTCCCCCCACCCCCACTCACAGGAAGTCTGAGGTAAATCTGGCGCTGCCATCCCAACAAAGAGAAGGGGGAGCTTTTCTCCTTTATCTGACCTAGTGACCATATAGTCTTGCTGGCTCAGCCACTAAATAATCTTTGAAACAGAATCACCCACCACAAGGACCAAGAGACCAACCAAGAGCCTCTAATTGTCCCTTAGCAAGGGATCAGAGCACATGTGTCCCTAAGGAATGCCCAGCTCAACTCCAACATCACATGAACACTACTGAGTGTCAGAGGCAGGATTTGATCTCCTACCATTGGATCCCACATCTCTGGGTGTGATTGCAACCTTGCCTCTTTCTTTAACCAAGGGGGAGACAGAACATAGTGTCATTAAGCAGATGATAGACAATATGCTACCACCTAAAGACCCCTATATATCCACAGAGTCACCTCTTCTCTTCACAAACACTAACAGCTAACATTTAGATAGCATTTCAAGGTTTGCAAAGGACTTTACAAATATACTCATTGCAACAAATCAATGAGGCAGGTGCTATTATTACCCCTATTTTGTAGATGAGGAAACTGAGTCTGAGAGGGATTAACTGACTTGTTCAGGATCAAGCAGCTATTAAGTGTGTGGGGCAGGATTTGAACTCAGGATTTCTGTCTCTAAGTCCGGTACTCCCCCATCTTTCTGCCTATAATTCTATCCCTACACGTGTTTCGTCCTGAGAAGTAATTGCCACGAAGTTTTCTGTTGGAGGAGGTTATCCAGTTCAGCCAAGATATACTGGCATGGCTCCATGGGCTGAGAAAACAAGGTAGTTGAAATGGTCCTGCACTGGAAATCAAAAGCCCTGCTCTGCTGCTGTTTCTTTATCTGTAAAATACGGAGTTGGATTAGATGATCTCTAAAATCCCTTCTAGCTCTAGTTTATGAGCCCATGAAATGGAAAATCTTAACTTTACAACCAAGGCATATTTTACAGGAATGACGGCAAATTCCTCTGTCTGACATTTAAAGTTCTTCACTCCCTGGCTTCCTCTCTACCTTTCCAGTCTTCTTACACATTACTCCCCTCCACGTCTCCGCAGACAAAAGTGTTGAGCAATATGCCAAGAGCCAACAGCCTTACTCTCATGAATGAAATCGGGCACTTGGCCCTTTGTGGACACAAAATGAGTTCTTGCCCTCAAGAAACTCACAGTCTAGTTGGAGGAGATGACACAAACAAGGAGAAAAAATATCCCAAGGAGGCAGTGTGTTGTAGTGGCTGGAGAGCTGGACAGTCAGAAAGACCCAGGTTCAAGTTCAGCTTCTAGCATGTATTTGTTGTAGGACCCTGAGCAAGTCACCTTCAACTCTCAATGCCCAGAAAGAAAGAAGGAAGGAAGGAAATAAAGAAGGAAGGAAGGAAGGAAGGAAGGAAGGAAGGAAGGAAGGAAGGAAGGAAGGAAGGAAGGAAGGAAGGAGGGAAGGAGGGAAGGAGGGAAGGAGGGAAGGAGGGAAGGAGGGAAGGAGGGAAGGAGGGAAGGAGGGAAGGAGGGAAGGAAGGAAGGAAGGAAGGAAGGAAGGAAGGAAAGAAGGAAGGAAGGAAGGAAGGAGGGAAGGAGGGAAGGAGGGAAGGAGGGAAGGAAGGAAGGAAGGAAGGAAGGAAGGAAGGAAGGAAGGAAGGAAGGAAGGAAGGAAGGAAGGAAGGAAAGAAGGAAGGAAGGAGGGAAGGAGGGAAGGAAGGAAGGAAGAAAGGAAGGAAGGAAAAAAATAGTATGTTTCAGTCTGTATTCAGATTCAATCCGTTCTTTCTCCGGAGGCAGATAGAATTTTTCATCATGAGTCCTTCAGGATTGTCTTGGATCGTTGTATTGCTGAGAATAGCTAAGTCATTCACAATTGTTCATTGTACAATATTACTGTTACTATGTACAATGTTTTCCTGGCTCTGCTCATTTCTCTCTGTATCAGTTCATGTAGGTCTTTCCAGGTTTTTCTGAGATCATCCTGCTCATCAGGAAATGCACTTTACCACTGGACTTTTGAAATAAGGACTGATCAAAACATCAATCGGTTCATAAATCTCTTAAAGTTTTTTTTTTCATTATTGCTATAATCATATAAATTCTTCTTCTGGTTCTGTTCATTTCACAATGCATCAAGTTCATACAAGCCTTCTCAGTTGTCTTTAAATCCATTATTTGTTATTTCTTATGGCCAAAAAATTTATATAAACATTTATATAACAATTTCTTCAGCCATTTCCCGAATGATAGATACTCACTTTGCTTCCATTTCTTTTTTTCTACCATGTCAAAAAAAGTGTTTGTGTGTCAGTATGAGTGTGAGTATGTGTATATACATATGTGTTCTTTCGCCCCTTTTACTACTTTGAGGTATATGTCTAATAGTGGTATTACTGGACCAAAGAGTATGTACAGTTCAGTGTCATTTGGGGTATAGTTCCAAATGACTTTCCTGAATGGTTGAACCAATTCACAGCTTCACTAACAGTGAATTCATGTACCTGATAGCTATTCCAACAATTGCCATTTTCCTTTTTTGTTCTCTTTGCCAATCTAATGGGTATGAGCTGGGACTTCAGAAGCCTATTAATTTTGTTTAATTTTGTTATAAATGATTCAGAGCATTTTTTTCACATGATTGCTAATTATGTGCATTTTTCTTGTTTTGAAAACTGCCCATTCCTATCTTCTAACCATTTATACATTGAGTAATGGCTTCTGTCCTTATATATTTATATTAATAGACAACATGTTGAATATCAAGCTTTTTTCAGAGATTTGTTGTGACCTTTGACCTAGTGATACCATTAGTGGGTTTATACCATGAAAAGAGGAAAGAGGAAAAGGACCCATATGTACAAAAGTATTTTTAGCAGCTCTTTTGGTGATAGCAAAGAAATGGAAACTGCCCATCAACTGGGGACTGTCTAAACAAGTTACAAAGTATGAATGTAATGTAATATTATTGTACTATAAGAGAATGATGAAGGGGAATGTTTTCAGGAAAACCTGGGAGGACCTGTGTTAACTGATGAAGAGTGAAGTGAGCAGAACCAAGAGAATGAAGTACAATATTACAGTAATATTGTAAAAATAATCAACTGTGAAAGACTTAATAAATCTGATTAACACAATGACCAACCACAATTCTGAAGGACACATGATGAAACACGCTTTCTATTTCCACATAGAGAGCTGATAGACTCAGAGTACAAACTGAAGCATATTTTTTCCTTTTTCTTTTTTTTTTCTTTTCATTTTAGACATGGCTAATACAGAAATTTGTTTACATGACTACACATATTTTAATGTTTTGTTTTTCTTGCCTTCTGAATGGGAGAGGCAGGGAGAATGAGAACATTTGGAACTGAAAATAAAATAAAATTGAATATTTAAAATGTCTTCCTTGCTCTTACATGTAATTGTGGGGAAAATAATTTTATCATTTATGTTTAAGTCTTTAAATAGTTCCTTTAGGTAAGGTGCAACTTTCTGCTAAGTTCCTTGTTCTTTGTTTCCTTCATGAAGGTACCTTTTCTTGGTATGTTGAGTTTGTCCTGAGTTTCTGATTCAGACACTTCCACCAGTCCTTACTTTTCCTGGGGATGCTGCTAGGATGCTGATGAGAATTCCAGATCCTTTGACCCTCCAAAGTTCATAAGGTCATACTCTGGACAAGGGGAAGAATAGATAGAAGTACTTTCATCTTCCACTCCCTCTCCCTCCCCAATCAATTTCTTTTCAGGGACTTGGCTGGAAATTCTTCTACCATTTACTGGTCAGATACTATCATCCTAGAATCTGAATTAGATTGCTGTTTTATGCCAAACCCACAGAACATCACCAAGTTTCTTTAGCCAACCCAAATTTATCTCCTATGCAGTTTTACTCCATTCTATCCAATGGCTTTCAAGGTCTTCTCAAAACTATTCAAGTTGTTGTTTGATTGAATTGATTGATTCAGTAAAGTGTTGAGGTAGTCACTTCAAGTGGGGGAAGGGTGATAGATCCAGTAGAGGTGCCTTGCCCACACCTGGTCCATATTTGATTCATTGGCTCAACTGAGAAGTCTAATTGACCCTTACCTTTATAATAATTGCTAATGATTATAGTTATGTTTATTATTATCATAACAACAACTGCAATATCTTTAGCACTTTCTTCACATCAGCCCTGTGAGGTGGGTAGTATAAATATTGTGTCTGTTCTACAGATGAAGAAAGTGAAAGTACCAGAAGTTGTGGCCTACCCATATCTATACAGCTTGTGTCTAAGGTGGGTTTTAAACATAAATCTCACTCTATCCACATTCTGTACTTTAGCTACTAGGACAGCTACATCTCCAGTTGTTGTTCCTTCTTTTTTCATTCATATCTGACTTGCCATGATCTCATTTAGGGTCTTCTTATCAGAGATACTGGAGGGGTTTGCCATTTCCTTCTCCAGTTCATTTAACAGATAAAGAAACCAAGGCAGGATTTTAACAATACATCCCCCAAGTGGGCTTCCTGGTTAAGAAGCCTGACACTGGTTGTCAAAAACTTGGATGAAACATGACAGAGATTTGCTTTCTACAATGTGAGTCAATGATCCCACCAAATGGGTGACTGACAGAATTACATTGAACCATCCATATCTTAATGAACTGGACGGTCAGATTAAGAAGCTCTTGTCCTCAAGCCAAATGTTTACAGGGGGTTTGTATCAATAATGAACAGTCCTCTTTTACTGTTAAAGCTCTGTCAACATTTGCCTTGTGTGTGTGCTTCCTTTCTTTGTTGTGAAACTAAAGCTTTCCTCTATTTTCCAAGGTGGTACTTCATATTGCTAATGTGCTTCATATTGTTAATTGTGTTTCAGAAGCAGTACAAAGGTTTTGTGTTCAAGACCTGCCTGTGGTACAAATTGGCTATGCAGCCCTTGGGAAATCACTTACCTTCTCAGTGTTACAGGAAACTCTATAAAACTGTAATCTGCAAATTAATAGCTAATTTGCATGGGTACTGGCATTTTCCGCACTCATTTGCCACATAATGATATTAGGTACAAGTAAAATAAAAATACATTGATCCTTGTTGTTTTGTCTTATTTGACTTTTCATGACCCTAATTGGGGCTTTTCTAGGCAAAGATACTAGATTGACTTGCCATTTCCTTCTCCAGCTCATTTTACAAATGAAGAAACTGAGGCAAGCAGGATTAAGTGACTTGCCCAGGGTCACGCAGCTAGTGTCCAAGGCCAGATTTGAACTAATTTTTTAAATTAAATTTTATTTTCAAATTTACATTTTCTCCTTCCTCCCCTCCTCCAACAAGAAAACAAGAAAAACAAAGCCTCTCTTACAAACATGTAGAGTCAATCAAAATAAATTTCCACATTGTCCATGTAAAAAAAAATTTCTTAGTCTGTCCTCTGAGTCCTTCACCTCTTTATCAGGAAGAGGGCAGCTTGAGTCACCTGGAATTGTGGCTGATTATTGTTTTGATCAGAGTTTCTGAGTCTTTCGAAGTTGTTTACTTTTAAAATATTGTGGTTTTATATAAAGTGTTCTGCTGGTTCTGCTCAGCTTATACATGTCTTTCCATGTTTCTGTGAAACCACTCCCATCATTATTTCTTTTTTTAAAAATTCTTTTATTTGGAATTTTATTTTTTCCCAAATTACATGTAAAAATAATTTTAATGTCAATTTAAAAAACTTTGTGTTTGAAATTCTCTTCCTCCCTCCCCACCCCCCCTTAAGAACACAAGTAATTCAATACAAGTTCTACATGTATAGAGTTAGATGTACTTCTAAACCAAACTGTGCATGCGTTCAACTCTCCTTCAGGAAAGAACGTGGTTTATCTGATGCTATGAACCACAATCATGAGAAATTATCAGTTCCCCTTCTTCCTCTATTCTATACTTGTGTATTCCCTTCTTTACCTTCCCTTATCCTTTTCATCTTCAGACCCTTAGAGTGGAACCCATCACTTTCTTCCAAGACCTGTGTTCTTCTTATCTTACTCCTTTAATACCCTTTGAACTCATTTAAGTTCTGTTTTCTTGTTTTGTTTTGTTTTGGGAGGGGCAATGAGGGTTAAGTGACTTACCCAGGGTTACACAGCTAGTAAGTGTCAAGTTTCTGAGGTCAGATTTGAACTCAGGTACTCCTGATTACAGGGCTGGTGCTTTATACACTATGCCACCTAGCTGCCCCCGAACTCATTTAAGTTCTGAAGAGACAATTATTTCTTCTTCCCCTATTGGAATGTTAGCACCACATCATCATACTGCTCCTTCAAATTGCTTGAATAAATTTACCTTTCTAGGTTCCTTTGGATTATTTTGATTGCATTTCAAAGTTTCTACTAAGCTTTGGTCTTTTCAATGGGAATGAATGAATTCTCTATTCCATTAAAAATCACTAATTTTCCCCTTGTAGTTATTCTTGGTCATAAGCCTGTATATTTTGCTTTGAGAAAAATTGTATTCCAAGACAATAAAAAACTGTGATCATGACTAACATTCCTTGATACTTGAAATCCTTCCCTGTTAATTCTTTCCATCTTCACTTTACCTTCTGGTTCTAATAGATCTAAGCAGTTTCTGCTTATGATTTCTTGAAATATAGTGTCCAAACTCTTTATTTAAAAAATCATGTTTTAGATGAGCAGGAGGAGTTCAGAGAAATCTGGAAGGACTTGCATGAACTGATGGTGAGTGAGATGAACAGAACCAGAAGAACATTATACATAGTATCATCAACATTATGTGTTGATCAACTGTGATAGACTGGATTCTTCTCACCAATACGATGGTACAAGAAAGTTCCAGGGGACTCATGATGGAAAAGGCTCTCCAAATCCAGAAGAAGAAAAAAAAAAGAACTGTGGAATATGGATGCTGATTGGACCATACTATTTCTTTTGTTTTTGGTTCTGTTGTTTTTCTATTTTGAGGTTTTTCCTTATTACTCTGATTCTTCGCTTATAGCATGACTGATGCAGAAATATGTTTAATGTTGTTATGTATATGGATATGTGTGTGTGCATGTATATAACCTATATCTGATTGCCTGTTGTTTGGGGAGGGGGGAGGGAGGGAGAAAAATTGGAAATTGGAAATCTTATATAAACAAATGCTGAAAACTATCTCTACATGTAACTGGAAAATAATAAAATACCTTTTTTTTAAATCATAGTTTCGAGGCAGTCCAGTGACTCAAATTTTCTTTCCTTGACCATTTTTCCAGGTTATCTTCTTTTAATATCAGATACCTTACTTTTAAAAAAATTTTCAATCTTTTGATTTTGTTCTAATACTTCTTGCTGTGTTCTGGTGTCATCAATTTCTACTTGATCCATTCTAGTTTTCATTTATAAGTCTCTTCTAAATTTTTTTCTCCAAAGCTTTCATTTCACCTTTTTATCTCACTTTATTTCTTCTAGATAGTCCTTTTAGAAAAAATCTGTTTTTTCTTTTGCATCTCTGCCTGTAGTTGTTACAGGTACTTTCTCCTTTCTAGAAATCTCCAGTTCTGCAATTTTAAAAAGTACTAAAGGCAGCTAGGTGGCGCAGTGGATAAAGCACTGGCCCTGAATTCAGGAAGACCTGAGTTTAAATCTGGCCTCAGACACTTGACACTTACTAGCTATGTGACCCTGAGCAAGTCACTTAACGCTCATTGCCTTGCAAAAAAAAAAAAGTACTGGTCCATATTTTATTTGATTTACTCATCTCTCTAGCTTTTGTTCCTGATTTGATGCTTCTTGTTCTGCTTTTGGATGTGGTGGTTCTTGTTAGCCCTGCTTGGTCTCACAAGGTCTCCTAGATTTCTTCACTGTCATCTACCTCCCATACTTAAGCCCTAGGTGTCATTGAGGTTCAGGTTACTGGATTTTCAGGGCCTGCTATGATATTTCAAGATGGAAAGATAGATGGTCTAAGCACTGCTGTACTTCTCTGATTGCCAACACTCCCCAGGACTTTCAAGGTCCCCATCTGGGACTTTTTCCACCACCCTGGCATTTTCTGACCTCCTGAGGGCCTTCTTGAGGGATAGGGGAATCTCTATTTTTACTGCTTCCAGACACAGAGCCTTTACAACTATGCTTATCTTCAGCCCTTGACTAGTCTTGGTTAGGGGGCATCTAGTTGGCAGCTAGGTGGCACAGTGGATAGAGGGCTAGCCCTGGAGTCAAGAAGATCTGAATTAAAATCTTACCTCATATACTTACTAGCTGTGTGATCCTGGGCAAGTTACTTGACCTCAATTGCCTTAAACATCTGGGGCCATCTCCAGTAGTCCTGATCTATATCTTGCCACTGGACCCAGATGGCTCTGGAGGAGAGAGTGAGGTGGTGAACTTGCACAGCCCTCCCTCAAGTAAAGACAATTGAGTGCAAGTCATGACATTATCCCAATGTCATGGTCCTCTTCAAGAATGACAGACAAACAACAGTCTTGGGTAGGCTGGGCTTGTTTGCCTTTGCTGGTGCTGGCTTTGCTGGCTTTCATTCCCACTGCTCTTGGGCTTTTGGATGAATGGATGCAAGAAGTCACTTAGTGTAGTTTCTCATTAAATTTCCTGATCATTACTCAGTTGAGTATGAATGTTGGTTGTTGGGGGGGCGGGGTTCTGGAGAAGATTGTTTCTTAGGGGAATCTGCCTTCCACTCAGTATTCCATCTTCAGGAACTTTTTAGGGGGCAGGGGGTGGCCTTTGTTTTGGCTTTTTATCCTGAAGTCCTAATGCTTATTAAATTGAATTGAATCCCAAACTCCTGGGAAGGCTTCGACCTCCAAAAAGAACTCCCACCCTTCCCTTCTCCACATACTGTATGCTAATAAGCCTTATAATCAGAAAGTCCCCGCTCCCAATGCCTGGGATGCACCTTTCTCCTAATCATCAATAGGAATCTCTAGATTCCTTTAAGATTCCATTCAAGTATCCCCTTCACATTAAGCCTTTCCTGATACCTCCAACTACTGATGCCCTGCTTCCTCCAAATATCTTGTATTCAATATGTTCTGTATCTACATATATGTATGTGTGTATCTCAGCTCAGCTTGTCTATTGGAATAAAGTTCCTTAAAGACTAAGATTACATCCCTGATGCTTAGCACAGTGCCTGGCATGTGGTCAGTGCTTTAAAAAGCCTTGTTGATGAATGGATTGGTTGAAAATTGATGCTGGTTGTGTCTAACTTAAATCCCTGCTACTCCAATCAAAGCCAGCTTCCTCTGGGCCTTACTTCTGTGCTCATGGAGAACAGCTGGTCACCATCCTCCATGTAATTACCCTTCACAGATGCTTACTGAAGGGCATCAAGGTGGTGCCCAGCTGGTAAATATGCCATCTTGTCACCCTGGCACAGGCATTAGCAGAGGCAGATATGGGATTGGGGTAAGGGGAGGTTCCTATACACTTGGGAGCTGAAAAAGATCAGGATTTGGGCCCAAACCTTGTGCCCCTCAAAAGAACACAGGCAAAAATGTTTATGGGTTGTAAAGGAACAATTCCCCAAGATTCAATTCTGTTTCTGTTTCTGATCCTGAATCCCTACTTCCCTTCCCCAGAGATTTTCTTCTTTGTCTCTCTTCCACCATAGTAAGCCTCAGCAGGACCCTGCCAAGAAGCACAAACAGTGCTTACCAAAACAGCACTAGGTTCCATGGAGGGAAAGAAATACAGTTCTGAGAAGACACTTCTCGAGCCTTCATTGAGATCCACAGGTAGTAGGGGGATAAGACAGTGAGACAAGTAACTGTGATACACAATAGTACATGATAAGCATATTAGAGAGGTGGTGGGGGAGTGCCTTGTGAGGTCTAAGAACAACAAGGGACATGGCTTCTGAGTGGCCTTTACAAGATGAGTGGGGAGTGGGGGGTATTCAGGGAGAACCAGCAACTCTGGTGTGAGGGCTGCTGAGCCCTTTTCAAGGCGGCAAATCTATCTTTGGGGTCTACCTGGTTCTAGACCCTCATCTGTGGCCCCCAAAAGCTGTAGCATGTGCAGTGACCTCACCACAGAAAAATGGTCAGGGGATAAACAAGACTGAGGATCACTGACAGGCCTCAAACCCATTAATAAGTGGGGGGTATCTACCCCAAGCATGTCAAGACTTCCCCAGGCAGAATAGCTGTTGAAAACAACTTATTCCAATGGCCATTTGGGTAACTGAAATAGGTACTGTGGAGTGCTTAGAGCTTGGTCAGACATCCAAGATGCGGAGGTCACCCAGTGCATCCAGGGTCATCACCAGTCATCTTGACTTTTGTCGTGCCACTGGACTTTGATGACTCTGGAAGAGAGAATAAGGCTGATGACTTTGTGCATCTCTGCCTCACTTAAAAACAATTCACCTACAAGTCAAGACATCACCCTGTGATGAGGAATAGTCCAAATGACATGGAGAGCCCAGAATCTGTTTGTAGGACACAGAGTAGACTACTTGTTTTTTGTATAAATTGTATCAAGAGGAGGAATCAAGAGACAAGGTTGGAAAGGTAAGAGAACACAAGGTTTTGGAGAACCTTGAATGCCAAAGAAATGCCTCATTATCTAGTGGAAGGATTATACAGTATTCAACAAACATTTTATCGTATCTGATATGTGCAAGGTACTGAATTAAGTGCCAGGGATATAAAATAGAAATGATAGAATGCCTGCTCTCAAGAAGATTCAATTTCACTAGGTAGATACAGTAAGATCTATAGTGATATAAGTATGGGATTTACAAATGTAATGGAATACCATTGTGCTATAAGAAATGATGAAGAGGATGGCTTCAGAAAAAAAACTAAGAAGCTTGAATGAATTGGAGCAAAATGAAGTGAGAAGAACCAGGGAAACAACTTATATAATAATAAAAATGCTTTATAAACAACTTCAACAGGTCAGATGAGCAACAAGATGGAGGACTAGACATTTTCTCTGAGTCCCATGACCTCTCACACCTCTATAAACAGAAAATATTCACCAAAGAAAAAGATAAAGTAACTTCAACTATTTCCATGGTCTAAGACACCCAGAATCCTTAAGAAAGTAAAAACAAAAACAAAGCCATGAATTAATGCTTATTGACCCTGAGCTCACTCAGCACCTCTCCTGACATTACTGGCAAAATTATACTAGCAGACCCAAGGACAGGACACAGGGTTAAAAAATCTTCCCCTATATCCTAGGTCTCCCTCCCTCTTTTCTTTTTTTTTTGTTTTTTGTTTTTAGTGAGGCAATTGGGGTTAAGTGACTTGCCCAAGGTCACACAGCTAGTAAGTGTTAAGTGTCTGAGGCCGGATTTGAACTCAGGTACTCCTGACTCCAGGGCCGGTGCTCTATCCATTATGCCACCTAGCTGCCCTGCCCTCCCTCTTTTCAAAACCATGGAGACCCCAGCTCCAGACTATGGAAGTTTGCTTAGGCCTGAGACAGTCAGTTTGGCTGCAGACCTTCAGGAGCAAAAGCTTTCTGGGAGATGAAACCTCAAAGCACAAGAACTGCAAAGGTCTGAACTACCAATGCTGAGCCAGAGAATTGAGGAACAGAGGGAATGGGACAGGTCACTAGGACAGGACATCATTTAGGGAAAGGGAACTGTACAGCATTCCACCAAGTCTAAGGGAAAACACACAGTATCCATCTGGAGCCATTTCTTTTTTTTTTTTTAATTTTTTTTTTTTTTGTGGGGCAATGGGGGTTAAGTGACTTGCCCAGGGTCACACAGGTAGTAAGTGTCTGAGGCTAGATTTGAACTCAGGTACTCCTGAATCCAGGGCCAGTGCTTTATCCACTGCGCCACCTAGCCGCCCCCATCTGGAGCCATTTCTAACCACCCAAAAGTCAATTGGAGCAGAGACCTGTGAATTACCATCAATGGGAGGAGGCTGAGACACTTCGCAATCTAGTCCCTAAGAAAACCTCAATCCCAGAGGAGGGAATCAAAAGGTGAATGATAGGGGAAATAAGGAAAAAAGAAAAACTGAAATTACCAAAGATTTCATGAAGAAGAAAACACAAAGACCTTGAACATAAACAGACAAATCAACAGGAAAAACAGTAACAATATAAGGAAATATGACACGAAGGAAGGAACATTTGAATAATGAAAGACTATTCTGCACCCCTTAGAAAATATAGGAGGGAATGGAATAATGTGTTTCAAAGAAAATGAAGGGTGACCTACCCTGAACATCTGAACTTAACCATACAGAAAAATAGAAAAAATATTCAATAATAAAGAAGAGTTTGAAACTTTTTGGGGGGGGTGAGGCAAGTAGGGTTAAGTGACTTGCCCAGGGTCACACAGCTAGTAAGTGTTAAGTATCTGAGGCTGGATTTGAACTCAGGTACTTCTGAATCCAGGGCCGGTGTTCTATCCACTGCACCACCTAGCTGCCCCAGAGTTTGAAACATTTTTAGAAAGAAGCACCTAATTGATTGAATACACATACTTGGGGAGGAGTAAGACACTTCTTTTCCTGATTTCAGGGAATTGTACCTATTCAATTTCCCTCTCCCAACTGGTATAGTTTTTAATTTTTTCTTCAATTAGAAATCATATTACCTAATGTTATGTACTGGCTAATTGTTTCCTTTTAATTAATTGGTCTTACTTTATTGTTTTTAATGTATAAAAATCAATGTCCTTCCCCCCCCCAGAATCAGGGTCCAGTGTCAAAGCTGAGGAAGGCTATTGGTTCTGATTTTGGGGGGCAATTGGCATGTATTGCTTAATAAAGCAATATGCTCAGAAGTTGAACCTTTGTTTCCTTAGTCATTTCATCTCTCACTCACTACAGATGTATTATCTATTTCTGAATTTTAAAATTGGTTTGCAGTATCTCTGTACCCTAGTACATGGATAATTTTTAAGTTCTATGTATTGCTGAGAAATGTGTATATTCCTTTGCTCTCCCATTTAGAAGATGCCATAAGGTTTGTTGCGGGGGGGGGGGGGGGGGGGGGGGGTTGGTAGGGCAATGAGGGTTAAGTAACTTGCCCAGGGTCACACAGCTAGTAAGTGTCAAGTGTATGGGGTTGGATTTGAACTCAGGTCCTCCTGAATCCAGGGCTGGTGCTCTATCCACTGCGCCACCTAGATACCCTGATGCCATAAGTTTTTAACTATAGTTTCTACAGAAGTTTGTTCAGTTTCATATTTTCCTTTTTTATATCCAAAATAGTAAAAATAAAAAAAGGTTATATCCAAAATTGATAGAGCAATATGGAAATCTCCTGTCAATATTGTGTAACTATCTATGTCTTCATGGAGTTCAGTTAGCATTTATTTTATAAATTTAGGCATTAAGCCATTTGGAGCATAGAATTTTATTATTGATATTGACTTCTTGTCTATTGTTCCTTTCAGTATAATATAGATTTCTCATTTATCCCTTTTTATTATTTGAATGTTGTTTTTGTTTTGATAAGACCATGACAAGTCCTGCTTTTTTGTATTCACTTGTTGCATAGCAACTTTTTTTTCAATCCCCTTAATTTGATTTGTGTATGTCTTTGGGTTTTTTTATGTTTTTGTAAGTAGCAGATTGTAGGGCTTTGTTTTCTTGTTTGATCTCTCTTTTTCATTTTATTGGATTGTTTAATCCATTCATGTTTAAAGTTATACAATTTAGGTTTACACTTTCCTCTGACTGACTCTAAAAAATTTTTCAAGTTATATTTTTCCATCTTCTGCTGTAAACACAACTTAATTGCTATTTAATGTGGCCCAGTTTCTACTAGCTCTCTTCCCCTTACTTCCTACCTCTTCTTCTCATTCCTTACTCCTTCCCCTTTAGGGTCTTGTTTATTAGTTCCTTATTCTTTCCAAAATTCTAGGAAATCATCAAAGATACCAATTGAGACAATAGCTTCAGTAAAGTTGCAAGCCACAAAATAAATCTTCAAAAATCAATAGTATTTCTATATAATAATAATAATAAAACATAAGAAGCAATAATAGAAAGAGAAACCTCACTCCAAATAACTACAAAATACATAAAAGATCTGGAGATCAACAAACTAAAATACACAAAAAAACTTGCATAGATTCAATTACAAAGTACTCCTTAAAGAAATAAAGAACAAGGGGCAGGTGGGTGGTACAATAGATAAAGCACCAGCCCTGGATTCAGGAGGACCTGAGTTCAAATCCAGCCTCAGACACTTGAAGTGTACTAGTTGTGTGACCCTGGGCAAGTCACTTAACCCTCATTGCCCCAGGAAAAAAAAGAAATAAAGAAGGTAAAGAGATATTCAATATTCATGGCTAGGTTGTGCCAATATAATAAAGATTACAACACTATTAAAAGTAATTTATATGGGGCAGCTAGGTGGTGCAGTGGATAGAGCACTGGCCCTGGAGTCAGGAGTACCTGAGTTCAAATCTGGCCTCAGACACTTAACACTTACTAGCTGTGTGACCCTGGGCAAGTCACTTAACCCCAATTGCCTCACTTAAAAAAAAAAAAGTAATTTATACTTTTAATTCTATACCAATCAAAGTGCCAAGGGAATAATTTACAGAAGTTGAAAAAAGAATTAAAAAAATTCACTTGGGAAAAGAATATATCTAGAATATCGAGGGAAATGATGAAAAGAAGTAGAGATAATGGGGGAATAGCACTTCTGGGCTTCAAACTACATTATATAAAGAAGCAGTCATCAAAACCATCTAGCATTGGTTGAAGAATAGAGATTACATCAGTAAAACAGATTAGACAAGGGAAATTTAGAAACAATAGAACTCAACTGATAAAACAGGTTACATAAATTACCTGAGGGAAAAGTCCTTATTTGATAAAATCGACTGCAAAAACTAAAAAGCAATTTGGCAGAAATTAGGGTTCAACCAACACCTTATATCACACTCCCCAATACATTCGAAATAGATATGTGTTCTTCTTTCTTTTCTTTCTTTCTTTCTTTCTTTCTTTCTTTTTTTTTTTTTGCAGGGCAATGAGGGTTGAGTGACTTTCCCAGGGTCACACAGCTAGTAAGTGTCAAGTGTCTGAGTTCAGATTTGAACTCAGGTCCTCCTGACTCCATGGCCGGTGTTCTATCCACTTTGCCATCTAGCTTCCCCAATATGTGTTCTTAATAGTAAAGATCATACTGCAAAAATGAGAAGAGAAACAGATTATATACTTCTTTTTGCTTGTTTGTTTGTTTGTTTTGTGAGGCAATTGGGGTTAAGTGACTTGCCCAGGGTCACACAGCTAGTAAGTGTCAAGTATCTGAGGCCAGATTTTGAACTCAAGTACTCCTGACTCCAGAGCCAGTATTTTATCCACTGTGCTACCTAGCAGCCCCTAGATTATATACTTCGTACAGCTAAGAGTAACCATATTCTTAACCAAACAAAAGATGGAGGCAATTACAAAAGACAAAATAGGCAGCTTTGATTACTGGAAACTGAAAAGCTTCTTCTGCACAGTGACAAAAATGATTTTGATTAGACCCCTATTTTGTTCCAATCGGTATTAATCAGGTTAGTGTTATTCCATAGGGATAAAGGATTATTAGCATTATACTTATCTAATAATAATAATATACATTTAGTCGGTCTAGTGACATAACATTAATATAGGAATTACATGTATTAATATATGTTTTTCATAAAGTATATAGGGATAATTAGATAAGTTCTTTCTTATAGAAGGCCTCAAACTTTAAAACTATAAATCTGCTGTTCACCAGTTATTTACCAGTTATGAAGTTTACTTGCCTAATCACAAGAATGCTGATAACCAAACCCAGTGTGGGTGGGATGTCTTCACATGATATGTTAAGTCCCCCAACATATTTTTGTACCTCCATACCACCCTTTCTTGCCCACCATGAGGAGTGGGCCATCCTATGACCACTTAGTCAGCAGAGATGACCCTTACCTTGCCCATCCTGTGACTACTCTTGCTGATTTCTGACCCTCCTCAGAGGCCAAAAGCAAGGTCAATCAACCGATGTGATTGCATTTTACTTTGCCTCTTCTGAGTATCTGAGAATCAAGATCTATAAAAGTACATCTCCGGGACCCAGGGGGCATCTCAGATCATGAGGAATATCTGAGTCCCATTCATTGAAGGGATCCAGTCCTTTTAATAAATGGTTAATCACTCAGAGCTCTGCCTCAATGGTTTTTCTTGCAGATGGGATAATTTTAGACTCTCTCAACAGATGACATTAACACATCTAGAATAAAAAGGGAAGCAGTTAAAGGGGAGAAAATATTTGTATCGGATTTCTCTGTTAAAGGTTTGGTATCCAACATATATAAACAAGTAATCTGTGTCTGTGTGTGTGTCTATGTGTGTCTGTTTGTTAATGAGATCCCCAAAGAAGGAAGAATAGAAAGGGAAGAACCTTGAGAGACATCACACTCAGGGAATGAGACTGAGAAAGAACAATCAGGCAGATGGGAGAACCAGGAGAGAGCATTGTCACAGATGCCAAAGGAGAAAACCATGTGGCAAGGAGGGGGAGGGGTAGCCAACAGTGACAAATGCTGGGGAAAGATCAACGAAGCTAAGGACTAAGAAAAAGACACTGGATTTTGCCATTGAGAGGTCATGAGTGACCTTTAAAAGAGCAGTTTCAGTAGAGTAGTGAAGTTCAAAGTCAGATTGCTAGGGATTATGTGGTAAATGGGTGCTAAGAAAGTAGAGACAGGAGTGAACAGAAAACTAATATGTTTAAGACTTCATCCATTCGAAGGAAGAGAGGTATAGTGCATAGCTTGAGGACTTGGCAAGGTCATGTGAAGGGTTTTGGTTTGGAGTTTGTTTATTTTGGGGTTTGGTGGGTTTTTTTAGAATAGGGGAAACTAGTTTTTGTAGGCAATGGGAAAGGAATCATCAGACTGGAAGAGACTGAAGATAAAAGAGAATAATTGATGGAAAATGATGGCAGAGGATGAGGGAAAGGATTCATCTTGATAAGAAGGGCCTCCTCAACCCCTCCTACTAAGGCAAAGAATGAGACAATGAGTAAAAAGAAAGGCATTGAAAGATGGAATACTGGATTTGAATCAACTCAATTCAAAAAGCATATATTAGGCTGAATAGTCTCAAACTTCTCAGTAAGGTAGTAGTAGATCAAGTCATCCATTGAGGTATATTGGGGAGGGGAGTGTTACTAGAGACAGAGTTAAGGACTTGATATGGAAGAAGGTTTGGGAAAATCATGACAAGGTTTCAATAAGACATAAATTTTTTAAAAATTCTGTGCTATGATGTTGGCCCAAGTTTCTATTGTTGAATCATTTTTTCAGTCATGGTCAACTCTTCATGACCCCATTTGGGGTTTTCTTGGCAAAGATACTCCAGTTCATTTTACAGATGAGGAAACTGGGGCAAACAGGGTGAAGTGATTTTCCCAGGATCGTACAATTTGTAATTGTCTGAGGTTGGATTTGAACTCAGGTCTTCCTAACTCCAAGGCCTGGTGCCTATCTGACCCAATTGCTACATAATATAATTTTGTTTGTTTGTTTTTTAGTGAGGCAATTGGGGTTAAGTGACTTGCCCAGGGTCACACAGCTAGTGATTGTTAAGTGTCTGAGACTGGATTTGAACTCAGGTCTTCCTGAATGCAGGGCCAGTGCTCTATCCACTGTGCCACCTAGCTGCCCCTGCATAATATAATTTTGTAGTGTACCTAGTCATCATCTTGACCAGGCAGCAGAAGAGACAGATGTGTGGGTCACCCAAATTGCAGAGAAGAGATCCAAAGGGCTCTAAGAAAACTTGAGGAAGGAGAGATCCCTCTCAACTGGAGAGTAGAGAGAGGTTTTAAAGAAGGAAGTGATAAAGAATGATCAGAAAAAGTTAGTTACATCCCAACAGCCCAGCATACTCCCTAGGCACAGGCAAAGCCAGATATTCCTATGGTCAGCTCAACCCTGTCACTTCTAACCCAGCCTAACTTAGGCTCCATCCATCCACTCAATTATAAGGCCTGGAGCCAGGCTTTGCCAGGGCTCAGAAAAGACCAGCTGTCCTATTCATTGTCAAGACTTGCATATTTCCCCTCCCACCAAGTTCTACCTTCAGGAGATTTCCAGGGGCCTTCAACTCTGACCCCATTTGAAGACCTGATAAGATTAACATCTGTGCCCAGTCTAGATGCAGGCTGCGGTCAGAAACCATTTCTCTCTCTCTCTGTCTCTCTCTTTCTCTGTCTCTGTCTCTCTCTGTCTCTGTCTCTGTCTCTGTCTCTGTCTCTCTCTGTCTCTCTCTCTCTCTCTCTCTCTCTCACACACACACACACACACACACACACACACACACGGTGTTCCTTTATGAGAATCTTGTTTTGGGATTATAGAATTTAGATCTGGAAGGGACCCTGGAACTAATGTAGTCCAACCCAAAAAAGACCCAGAGAAATGTCTCACCAAAATCCCACAGATTGTACAAATAGCAGAGCCAAGACTGAATCCCATGTCCTCTGAGTAAATCCAGTGATATTCTCCTTTACTAGACCATGGAGGCACAATGTCACTAGCTTTGGAATCAGAGGACCTGAATCCTACCTCTGCAATTCTCTGTGTCACTTTGGGCAAGTCATTCAATTTCTCTGGGACTCGGGTCCCCTTCTGGACAGTTAGAATCCTCCCAGCTCCAAATCTATGCCCTTTTGGTCCTATTCTTTATTCCAAGGGTTCTAGAGAATTAATCAATGGAGGCTGGTGTGGAGAAGGGGGAGGTCATTATAATTCTGCTTGCTCTTCCTGTGTGACCTTGCTTCTGTGACTCAGTCTCCTCATATGTAAAATGAGACTCAAAATCTTTGGTCCTTTGAGTCTATGCTCCCTAGATTTAGTGTAGACTGAATTTTTCTCTCCAACCACCCGAACCTTCCCAGGTTCAGCCTGATTATCATCTCAACGGCTAAATAAATTGTACTCTGTGCTCTACAGAGAACTAAACTATCCCCCAGCCTCAGCTGCCGCCTACACTTTCCCTCCCGATCTCCCAGCACCCAATAAAACAGCCAGAAGGCAGTTTGGACTTCTTGGAGCTGTCTCTACTTCAGCAGACTCCTCTTCAGGAGCTAGGAACAGGGCAGAACCAGCCTGAAAAGGCAGGTTATTATAGGCACCACAAAGCATCCCCGAGAAGACAGAGACCCCTCCCCCCCAAAAAGATGGTCTCTTTGATCTCTAAACTGACACTCAAAAGTGGAGGGGGGAGGGCTGGTGATAAGGATTCCTTGGGATCAAGGCAAGGATGGCAGGGGGTGAGAAGACTCCAGGAGAACCCTCAGCAAACAGCTGCCTACTTTTACAGGCAAAAACCGAGGGACTGGGTTAGGGGTGAGGGCGCTGGAGGCTGGGCTTCCTGGTCTCTCGGAACCTCGGCAGCCCCCGGATACATTCCCGGGCCTTCCTGCCCAGTCACTCCTCATCTCAGCAGCGCACTGTTCCATCGGCCCTCTTGCCCAGGAACTTCGGAGAAAAGCTTCGCCATCTCCAGAAGTTCCATCCTGTAGAACTGGAGGAATTTCAGGAACCATAGAGTCCAGCCCCCTTATTATATTGGCGAGGAAACCGAGGCGCAGAGGGATAGAAAGACATGCCTAAATGCTAAGTCTGGGCCGTGCAAGCCGGTCCCTCCGTCTCTCACCCAGGGTTCTTTCCGCTTCCCCACGCTGCCTCCCAGCCAGAGCAAAAGGCGCCTGCTGCTCGGGCCTGCCAGGTTGGGACTGTGAAGAAAGAACAAAGGTGCTGGAACAGGAGTCGTGCGCTTTCCTTTCCCTCCTCTTGCCTCCCCCGGCTCTGCCCCAGGCAGATCTTGTTTTCTGGACAGCCAGCCCCCAAGCATGCTTTTGAAGACTGGACCTCAGGTCGAGGTCTAAGATAAAGTGAGAATAGAGTCTCCCTGAACCTGGGAATGTCTACCAGCAGATCCAGGATCGTCAAGTAAGGACCCCGGATCATCAGGCTGCAAATGAACAAGGGTGAAGGGGTCGAGAGTTGGTGTCTGGATGCACGTGCCACCGAGGGTTTCAGGCCCAATCCGCTCCCGCCTCCCTTTGTCAGCTTTAGGGGCCGCTCCAATGCTGGCTGACTCTCTCTGGGCCTCTCTCCTGGCCCTTCCCTAGGGTCCAGGCCTGTCCTGTCCTCCCCAGGGCTGTGCTGCGCTCCTTCAAGTACTTGGAGAAAGTAGTGACAACTAGAGACAGTTGCCGGCCTCTCTTTGCTTGGTTTCGGGGCACTTAAGTCCAGAGTTGCTCAATTCATCGCACGAAAGCTCCTACAATGGGCCAAAACCTGGCCACTGGGGGTGGGAACCAAGATAGAGACTGGACAAGCCTTATCCCCAAAACGCTTCTTCTGCTCTGGTGGGGCGGGGTATGGTTACCAAGCATGGAGCAAAGCCGCCTAAGAAAGAGCGCAGAGGTTAGGAGAGACTAGCTTCACAGTTCGTTAGGAAAACTCAACAAGGAAAGAACACGCGCAGTTGGGCTCAGGGGTGGTCAGGGAAGATCTCCCGGAGGAGCTAGACGAAAATGGCCTTCATCAGGCCAAGGACATGAGGGGAGTGCGTCTCGCTGGGCCTGGCCTATTCAGCTAGGTAGGAGAGCATGGGGGTTAGAGAGCAATCCTAGGCCAGTCTTGTCCACCCACCCCCATCCCCACCTCCCAACCCCTTGAGCGAATGAATCGAAGAGGAATGTGAAATAAGGTTGGGAAACCGGGCCTCTGAGGCTCTTTGAAGCCACGCAAAGGGAAAGTTCATTTTTTCTTAAAGAAAATAGATTGTTGAACTAGGAAATTAGGACAGGTCTGTTCCTCAGAAAGCTGACAGCCTTGGGAACAATGGATAGGAGAGGGGAGGACCGGGAAGAAGGACCTGCTAGGAGGTGGTTGGAATAGTCCAGGCGGGAAGAGTTGAGGAGCCGAACCAGAGCGATTGTGAGTGGAGAGCAGGGAATGGGTGGGAAAGAGACTGGAGAGGCAGACCGGGTCAGAGTTGGGCGAGGGAAGGAAAGAGGAGTAGGATAAATCTTATGGATATTTGAATTGGCTGCGTCCGCTGCAGAACTGGGCATATGGGCACCTCGCGCTCTGCATCTGTGTCCTCTGCCGCATTTTCTGTTGCCTGTGTTTGTGCCCGGTTCCGGACTCTGGGAACAAGTGTGCATTTGTTAGACCTCTACAATGAGATCACAAAGCAAAGCTGCCAAGATTGAGCTGGGGGAGAGTCGGGGGGGTGGGGTGGGGGTGGCGGGAGCGATGTCTTCTCAAAGCTCGAATCCCAGGTATTCATTATTCTCCAGGAAGGTGAGGCGAGCAGCTGCTGCTTCTCGCGCAGGGTGTCTTGCGTGCCTCCGTGTATTTGTGTGTGTGTGTGCGTGTGTGTGTGTCCCTCTGAAGAGTGCACAGCGATCTGTTCAACATATGTCACCATAAATCACAGGACGTAGATCCTCCTCCCCCCAGCCCTAGAGGGAAAGGAGAGAGCAGAGTCTGTGAGGGGCGCTGAGAAGAGGCGCGCTTGCAACAGGTGTCTCCGTGCGCCCTGCACCTTTTCAAGCATTCACCGGCTCCTTAGTCCCCCAACCGTGGAGACTTTTTTTCCCAAGGGCTGAGCCAGGCTGTGGGGAGTAAAGGCGGAGGGGGAGGAAGTCCGAGAGGGGGAGGGGAAGCTGAGAATAAAGGGGCCTAAATCGCTCCCCCCACCCAGGCGCTCTCCTCGCTTTGTGTGGAGGCTCCTTCCCCAGCCGCTCCCTATGCGCCTCGGGGGTGGCATATGGTGCCCTCTCACCTAGCCAAGGGAAAAACACACAGCGAAGATTGGAGCGCACGAGGCTCCTTGGGTGGGGGCGACCTCTCGAAAACGAGCAGGGCAAGGGGGATTATGCATGGCACTGTCCTTATCTCTCCTTCCAACAACCCCCCCTTTACCCCCCCCGTAACTGGCACGCCAGCCGTTGGGTAAGCAGCGGCAGGGCCAGCCAGCTCCAGGCTGAGGAACCTCCCCAACGCCTGGCAGATGAAATATGGGGCTCCTGAGCCCCTGGTGACCATATGTTTTCAATAAAATAAGACAAATAGGGCCGAGATAGGACTTGCAGTCAACCTGTTATAAATGAGCCGTCAATTGGGGCAAAGTAAACGGCCGCTGGGCCCCCAGTGGGGAGGGCGACTCGATGCCAGGCCTGTGTGTAAGCTCCTAGGACAGGTGTGGCGAGAAGTTCCAGGCCAGGTCTCCCCTGGGAGGGTTATCACAGCAAAGGTAATAGTGTGGTAAGTATGAGTAAACAGTCATTGTGAGAAGCACAGAGAGTTTATCAGAGACGGACAAGTCTGGGGCGGGGGTGTGGGGGTGACTTAACAATAAAGTTGTTCGCCTTGGGAGCAGGTGACGGCTGGTTGCATGGGCTGCCGTGCGCGATGTTTTCCAAAGCCCTCCACTTTACAATCTCTTCCAATTATTTATTAAACGAAATCTATTTATTATTATTTTAGCAAACACTGGGGGCAGGTGGGGCTTTCTTCTCGTCTTCTCCTTTTGTTTGAAGGGCTGTTTGAAGTGGCCAGACTCGCCTCGGGAAGCTCGCTAGCCAGATTTTGGTCCGGCGGCCCTCTTTTAGTGCGGAGGCCAAGACGAGAGAAAAGGAGAATTCGGCTCCTTTGCCAGCTCCCTCGCTATTCAGCTCTCCCTGGCCCCCTGTCCCTCCCCCTTGAAGCGGCTCTCAAAGCGCCCCATTAGCTGAAAAGATCCCCCCAGTACACAAGAAGACGGCAGGCCCCTTCTGCCGCTTCCTTTCCCATACAATCCGTCCCTGGTCTCCAGGTGCCCCGGCTTCGCCCGGAGTCTCCTTTGCGCTTCTGCAGCCCCCAGGTGCGCAAAGGGGCCCGGGTGCCGGAGGGCTGGTGGTCCAAGGAGCCCTCCTGATTCGGCAGGCCAGCTGCTGGCGTGAGGGCCCAGCGAGCCCAGCCAAGGCAGGAGCTGTTTCAGCACCAACGCTTGCGCACAGGACTTCTCTGGCACCTCCTGCGTCTCCACCCCGGCTCTCAGGCTTTCTGAATTTGGAGACCGCGCAGCTGCGCCCCCTGAAGGGGGGAGAGAGGGGATTGGCCCCGATCCCTGAGCCCAAGGGGCTTCCAGAGCTCCAGCACCGCCCTCCGGATCGTGGGAGAAAACTCTGCAATATCTCGTGCGCTGGAGGCTTCCCCACCTCAAAGCGCGTCCAGCACATGGCTCCTTTTTTGCGCACTGAGGAAGCAGTCGCAATCGGCGGCTTTAAGGATTAACAGGGCCCCGGTGGCTTTGGGGAAGTATGGGAAGGATTCCAAGGATGATTCCCAAGATATTCTCCCAACGGTTGAAGAAATCCCCACCCCCCAATCTCTGGGATCTACTTCCCCTGGAAGAGATTCGCATCTCAATCTGGAGAGAATTCACCTCTCTCCCCTTTCCTCCACTCCATCACCACTACCGTTGCCCCGGGGGGCAAACAACAGTCGAGGGGTTCGTCTCTCACTGGCTTTCGTAGTGCTAAGGGGGAAAAGGATAATTCTGTCCATCAGAGGCCTGAGGGCTGCCGTCGCTTCTTCTCTCTCCTGGGACTCACCGGCGCTCACTCGCTCTCTCTCTCTCTCTCTCTCTCTCTCTCTCTCTCTCCTATTCTCTCGGATGTAGATCAGCATTTCACAGTTGGAATTCTCAAACTCAGAATCACAAACTGCTAGGACTCAGAAGGGATTTTAAATATCATTGCTCCCTCCAATCAGAGATGAGGAAAGGAAGGTTCTGAGAAATTCAGTGGCCTGCCTAAAAGGATGTAACTGGTTGTGGCAGAGCCAACATTCAAGTCCAGCTCTTTGGATGCCTAAGCCAGAGCTATTTCTACAACTCCATCCAGTCCTGGTGCTTCAGGCTGAGGCCAGGTCACCAGGCTGTGGAGCCAAGAAAATCCACTACTCTGGCTGAGCTTCTAGGAGCCAAGAGGATAGGAGTAGGAGGAAAGGATAATCTTTTCTTAACTGGCATTCTTGGATACTCAGGGACCTGATCTACTGCCTCAGGGAAGGAGGGGGTGACCCTGGGGTCATCACCCTCTGGCCTCTTTGTCAGAACACTATGGGGAACACACTGCACTAAGGAAAGATTCTCCCAGGAAATCCAGGAATCAGAGGAGGGGGAGGGGAAGGAGGCCTGAGGAAAGGTCAGAACAACTTAGAAGAGGAAAAAAGTGCCAAGGGAAGATGGGAGGGTAGATCTTCCTGACACCTGCAGTTATAAGCCCTTGGAATGAAAGGAGCTCCTCTTTGCCCCAGAAGTACCTAAGCACAGGATAAATGCCTCTCTGCACTTCTGGTCGCAGGAAGATGGACTGGATGACATCTGGAGGTTCCTTCCAGGACAGAAATTAATAGAAGGGATAAGAGAGAGAGAGAGAGAGAGAGAGAGAGAGAGAGAGAGAGAGAGAGAGAGAGAGAGAGAGAGAGAGAGAGAGAGAGAGAGAGGTTTATCTGCTTTGGGAGGGAGGAGAGGATGCATTCAACAAGTCATCAAAGAACTCAGAGACTCACAGCATAACATGGTTAGGACCTGGCAGAGGCCTTAGAAATAATTTGGTCTAACCTTCGACTTTACAGACATGGACATCTAAAGCCAGGAAAGGGGAAATGTTCTGCCCAAGGTCACACAGACACAGGATTTGAACCCCTCTCTTCTGCCTCAGAACCCGGAGGTCTTCCTCCTCAATTCTGAGGCCCCTTCCTTCTCCCTCCTCACACCGTCCTCAGTTTCCTCTCATTTTAGAGTGGAGGAGAGGGAGGCTCAGAGAGATGAAGTGACCTCTAGGTTTCTCACTACTGCCATCGCAGGGAAGACAAAGCGGCTTCTCTGAAGGACTTGAGCCCAGGCTGCTGTGGGACGGTCCTCCAGCGCCTCTGGCCTAGCGCCCTCTACAGTGTAGTCCAGACCCTTCTAAAACACTTTTGGTCCCTATGTCAGGGTGGCCGTAAAATGGGGACAATATCACTTTATAACTTCCCCCCTTTCTTTGTGGCTCTGTCCATCCCTGTCTGTTTCTCCCTTGCTTCCTTTCTCTCCACACACTCCAGCTCCCTAGTAAATTAAATGAGACTCAGCAGAGCTTGTGAGTAAAGAAAGCGACAGGGTAGGGTAGAAGAACGAGAACGAAATCCTGAGAAGATGAGGCCAAGGAGTGGGGCAGGCGGGGAGACAGAGAGAGGAAGTTCTGGTCCGCCGAGTGAGTAAGGGTCTTTGATGAACCCAAAGTTACTGGAACGCTGCGGGTGGAGAGCAGTGAACTCCAGGGCAGACTGAATGATACCCCCCTTCCCACTCCGCCCCCAGGCCCTTTGTCCCTATCCAGCTGTGCCCTGCGGGGGAGGGGGGAAGGGAGGGAGGGTTCGCGTGGCGGGGCCCCGAGGGCCCGCCGCGCTGATTGGCTCGTTGGGCAGCCAGCAGTGGGGCAGGCACGCTCCAGGCCCGGGCCGATGAGATAAAGCGTTCCGAGGGGGGCACACGTCTGGTGGCTCCGGAAATCCCCCGCTGTCCCTGGGGCGGCAAGCAAATATAAGGAAGAGCCCTCCGCCCCTGCCCGACGAGTCGTGTGCTGGACTTTAGCCTGCGGCGTTTCTGGTCCTTCCTCCGTCCTCCTTCTTTTTCCTCCTCCTCCTCTGTGCTCACCCGACCCAGCGCAGAGGCCCCAGGAGGCCAGAGTTTGCACCTCTCCTGAGGCAGGCGGGAGGACAGGAAGGGGGTCTCGGTTCCTCCCTGGCTGTGCTCTGCTTTCCCTCCGAGCTAGGTAAAACTTTCTCTGGGGGCACCCTGAGGTCACTGGGTGAGGGGTGGCCAGGGTGTCCTCTTACAACAAGGCAGGTTTCCGGGCTTCTGGACCCTTCCCCACTCCCAGGGGGACTGAGCCCCGGGGTACCCAGCTGGGGCGGGGACAGGGGTGGGCGTCCCGCTGACACCTCTCTTCCTGCCCACTACAGGATGTCCCCCAAGCCCGCTTGCGTGGTGACCAGCGAGCCGTCCTTCCCGAGAGCTTCAGGCATAGCCACCGACGCCGCGCCGTGCGCCTCCTGTGTCTTGTCCCCGCCCGGCAGCCCCAATCCAGCGCCTCCGCGGACGTGCGCCGAAAGTGAGTCCCGGGGCGCTCCCAAGAAGGGCAGGGCCCGGCGCGGGGGGCGCAGCCGGCCCAAGAGCGACGCGGCGCTAAGCAGACAGCGGCGCAGCCGGCGCATGAAAGCCAACGACCGCGAGCGCAACCGAATGCACAACCTCAACTCGGCGCTGGACGCGCTGCGCAGCGTTCTGCCCACGTTTCCGGACGACGCCAAGCTCACCAAGATTGAGACGCTGCGCTTCGCGCACAACTACATCTGGGCGCTGACCGAGACGCTTCGCATGGGGGAGCACGGCCTCCGGGGGCTAGGGCTGGGCCTGGAGCTGGGCCTGGCCCCGCCGCCGCTCCCTTCAGCCGAGCTTAGCAGCCCTGGCAGTGCCTCCTCCTCCGCCGGGGAGTGGGGCTCGCTATACTCTCCAGCCTCGCAGACGGGCAGCCTGAGTCCCACCGCCTCGCTGGAGGATCAACCGCCCTTGCACTCATCCGGCTCCCCGGTCTGCCTGGGGCCCGAAGGCCTGTCCTTCCCCGACTTTGTATAGAGCGGCCCAGGAGAGCCTGAGAAGCAAGTGGGCTCTTAGGGCTAACTCACGTGCCCATGAGCGGGCGCACGCTCTTGGGCACTCGCTCTTCGGCCTATGGGCAGTTTTCCCATTTCAGATTCTTCTCCCACAGCCCCCAGCTTCTTCCGACTTTGGTGGAAGCATAAGCCTTCTTCTCCAGCAAGCCAAGAGTCAGCATGCTCGGAAGCATCCGCAGCTTAGCCCACAGCCACCGAGCGCCTACAAAGAGGGTTAAGTCAATAGTGCCAGAATCAAATTCACGTTCCCATGGCCACATGCTCGTCATGCGTGTCTGCCTGACCGGTTCTCTGGTCTCTGTCTGTCTTTCCGTCTGTCCCTCCCCATTTCCGTGTGTGTGTGTGTGTGTGTGTGTGTGTGTGTGTGTTTCATCTCTTTCTCTCGATGTCTCTCTTCCCGTGTCTGTCTTGTTCTGTACAACTTTGTTTTTAGCTGTATCGTTTTGTATGTTTCTGTGTCTATGTCTTTGTCTCTCTCTGTCTCTGTGTCTCTGTCTCTTTCTCTGTCTCTCCTTCTGTCACACACACACACACACACAGAGGTTAAACTCTGCTTTCACATACCTTAAAGGTTTCCCTCCTCCGCTTGCGGCTGCTTTCCCACTAGGGACGACCCTCCCCTGCAGTCTCCACCCACCCACCCACCCACCCACACACACACACACACACACACACACACACTTCCACGGCTCCCGACCCCCAGCTCCTCTCTTTCTCAATAGCGGGAGAAGACGCTCAGCCTTCTCCTCTAGCACTTTCCGGAGCTGCCGGCGGCGAAGGCAATAGTGGTGAGGTCTGAACTCCATGGAGCTCTGGGGCCAAAAAGGCTTCGACTGCGGCCATCGTTCGAACTCACCCCCCACAGTTCGCCTCCCTTCTGGGTGGCGGAGGTCGGGACCCTGGCGCCGGACCTAGGGCGGACAATATCTCTTCTTGAAATCAGGTCGTGATTTTTATGATGTCTTTTGGAATGATTTTTTGATACTCGGACACAGTAAATTATATTAATTTTCCATTTTGTATTTATTAATATTTCATAGAGGGAATATATATATTTTGTAAATAAGATTATTTTGACCTCGGTGAAAGCCTTTTGGTGCCAATAAAATAAACGGAAAAGATTGATCAGGAGTTAACTGAATGCGGGTCAGGGGTGAGGGTGGGCACGGTACGAGGGGATTTTGAATCAGAGCTGGGAGGAACCTTAAAATTATCTTGAAGTGAGGGTTCTTAATTTTTGCGTGTGATGGCCACCTTGGACAATCCTAAAAAGCCCACAGACCTTTTCACAGGATCATATTTTTAAATGTTTGAAGGAAATGCTAAATTGCAGTTAGAGACGGAAAAGTCAAGACGATGTTTTCCCCATCCAAGTTCACTGACTCCCACCTTTTCCCCGGGTTAAGAACGTCTAAATTAGTCCAGCTCCTCGTTTGATATATGAAAAAATGAGACCCCGAGAGGGAAAGGGGTTTGCTCAAGGTCACACAGTAAACAGAGCTGACACTCGAACCCATTTCTTTAGCATTTAGAGGATCCCATCCCTGCCCAAAGTTAGAGGGGAAGAGAAATATACTTAAGCAGGAATCACTGTGGTTATTCCCTGGAGTCAATTAGAAGAGGCTTTATAGAATGGCATATTTAAAGTTGGGGAGGACCTTTTTACAAAGGAGGAAACTGAGGTGCAGAGAAGTGAGGAGACTTGCTTAGGGTTCCACAGCTAGTAAATGGAAAAGCTAGAATATGAATCCCTTTCTTCTGACTCCAAGTCCATTGGTTTTGAGATCGGATTACTCCCCTACCCGACATACTATGCCCCCCCCAAATCGAGGTTACTCGGGTTTAGAATAACTCAAGGGTGAAGGGGGAGACCGGGGACGCTCCAGGAGTGGGCTGTGCTTCTGGGATAGTGACCTACAGTAGGCCTCTGTCCTGGATGTTTCCCTGGACTGTTTTATGAAGGGAGCCCACGGCCTGGAGGGCCCTTCTTATGCAAACCCTTGGCTGCTCCAGGGCTGCGGGGTCTCTTGAGATCAGAGAATGTGGGGCGTACTTGGGGATCCTCTCTGCTTGGTTGAAGGCGCTGTGATTCCCGATTCCCTGCAGAGTGCCCCCCTCCTCCAAACCCAGCTCCACTTGCAGTTCCCTCCCTACAGATGTAAATTGCTGTGGCCTAGGTCCAGGAGTGTACATCAGTGCTTGCTATTATCAAAGGTGGAGTTGGTTTAGGGAGGCTATAATCTGTAAGAAATGGCCTTGGTAAGAATTCCCTCAATAAAACCCAAGGCTTCCTCCATACGAACATTCCTCCCCCCCAACCCAATCTAGCCCCCAATTTCTCTCTGGGATGAAACCCACAGAATCACAAAATGTCAGAGCTTAAAAGAACATCTAAGCAAACCCCTTCGTTTTATAGATAAAGAAAATAAGGAAAAATTACTTACCTGAAGTCGCAGTCAGAGAAGCAGGTAATATGGTGGGAAGAGCATTGGATCTACAGTCAGAGAAGATAGATTTAAATCTTAGATCCACCGATTACCTCTTCTATTGAGTAAATCACTTCCTCAGTCTGGACCTCGGATATCTCCTTTGTAAAAGGAAAGGGGTTGTACTAGATGAACTCTAGAGTCCCTTCCAATGTCAAGTCCCACAGCTGACCCTTTTGGCTAATAACAGGAGAGAGTTTACGAGATAATGATCATTCCAATATTCCCAGGTCCATGGATGCTAACTTGGGAGCTCTTTCTGCAACACACAGCAACCTTTCTCCGACTGCTTAGATCTAAGGGGAGGAAGTTGGGCTTCTGCCTCAGTTTCCCTGACTGGAAAGGGGAAGAGACAAGTGGGACCATTCGACTTGCACTGTTAAAACCTGTTAATAAATGCTTATTAACTGATTTAACACCTTCATTTTACAGTTGAGGAAACTGAAACACAGAGTTAGGGACTGCTGAATGCAAATTCAGCACTCTTCCTAGTGCACTAGCCTGCCTCAGACTTGGAAAGAAGGCACCCCACCACACACCCCAACCTATCTTCAAACTCCTAGGTCAACTGATGGGGGAGGGGGAGGGGAAGACAAGAATGAGAGGACTGACACAAAGAGGTTATTACAGTGTTATGGAGTCTAATTTGTAATATTTCCATTTGGAGGAGATGAAAATAATCAAGGGGGCACATTCGATGTTTCTCTCTTCTCTTGCCTCCCCTCTTCTGTCTCCTGTCTCTGTGCTCTTCCTCTTCCTCCTCCCCCCCCCCAAGTCACCTACTAACCAAAGAGAAGATAGATTGCCTTAATCAAGAGCTGGATTTGGGAGGGAAGAGGGAATGACAAACACGAGAATAAAGGGAGGTGTTGTTTAATTCCTAGGGATTTAATCAGGAAGCAGGAGATTAATGACTTCTCCGTGGCGGCTGGCTGTGCTCAGGTGTAGTGTCAGGGCCAACTTTCCTTTCACCTGCAGCCCCATGCCTGAAGGCAGGTGTGTGGCTTGGTTTCACTTGGGGTGGGGTGGGGAGGGGAGGGGGTGCCTGGAGAGAAGATCTCCTATATACTGGCAGAAACTGGAAAGAGGAGGCGTTCTCTGGTCATGTAAAGCTCCTGTTCACCGCCATCCTTTTCCCTATCCTTCTGGAAGCTCTCAGAAGCCGTCTTGCCTGGAAAGGGGGGGTTACTGGAAACTGGCATCCTGAATTGGAGGTGTGTAAACTTCACACTTTCCCCGCAGGTGACTAGAAGCCATCAAGAAAACTTTTGTCTAGGAATCATTATTCACTTGATAAATACAAGTTGACCTTCTGCCCCCTTCCCCCATTTATTTAATTTAACTAACTAGGAAGGTGCTTATCTGCTGAAATGCAGTAAGGATACTACTTCTGGGAAGGAGGGATGGGGAAAGTGAAAGAGATTATAGTCTACTGACAGTGGTTCTCAAAATGTGGTTGGGGATACATAGGAGGACCCCCAAACCACCTCCACCTCGGGTCAAAACTATTTTCTTAGGGGCAGCTAGATGGCGCAGTGAATAAAGCACTGGCCCTGGATTCAGGAGGACCTGAGTCCAAATTCGGCCTCAGACACTTGACACTTACTAGCTGTGTGACCCTGGGCAAGTCACTTAACCCCCATTGCCCTGCAAAACAAACAAACAAACAAACAACTATTTTCTTAATAATACTAAGATGTTTTATTTCTCTTTTTCTTCGGGGCAATAAGGGTTAAGTAACTTGCCCAGGGTCACACAGCTAGTGTCAAGCATCTGAGGCCATATTTGAACTCAGGTCCTCCTAAATCCAGGGATGGAGTTTTATCCACTGAGCCACTTAGCTGCCCCTTTAATTTCTAATACAGTAAATATCAATAGATATAACAACGTAAACAAAGCTCTTTGGGTTGTAGCCTCCCCATCTCCTCAGTAAACTATTAGCTTCTTATCACCTCCAGAATCAAATACAAAATTTTTTATTTAGCATTCAAAGCCCTCACAACCTGGCCCCCGACAAGCTTTCCAGTCTTCTCAAATTTTACATCTCCATTCCATGTACTTTTTGAACCAATGACACTGGCCTCCTTGCTGTTTCTTGCACTCCATCTCCTTACTCCTAACATTTTCACTGGCTCCCCACCCCCACCCCCCATGCCCTGAATGCTCTTCCTCTCCAATTTGGTCTTCTTAGCTTCCTTCAAGTTCCAGCTAAAATGGAAAATTCTACAGGAAGCCTTTCCTGATCCCCTTTAATTCTAGTGCCTTCCCTGTGTTGATCATTTCCAATGTCTCCTTTATATGGCTTGTTTGTACATAGTCCTTTATATGTTGTCTTCCCATTCCATTCCGAGGTCCCTGAGAGAAGGGACTGTCCTTTCTTTGTATTCTGGGCACTTAGCAGGCACTATTTAAATGCTGATTTCCTTTTCCCCTTCCCTAGGTAGGTACTTAATAAATGTTTATTAACTGAATGATTGCAAATGGCTCCAGAGACCAAAAAGTCTAACAACTGGTCAAATGGAAAGAGTCCTGCATCAATCAGATAGTGTGTCAATCCCAGCTCTGCTACCTGCCTAATAGAACTCAACAAGTATTTATTCAGCACCTACTGAACCTCAACAGTCTGTTCCTTGAAAGAGAATCCTCCTCGAAGAAAGGGGGTAACACATTTACAAGTAAGTACAAGGTAATAGGGAGGGGACGTCAATGATTCTCTAGTTTGTAATTTACAAAATTAGGAGGGGGAAGAGGATATGAACAACTTGGAAAAAGGGGAAAGGCTTTCTTGTAGGAAGGGTCACTTCAGCTGGGCCTTGAAGGGAGGGAGCTAGGGATCTCAAGAAACTGAACTGGGAGTGAAGAAGGGGAGTGTTCCAGGAATAGAGGGCAGCCCTATTTCCCCTCTCTGGGCCTCAGTTTCCCTATCTCTACAATGATAGGTTGGGTGACTTGAAAGGTCTCTCCATGGGGCAGCTAGGTGGCGCAGTGGATAGAGCACGGGCCCTGGAGTCAGGAGGACCTGAGTTCAAATCCAGCCTCAGACATTTAACACTTACTAGCTGTGTGACCCTGGGCAAGTCACTTAACCCTCATTGTCCCACAAAAAAAAAAGGTCTCTCCTACATCTAAACTAAGATCTCATTATTTGTTCAACAACCCTGAGATAAGACCCCTCTTTCCTTGTTCCTTTCATCCCAGGACAGTGCTATTTGGGGAACAAAGGAGGAAACAGATTTCATGATTTAAATGATAACAGGTAACATTTTGAAAGGGTTTTAAGGTCCCCCCCCCAAACAAGAGTGTAAAGGAAGTAGTGCGTGAAATTTCAGTCTTCATTTTTACAGACAGGGAAACTGAGTCTGAGAGAGATGATGAGATTTATCCAAAGTCACACAGCTTGGGGAGGCAGCCAAGTCTTGGACCCAGGGATACTGACTCCAGTGGCCAGCGCTTTTTTCACTCCCCTCAGGCTGTCTCTCTTTAAATCTATTGAAAACAACCAGGGTCGTGGTAATAGTTTGGAAATTCCCTTGATTTCTTCCCTGGGAGCTACTGTCAGCTTGAAGGCCACAGGCCTGGAAACCTTCTGTGCTAGCCAATCAGAGCAGCCAACTCACACCCTATCTGAGAAGTGGAGCCTCCTTAAGAAGAGCCGTCCCTTGTCCTCTTTGGGCCCTCTGGCCACCCCAGGCGACAGCCACACACAGCAATCCCACGTGCACGCCCCATTCTGGCTGGTTCCCAGTGATGTCACTGGGGAAAACCCTGCCTAGGGCGCCGTTCGGAGCAGGTGTCTCCCACACTGCATCAGAGCAGTGGAGTCCCTTGGTTGGGTCACCACCCAGTCCTATCCCCCAAACTTTTGTGTGCTGCCTTGACTAGTATTCAGAAAAGCCGAGCTTGAATGCAATATCGAGGGGTCCTCCCCCCCCCCCCCCCGCCCTCCACCGAGCTGGGTTTGCCGCAGGTAGATTTATGGGACTCTATCCCACCCACCCACCCCCTTCCCCCATTCCAGTCTGGAGGACAAAGCAGCCGCAGGTCTATTGGAATGCTAATGGCTTGGCGCCAGGTCCGCCGCCGGCCAGCAAGAGGGGGAGGGGGGAACGATTCTGGGACAAAGACCAGCCGGACTCCAGGAGCCCCCGCGGCGCACGTGACCCCACCAGCCTCCAAACCTTCCAGCAGCCACCCGGAAGTCAATCGCTCTGGGAGCAAAGGCAGGTCGCCTGGTCTCGATGCGCCTTAATCTTCTCATCTGCCTAATGGGAATAAGCGAGCGTGAAATGAGACAATAGTAGGTCATGCTTCCGTAGCGCTACAAGGTTAACGGAGCGCTTCACTTCCAACAAATCTGCGAGCTAGGTAGTATTACTAAACCGAAGCCCCGAGAGATTAAATTAATTGTCCAGGGTCACGGATCTGATAAGTACCCGGGCCGGGGTCGAACCCTAGCTCACTGCTTCCGGATGCAGCGCTTGCTAGCCAATGTACCCTATCGCCTCTTAATAAGTCCTTCTTAGTTGAATGACTGATGATTGCGTGGGGAGCTTGAGAAAGTCTTGGGCACCAAACAAATCTCTGATTTAAGCAGGTTCTGGGAACTATGAAGGAGGAAGGGAGAACAGGTGGGTGTGAGTCCTCAGTGGTTGGGGCTGAGGTGTGGGGTGGGGCCGGGGAGGAGGCGGGAAGCCCGGAAATACCCGCGGCATGTGGCCCCTAGGCACCTAGCGCCCAGTCCCTGCGTCCCAGGACGCTGTCTTCTTTCCTCTTCCTTGCCCTCATGGTGAATAAACCGAGCTCCAAGACCCAACAATCTAGCCTCACTATTCCCCGGCCGGCCCCTACCTCTTTCTGCCCTAGTTGGCTTAAAGCAAGGAATTGGCGTCGTGCCCCTGGCCATGGTGCTGAAATGGAGGTTCAGCGGGCGAGAAGGAGGAGCAGATGGCTTGCTTGACTCTACCCACTCCGCAGTAGTCCAATCAGTGACTCTCCTCCTCCCCACCCCCACCCCAAGTCCCACTGCCGGTTCACCGTGACTCGCCCCACCTCCACTCCCTCCAAGATCCAGGGCAGAGAAGAAATCCCTGCTGGCTGCACTGGAGTGAAGGTGGCACCAGTAGAAAGAAGTAGAGCTCAGGACTTGGAGTTAGAAGAGATTTCAGTGTGTCTCTCCAGCAGTCCCTTGACCTCCCATCCCTAGTGTCCTCATCTGTAAAATGGGAGAATGAGATTTACACCATCTACTTTACAATTAGTGAATAAAGTGCTTTATAAGCCTTGACGCTTTCTAGAAATAGGAAATCTGGCTCTGTCGCTAATTCTATGTGTGACCCGATGGGCAGGTCTTTTGCCCTCTTTTCGCCTCTGTTCCCTCTTTTTTTTTTTTTTTTTTGGCGAGGCAATTGGGGTTAAGTGACTTGCCCAGGGTCACACAGTAAGTGTCAAGTGTCTGAGGTCGCATTTGAACTCAGGTCCTCCTGAATCCAGGGCCGGTGCTCTATCCACTGCACCACCTAGCTGCCCCACCTCTGTTTCCTCTTTAAAGTGAAGAGTTAGACTGGTTGCTCTCTGAGGTCTCTTCCAGCTCTGTCTGTGATTCTAGAAAAGACAATTTAGGTTATTCTGGGTCCTCTGCTTGGCCCTGGTTTCAGGAAATAGAGGGTATTGTGGAGTAGTTACCTTTAAGATTGTTTATTTTTGGAGTCAGGAGCCCTGGATACTAATCCTGATTATGCATGGTGCTTATGCTATTTAACAGGGGGTGTGGCATTCTTGGTACAAAGGAAAGAGCATTGAACTAGAAGTTTAAGAGAAACTGAATTCAGATCCTGACACATGTGTGACCTTGTGTAAGTCACTTATCTTCTCTGGGCCTCAAAGAGGTAAAATAAGGGAACTTGACTAAATTACCTTTAAGGGTTCGGGTTTTTTGGTTCCAGATCTACTGTATCAAGTCCATTCTTCTAGGTGACAGACAAAGAAGCAGAATAAGAAATAGATTTGGGGGGGGGTGAGGCAATTGGGGTTAAGTGACTTGCCCAGGGTCACACAGCTAGTAAGTGTTAATTGTCTGAGGCCAGATTTGAACTCAGGTCCTCCTGAATCCAAGGCCGGTGCTCTATCCACTGCGCCACCTAGCTGCCCCAAGAAATAGATTTTTAACAGAGGCAATGAAATTGTCTACATTGGCTGCATATTTGTTACAAGGGCATGGTTTTTCTTTTTTCTTTTCCAATAGGAATGGTCTATGGAAAAGCAGAAAGGTGAAAGATGCAATATCTAGATGGGGGACAAAATTGGGAGTCTTTAGTGGGAGTGAGTAATTCTGAAAAGATGGGATAGAGTCAGATTGTGGAGGACTTTAATATTGATTGATTGATTGATTGATTGATTGATTGATTGATTGATTGATTGAACTGAAAACCATATGTCTCTCCTTGCGACACATTAGTGAGACTTGAAATACAAATATTATTTTCCTCTTTTTACAGATGGGGGTGATCCTAGAGAAGTTAAGGTCACAAACCTGTAAGTGGGCGCACCAAACCTGAACCTCGATATCCTTACTCAACCACATCCTCTGATGTTTTAGTGGAACTCTGACTTCTTTTAGGTCTTTGTTCCTTCATGACTATACTAGGTCAATGATGATGGTACTTGTGAGCTCAGACTTACTTTCCCCATCTTTCCAGGAACTTGAAGATAGATGAATATGACAACTCCATTCTTAAGGTACTTCTGCAATGAGGCCAGACAGGATACTAGGATCTCTTGACTTACCAACACCAGAGCATATGTGGAGTCTAAACCTACCTGAGTGGTGAATCCAAAGGCAAAAGGAATCCAGGGCTCAACTTTTTTACTGTATGTAAGCAGGTCACTTACCTTCTTTGAGGTTGTTTCATCATCTGTAAATGAAAAGAAGACTCTACCTTCACAGTACTTATGTTTTAGTGAGGGAGGCAAGGCTAACATGTGTTAACTAAGCATAATAATGTGGTCCATGAGTACTGTAGACATTCAAAGAAGGGAAGAAAAGAGCTTGGGTAATGAGGGAAGAGGAGTTCAATGAGTGTCTATGTTATTTGCCTCTTAGAAGGAGCTGTGAGAAAAGTGCTTGGGAAATCTCAAAATCTGCAGCAATGGGAACCATCATTATTATCCTCCCCCTCTGATGCTTCTGACCTACTTCCCAGAAATACAGATTCTCAGAGTTGGAAACGTCCTCCGAGGTCACCTAGTCTAAATGATACAAAGAATCCCCTCCAAACCAAACCCAAGAGTTGGTCCAAACCCTGCTTGAAGACCTCCATTTAGAGTGCATCTATCTCCTCCTAAAGCAAGCCAATCCACTTTTAGACAGCTCTAACATTAAAAAGGTTTTCTTGACATCAAGGTAAAATTTTCCACTTTGGCCATTTCCTCTCATATTTTAGTTCTTCCCTCTGGGGCCAAGCAGAACGAGTCAGTTCCTTCTTCCACATGAGATTTCTTCAGGTATTTGAACACAGCTAAGTCTTCTCTAGGCTAAACACTCCCCGTTCCTGGCACTAGCTGGTCCTTATAAGGCATCATTGAGAAGCCCTTCATCATCCTGAATGACCTCCTCAGGACATTTTCTAACTTTGTAACATTCTTCTTGAAATGTGACCCCAAACCTGAAAACAAAGCTTCAGATGTGGACTGGCCAGGGCAGAGAACAAGCAGGACCAAACCCTCCCCAGTCCTGACCATCATGTCTCTTTTGCATTAACTTTCTTGGTTATGCCATCATTGACTTACATTGAGTTTAGAATCTACTAGAAACCCCAGGTCTTCCCCCAGAAAATGCTCTTTAGTCATGCCTCCTTTATCTTGTACTAATTAAGTGAATTTTTGGAACCAGCAAATGAAATTTTTATCTATTTTTCGTACTAAATTATATCTTCTCAGATTCAGCCCAATATTCTACTCTACCAATATCTCTTTTTGAGTCTCTGACTGGCCTCCAAATGTGTTAGCAATCCTTTCTTTCTTGGAGTCATCTGCAAATTGATCGTGGTATTATCTATGCCTTTATCAAAAACATTAAGCTTTTGTTGCTGCTGTTCAATCATTTCAGTCATGTCTGACTCTTCATGCCCCCATTTGGGGTTTTCTTGGTAGAGATACTGGAGTGCTATTTCCCCTCTCCAACTCATTTTAAAAATGAGGAATCTCTGGCAAACAAGGTTAAGTGCCCAGAGCCACACAGCTAGTAAGTATCTGAGGCCAGATTTGTACTCAAGCAAATGAGTCTTCCTGACTACAGGTCTGGCCCATCTCAAGTGGGAGCCAGCTCCTTTTGGACCTGGAGAATGATGATGATGATGACGACAACAACAACAATGACAACAATGATGATGACAATGAGGAGGAGGAGGAAGAAGAGGAAGAAGAGGAAGAAGAGGAAGAAGAAGAGGAAGAAGAAGAAGAAAAAGAAGAAGAACTAGGTGGCACAGTGGATAGAGCACCAGCCCTGGATTCAGGAAGACCTGAGTTCAAATCCAGCCTCAGACACTTGACACTTACTACCTGTGTGATCCTGGGCAAGTCACTTAACCCTTGTTGCTCCGAAAAAAAAAGAAGAAAAGCTAATATTTATATAATCCTTACTATGTGCCAGGCACTTTCCTAAGCACTTTACATTTATTATTTCATCTGATCTTCACAACAACCCTGGGAGGTAAGTGCTATTATTATCCAAATTTTACAGATGAGGAAAGTGAGGTAGACAGAGGTGAAGTGCTTTTCCCAGGATCACACAGCTAGTTAATATCTGAGGCCATTGGAACTCAAGTCTTTCTGACTCACCAATCAGGAACAATGAATCAGAGCCTAAGGGTCCAAAAAATCCAATCCATTTAATAAAATTATATTCAGATGCCACCCCCTTGCCCAAAAGCAATTAGTAAGAAATTTTGAAGAAAGGGCTGTGGCAAAAAAAGATCTCTGGCGGGTGGGGTGGGGCGGACGCAGGGAACCCTCATTGCCCTGCAAAAAAGAAATCTCAGACCAGACTCTAAAATCTACTTTTAAATTCTTGTCCAAGAAGCCCACAGTTGGATCCCTTATCAGTCCACCCAGAAATTCCAAGTAAATTTCAAGTGCACCAGGTATGTAGCCCCTGATTCCTTGTTCATAAACAGTATTGTCTGGTATTATGTGAATGTGGGGGCATTAACCCATGTCTCCCCAGTTCCACCAGTACTCAGACTCACAATACCAGGTAATTTGTCCTTTGGGGTCTGGGACTGGCTTAAAGAGGCTGAACTGAGGAGGAAAATTTGAATTCTGGAGGTGCCAGGACTGCTCTCTGAAATAAGTTTACTGGCTTTCTTCTTCCCTTGGAGATTTAGCATGTCTGGCCCCTGGGCCTGGCAGCACGCAGGGGAAATTTACTGCTTCTGGGGAGAGCTAGTCCCTGCCTCAGGGTCTTGAATGCATCTTTTTCCCCTTTGCCTCCACATTATTAGGTTAATCATTGCTTGAATTGGTTGCCATGGTTTGTGCAAACCCATGGTGACTCCAAAATGAAGACTGAAAGACTCTGTTCCCATTTATCTTCCCTGAGTGTTGGGGAGGGCGATCATTGGGTCTCTCTATCCCAGAGTTCTCCTACCACCTTCCTGACAGAGCCCTTGCATCCCTATTAAGAGAGGGGTAAACAGGTGGCTATTTCACGTGTGGCAGTATTTAAGAGCTGGAAGGTATCGTAGAGATGATTTAATCGAAGCACCTCATTTTACAGAGGAGGTAACTCAGGTCCGGAGAGGAGAAAGATTACATAGCCAGAAAGCACCAAATTGGGGATTTAATCCAGTCCAGTATATTCTGTATCTTCTATGCTGGTTTCCACCAAGTTCTGACTCCAAGCACAAGCTGAGAATCCCAGAAAATCCTGTACCATTCCCCTACTACCAAGGACATCTGGCTATCTGTCTTTGCCCTCATTGGCACAGAAACACAACAGGCACACAGGAAGCCTGATTCTTGTCCTGATTTTCAGAGGGACAGGTACCACATATGGGGCCTCTTTTCCCTGTAATGTACAGGGAAGGAAGACAGAAGGAAAATACATTTTAGCTGGAAAATGGTGTCTATAATTTAGGAACAGGACAAGCCTTTTCTTTCCTTCCTGTGTGCAATAGAATTTACAACTAAAAGGGACCTGTAAAGCCATCTAACTTAACTCTCCGTTTTACAGAGAAGCAAACTATTCCAAAAGGTTAAAGGTCACACAGTGAGTTTTGGTAGAGCCAGGATGAACCCCAGACTTCTGCCTCCAAATCTATTTCACTTTCCATTACCTTTCCCTGCCTGCCTCCTAGTAGTCAATGCTACCTTATACTTACATCACCCTTATGCTTTTTACTGTACTCTCCCATCTATCGTAACACCCCTAACGTGGAGGCAGGGCAGTTATTATTCTTTTTTGAGGAAGATGAATAGATAGATTTCATCCACTTGGTCCTTCCTATGGGAATGGTTGAGCCATTTAAGTGATCACTGATCTCTTTCAGAAAGTTCCACAATGTTCCAAAGCTTGAAGCAATCAGCACAACGATGTCAGCTAACCAAGCCCAGAAATTCCCTCTTCAACTTGGACTCGGAGATGAATCTTTACCATCATATTAAAAACTAAACATCAAATGGAAAAACTGGATCACAGAGTAGTTAAGCGGCATGTCCAAGGCTTACAACATAACTGGGAAGAGTGAACTAAGGTTTTCCAAACAGAAACAATGAAGTGGGAGTGTGGGATTCAACTGGTCAATATTCTATAGGGGTTCAGAGACAATTGATGCCTGCATGGAGGAGTAAGTGAAGACTTCCTGGAGGAAGACCTTGGGCTAAGCCTGGAAAGAGAGACATGCTTTGGATAAAAGGAGGAGATGGGAGGTGAGACTTGAAGGAAAAGGCATGAAAAGTGAATCTCTTTGTAATCTGTACACCCTGAAGAGTTGCTTTCCTTCTATTACTCTCTTCTAAAGCATTAAATAGGTTTCTGGGAGTTTTAAAAGTATTCTTCTTTCTTCCAGGAAGGAGGCTGGAGCCCTGGGCTCCACATTTTGACTGCCACTCACTGTATGGCTTTGGGAAAGCCTCGTCTGATTTCTGGGCCTCAGTTTCCTTGTCTGTAAAATGAATGGCTTTTAAAAAATCTTTGAAGTCCTTTCCAGCACTAAATCTTCCTTATCTCTCCTGCTGAGTAGTTGGCCTTTACCCCCTATCTCCACAGATCTCTATAATACTGGTGAGCTCATCCAGAGAAATCTCAGTCTCATTTTCCCGACCCACCCCACTAGCTGGAAAGAAGCCAAGAGGCTAGAAAGTTTCCATGCCTCTTCCCAAGCTCTTTCCCTAATTCTGCTGCCTTCTCCTGGCAGATGGGGACACTGAACAGTGAGATTCAGGATCTTAAGCAAGAAGTCCTGAGACCTAGATGGAGGGGAGTCTAAAACACCCCCTCCAACCTGTATCCCCCCCATCAGTTTGTAACCTAGTAGACAAGTTACTTCTCTCCTTCTAGCTCCTGACCCCTTTCCTGTCCCTCCCACCCACTCCCCCTTAAATGGAGCCGGAAGCCCCCTAAGCCCCCTCCCCCATTTCCACACCCACCCCACCCCTTTCTACAGTGTGGAGTCATGGAGCAAAAGGGGAGGTTGAACCCTGGGCTGAATTCCAAGGGCCCTCTAAATAATTTACCGAATCCTCTATGGGGCCCAGGTGTCCCACTGCCCCAGCAAGGAGGGGGCCAGAAACCCCCTGACTGGAAGGGCAACGAATTGGGATCCTTTCACAGGGGGTCAGAATTCAAAAGCCTCCCCACTTCTTTCTTCCCCCCTTCTTCTTCCAGCTCTAATGACAATCCAAAGAGCTCCTGATAGGGTTTTAAAAGATGCTCCTTCATTCACTGTCCACCAAGCATAAAAATCCAGCTCATTTGTCCCCATTATTCACCCTAACGGCCTCACAGGCCTCGGGGCTGCAGCCTCAGACTTGTCACTCACTTTTAACTCCCTTTTGTTGGAATCTTCTTTATTTCATTCTTCCGTGTCTCCCACTGAATCCTGCCCCCCTCCAACCCCAACCCCACCCCCGAAGTCCTCTATCCTCATCCTTCTCTTCCCTCCCACCTCCTCCCTCCACCACTCCACAGCTCCCCTGACCACATCAAATGAAAATCAATACAGATAGAGGAGTCTGGGAATCTCTTTAAAATCCCAGTATCCCTCCTCCTCCTTTCCTTCCTCCCTCCCTCACACACACCAACACACACACACACACACTCCCTAAGAACCTACAACACACAGACCAGCTAGAATCCTTAACTGTATCCGAGATCTCATGGCTGCAGGTACCCACCCATCCACCCCTCACCTCCTCATTGCTGCAGGTACCCACCCATCCACCCCTCACCTCAATTGCATTGCCTTCTTATCCCTTGTGACTTTCACCCCTTTCTTTCCAAAGAGGGCATACCCAAAGTGCCAGAAGCTTTCCCCTGGACTGAGTGACAGTGCATGGGTGCTGAAATAGTGCTTGAGCCATCTACCTGTTAGTCCTCGAACTTGGCTCATGGCTGACCCACATTGTACAGAGACTGAAACCGAAGGATCCAAGAGTGGGAGCTGAAAGAGGCCTTAGTAAACATAGGAGCATGGATTTAGAAGAGGATTTGATGGTTCTCTGGTCTGAGCTCATTTTACAGTTGAGGAAACCGAGGCACACAGACAACAAGCATTGGAGCTGAGATCTGAACCCACATTCTCTCACTTGAAATCTAGCACTCTTGGTACTTATTATTGCTATGCCTTGTTGCCCACCTTAGGAAGAATTGGAGTCTCAGAGCTAGAAGGAGCCTTAGAGGTCTTCTAGTCTAACTCCAACCCAAAGCATAAATCCCTTCTACATTATTCCTGATTTGGGCCGGAGCATCCAGCCTTGATGTAGGGGATTTGGAATCAAAGCATCTGGCTTTGAATTCTTCTATAGTGCCTTCTAGTCTAAAAAAGAAGAAAGGAAAGAAGGAAGGAGGGAGGGAGGGAAGGAAGGAATGGAGGAAGGAAGGAAACAAGGAAGGAAGGAAGGAAAGAAATATTGAATAAACACCACTGTTAGCCAGACACCATGCTAAGCACTTTACAAATGTTATCTCATTTGATCCTCACAACAACCCTGGGAAGTAGGTGCCATTATTATCCCCATTTTACAGTTGAAGAAACTGAGGTAAACAGAAGTAAAGGGTAAGTAAGTGTCTGATGCTAGATTTGAACTCATGTCTTCCTGGATCCAGGCCCAGCACTGTGCCCCTAGGTTGTATGACTTAGGCTGGATGGTACAGTAGAGACAGCATAGGACTTCAGGTCAGGAACACCTGAGTTTAAACTCTGCCTCAGACACTCAATAGCTGTGTGACCCTGAATAAGCTAATGAACTTCTCAGTGCCTCAATGTCCTCATCTTTAAAATGAGGCTAACATGGGGCAGCTGGGTGGCACAGTGGATAAAGCACTGACCCTGGAGTCAGGAGGACCTGAGTTCAAATCTCACCTCAGATACTTACTAGCTGTGCAAACCTGGGCAAGTCTTTACCCCAATTACCTTAAAACATCCTGAGTCATCTGCAGTCATCCTGATGTATATCTTGCCATTGGACCCAAGTAGCTCTGGAGGAGAGAATAAGGCTGGTGACCTTGCACAGCCCTCCCTCACTTAAATTCAATTCATTGAAAGTCATGACATCTGTCATGGTTCTCTTTAAGAATGAAGGACAAGGGGCAGCTAGGTGGTGCAGTGGATAAAGCACCAGCCCTGGATCTAGGAGGACCTGAGTTCAAATCCAACCTCAGACACTTAACACTTACTAGCTGTGTGACCCTAGGCAAATCACTTAATCCCAATTGCCTCACCAAAAAAAGAAAGAAAGAAAGAAAGAAAGAAAGAAAGAAAGAAAGAAAGAAAGAAAGAATGAAGGACAAACAACAACAATACCACTACAAGGTCTGTATCCAAAAAGAGATTTTAAAAAAGGAAAAAGATCTATAGGTACACAAATATTTATAGCTGCTCTTTTTCTGGTGGCAAAGAATTGGAAATTGAGGGGATGTCCATCGATTGGAGAATGACTGAACAAATTGTGGTATGTGATTATTATGGAATACTATTGTGCTATAAGAAATGTTGAGCAGGATACTTTGAGAAAAACCTGGAAAGACTTACATGAGCTGATACAAAGTGAAATGTACTGTATAGAAAGTAACAGCAATGTTTTAAGATGATCAGCTGTGAATGACTTAGCTATTCCCCGCAATGCAATGATCCAAGACAACTCTGAAGGATTTAGGATGAAGAATGTCATCCAGCCCCAGAAAAAGAACTGATGGTGTCTGAATACAGATTGAAACATATATTTTAAACATTATTTTTCTTGAGTTTTTTATCTGTTTTCTTTCACAACATGACTAATATGGAAATGTTTTGCATGACTACACATGTATAACCTATATGGAATTGCTTACTTTCGGGGGGGAGGGGGAGGGGTAGGAGAAAATTTGGAACTCAAAGTTTTAAAAATAGATGTTAAAATTGTTTTTACATGTAATTGGGGAAAAATAAAATACTAAATAAAAAAGAAATAATATCTGTAATTTGTTCAGCCATTCCCCAATGGATGGGCACCTTCTTTGTTTCCACTTTTTCAAGACAACAAAAAAGAGCTGCTTTAAATGTTTTTCCATATTGCTTACAATTGTTTTCCAGAATAGCTCCCCCAACATTATATTAGTATGCCTGTCTTCCCCTAGCTTCTCCAACAATTGTCATTTATTGTTATTTTAATGTTCTGGAGCATTTTTCATATGACTGTTGATTGCTTTGATTAATAGCTGTCATTCTTAAATATTTGAATCAGCTCTTTATAATAATGTATCAGACTTTTATTTTTTAAAAACAAACTTGCTATAAATATTCTTCCCAATTATCTCCCTTCTTAGTTGAACATCATTGTTTTTGTGCAAAAATTTGCCAGTTTCACATAATCAAACCTTTTTTTTCCCTTTGAGAAAGATATTTACTCCCTTGCTCCTTTACTTTGCTCTGATGTGACCTTTTATATCTAGGTCATGTATCCATTTGGAGTTCATTGTGGTAGATGGTATGAGATCTTAATTTAGACCTAATTTATGCCAGGCTGCTTTCCAGTTATCCCAGCAGGGTTTTTTTTAAGTGAGCCCTTACTCGGCTAAGGGTAGTTAATTATTTTTATTAATTTTAGTTGATTCTCCAGAATTCTCTATGTATATTATCATGTCATCTGCAAAAAATTGATAATTTTGTTTGCTCTTTCCCTATGATGATTTCCTCAATTTCTTTTTCTCGTCATTGTTATAAGTAGCATTTCTAGTACTATGTAGTAGTTGAAGTCTCTGGGTTTCTCAAGCGCCATATTACTATGTTCCTTTCCTTCTGAATATTTTGTATCTAGTCTCTTCTTCTGACTGGTTTTAAAAATTCTTTTTAAAAAATCATTTACTTACTTTTTCTTTCACTTCCCTGCCCCTACTCACTAGATAGAAAAAAAATCCTTGTAACAAATATGCATACTCAAGCAAAACACATTCTCATACAGTAGTAGCCATGTCCAACAATGTGTATCTCATTAAACATATTTAGTCAATCACTGTTCTATCAAGAGGTGAGCAGAAGTCTCTATCATTGGTCTTCTGGAATCATGGTTGGTCATTATATTCATCAAAATTATTAAGTCTTTCAAAACTGTTCATTATTTTATCAATTGTTTTCTGGCTCTTTTTCATTTACCTTTATAAGTATGAGCTTTTGGTTTCTACAAATACCAAATAATTTTGATGATGGCTGCTGTATAATGTTAAAATTTGATATCTGCTACTGCTAGACCCCTTCCTTTCCACTTTTTACCATTGTTTCTTCCAAGAATCTTGACCTTTTGTTCCTTCTGATGAATGTTGTTATTTTTTGGCTTTCTAAAATGATCCTTTGCTAATTTGATTGGCATGGCACTAAAGAAGTAAGTTAATTCAAGTAGTAATATTGTATTTTTATATGACCTGTCCCAACCATAAGACATGGTGCAGTGGATAAAGCACTGGCCCTGGATTCAGGAGGACCTGAATTCAAATTCGACCTCAGACACCTGACACTTTCTAGCTGTGTGACCCTGGGCAAGTCACTTAACCCTCATTGCCCCTGCCGAGAGAGAGAGAGAGAGAGAGAGAGAGAGAGAGAGAGAGAGAGAGAGAGAGAGAGAGAGAGAGAGAAGAAGAAGAAGAAGAAGAAGAAGAAGAAGAAGAAGAAGAAGAAGAAGAAGAAGAAGAAGAAGAAGAAGGAGAAGAAGGAGAAGGAGAAGAAGAAGGAAAAGAAGAAGGAGAAGAAGAAGAAGAAGAAGAAGAAGAAGAAGAAGAAGAAGAAGAAGAAGAAAGAAAAAGAAACAGATTTCTCTCCACTTATGTGGGTCTGTATTTCTATAAAGAAGATTTTGTAGTTGCATTCATCTAGTTACTCTATTGTCTTGGCAGATGGATGACTAAATATTTTATACATTCTTTAGTTAACTTGAATGGAATTTCTATTGCTTCATACCGGGTTTTGTGGGTGACGTAGAAAAGTAGATGATTTGGGTGGGTTTCTTTAATGTTATGTTGAAGTTATTATTTGTTTCAATTAATTTGAGTTGATTATCTAGGATTCTCTATGAATATATCATCTGCAAAAATCAATCATTTTATCTCCTCTTTGTCTAAGATTCCCTCAACTTCTTTTTCTTGCCTTATTACTCTAAGTTGAATTTTTAGCACTTTGTCAAATAATAGTAGTTTCAATGGATATCCTTACTAACACTGATCTCTTTGGAAATTTCTCTGGTTAGTCTCAATTACATGTAATGGTGGCATTTGCCTTTAGATAGATGCTATTGACCATCATTCTTTCCCAATTTAAGTCAGAATCCAGTCTCCCACTCTGTCCTGTTCTTCTTGGTAGCACTATCCTTTGACTTAGTCAAATTAGCTTCCAACTCTTTTTTTGTGATTAATTTTCCATTTATTAGGCCATGTTGGCAATATTTAGAATCATAAGAGTGGAAAGGACTTTAAGCATTATCTATTTCAATCTCCTCATTCTGTTGAGACTCAAGGAAAGAAAATGACTTGCCTAATGCCACATAGTTATTAACAGAGCTGAGGCTAGAGGCCAGGTCTCCTAGTTCCCTGCCTGGTTTCCATTCTCTGGAATATGTTCATTCCACTATATCATTTTAGAAGTCATTTTGGGGGGCAGCTAGGTGGCGCAGTGGATAGAGCACCAGCCCTGGAGTCAGGAGGACATGAGTTCAAATCTGGCCTCAGACACTTGACACTAGCTGTGTGACCTTGAGCAAGTCACTTAACCCCAACTGCCTCACAAAAAAGAAGAAGAAGAAGAAGAAGAAGTAATTATTTTAATCTTAAAAGAGACAACAGGGGGCAGCTAGGTGGTGCAGTGGATAAAGCACCAGCCCTGGATTCAGGAGTACCTGAGTTCAAATCCGGCCTCAGACACTTACTAGCTGTGTGACCCTGGGCAAGTTACTTAACCCCCACTGCCCCACAAAAAAAAAAAGAGAGAGAGAGACAACAAAGTTGTTGTTCGGTCATGTTTGACTCTTTGCGACCCAATTTGGGGTTTTCTTGGCAAATATACTAGAGATACACTAGAATGGTTTATCATTTCCTGCTCCAGCTCATTTTACAGATGAGGAAACTGAGGCACACGGGATTAAATGACTTGTGCAGGATCACACAGCTAGTAAATGTCTGAGGCCACATTTGAACTCATAAAGATGCATTTTCCTGACTCCAGGGAAAGTACTCTATCCACTGTACCACCTAGCAACCAGGGACAGCAATGCATAGTGGTTCAAGAGCCTGTTTCAGGGTCAGGAAGATCAGGGTTCAAGTCTTACCTCTGACATGAATTGGTTGTGTGATCCTAGGCTCTTACATCCATAAACAATTGTGTATGGCACTGAGAGTTTAAGTGACTTGCCCAGGCTCATACCACCAGCATGTGCCAGAGGCAGACACTTGAAACCAAGTTTTCCTGACTCCTTAAGTGTATGCTATCTCTTGGGTGTGTAATATTTCATATTGCTTAGAACAATAATTCACAGGGGCCCCCTGTAAGGGGTATAGAAATGACCCCAAGGTGATTGCTTGAACTCAAGGGGCATATGCTTGACCAATCAAAGGATGGGAAAATGTATGGCATCCCCCAATTATCCTAGGCCCCTTCAACATTCTCCCATTTTGCCCCATCCCATCAATAGCCTCTGGGGTAGCTAACCCAGGAATAGGTCACTTGGGCAGTTATAACCTATCCTGATCCAGGAACCCACAGCTCAGTAGGCAAAAGTTTTTGTACACCTTCACTCCCATGCCCACTCCCATCCCTGATCACTCACTGCCTCCCACAGGGACTCCTCAGTGGTCAGCCACTGCTGCTTTGGGATAGTTACCAGTGGGGAACACTTCTTTTCCCCACAAACATGTATTCCTTCTACACACTTTTCATTTTTTTGGTAAGAAAGACTGAATAGTTCAAGATTAACTGGGATAGAAGAATTATAATTATATTACCTTACATTATCAAATTAAGTGTTTTTAAAAACTTAAATCCTATATAAATGTTAACTTATAATAATTCAAAAGATATAATAATTACATAATGATATTATTGTTGTTGCTTTTATTCCCACTTACCCCTCCACCCAATAGCCTTCTTCTGAACTTCCTTCCTTCTGTGAACACCAACATTCTTAAGTCATCCAGATTCTTAATCTTCTCCCCATCTCTGGGTCCTCACTTAACTGAAATTGCTCCCTTCAAAAGAACTGATTTTTTAACTGTCAGATGGAACCTCCCTCTCTCAGCACTCATCCTTCTTGACCTCTCTGCAGCCTTTGACACTGCTGACCCCCTTTTCCTCCTGGACACTCTCTTGTCTCTTTGTTCTTCTCCTACCTGTATGGCCCATTCTCTTGGGCTTGTGATATTTAAAATCTATATTGTGTGATTGCCTTAAATTAGAAGATTCAGCACCAGTCTTTGGGCATTAAACATTTATTAAAGCATACAGATATTCACAAGGAGTTCAGAAAGTTAAGAAAAAGAAGTCCTACCTAGCCTAGAGTTCCAGCCTGGTTGGGTTCTTCCTCAAGTCCTCATGCAGGAGCCTGCTTTAATCAGGAACTCTCTAGCAAGCAGATTGTGGAAGCTTTGTATAGGTCTGGAACAGAGGCAGTCCTTACACACTACTTCAAGCTGACTGGTTGTTGTCATCCATTGGTTTTGAAGGTGTTAGCAAGTTGAGTTCACAGTCTAGCTTCTGAGAACAATACCTTCTTAAAGGATAGCCAGGTGTGATTACAATCCAATTAACTAGAAGTAGGCTAATCAGCAGTCAATCACTCTCACTTGATTCAATCAGTCTAAATTAATCTCCAGGTGGGTCTTTGAGTATCTGTGAAATCCCATTATTTCATCACAGGCTTCTTTGCTAGATCAGCTTCCATATCCTGGCCCCTACCAAGCCTCTGTCCTGGTCACCCTTCTCTGTATATTCTCACTTGGTAACTTCATCAGTTCCCATGGGCTTAATTGTTTCTGTGCAGATGACTTCCAGATCTATTTATTCCACTCTAGTCTCTCTCCTGAACTCATTTTCCACATCTCCAGCTGCCAATAGCACATTTCAAACTGGGTACCTCATAGGCACCTCAAACTCAAAACATCTAAACCAAATTCATGACCTTTCCCCCCAAACCCATCTCTTCAATGTTTGTTGAGAGCTCCGCCATCCTTCCCATCACCCAGATTTACAGTATTGGTGTTACTCTCTTTTAAATATATTTTTTAAATTATGAATTAAACAAGCACTGAATAAAAGAGGCATGAACTGGAAAAGGACTGAAACTTCAACTCTATCATATATAGATTGCTTTTCTTTTTAAGTATGTTATAAATTCAAAATAACTTTTATTTTTGAAAAATTAATATTTTACTTTCCCCAATTACATGTAAAAACAATTTTTAACATTTAAAAAAATTTTGAGTTCCAAATACTTTCCCTCCCTCTCTCTTCTTCCTCCACTATTGAGAACACAAGCAATTTGATAATATTATATTATAGGTTATATTAATTTTACTTTCAAAGCTGTCTTGTTTGTTTGTAGTTTTTCTGACCTCGGTTCTATTCTCTTCTGCACATTAGAAGTGCTTCAATGACCCTATTTTCTTTTATTTCTTTTTCTTTCTTTTCTTTTTCTTTTCTGTCCCTACCCCTCTCTCCTTCCTACCACACCCTCAACTTGAAGAAAAGGAAAGGGTGGGAGCAAATATTGCATAGTCAAGCAAAATAAATCCCCATATTGGTTAAACATGTATGGTTTTTTCTGCAACTTGGATCCATCATTTTTATTGAATCCATCTTCCTCTATCAGGAAGTATGGGGATCATACTTCATGATTGGCCATTACATTCATTAAAGTTCTTGAGTCTTTCAAATCTGTTTTTCTTTATGTTGTGGTGGTAATTGTATAAATTGTTCTCCTGGTTCAGCTTATTTCATTCTTCATCAGTTCATATAAATTTCCCCAGATTTCCCTTTTGTTAAGTCTTATTGGACAATAATATTCCATTGCATTTATATACCATAATTTGTTCAGCTATTCACCAATTGATGGACATTCATTTAGTTTCTCATTATTCTCAGTAACAAAAAGAACTGCTAAAATATTTTTGTACACCAGAGTCCTTTTCCTTTTTTTATTTCTTTTGCTATATAACTCTAATTAGGAGGTCTCTGGGTCAGAGGATATGCACAGTTCCATGGCTTTGGGGACAAAATTCCAAATTGCTTTCCAGAATGGCTGAACCTCACAGCAACACCAACACTTGACTTACCTGTGATTGTCCTTCATCCTACAGATCCAGTCAGTTGTCAAATCTTGTTGTTTCTACCACCATGGCATCTCTCTTATCTTTCCCCTTTTCTGTCTCTCTCTCTTTTTCTTGTGGGGGCAATGAGGGTTGACCAGGGTCACACTGCTAGTAAGTTTCAAGTGTCTGATACCGGATTTGAGCTCAGGTCCTCCTGAATCCAGGGCTAGTGCATTATCCACTGCTCCACCTAGCTGCCTCTTCTCCTGTTCTCTACTCACAAAGCCATTCCATGAGTTCAAGCCCCCACTACCTCACACCAAGATCTAGCTAGCTAGCTAGCTAGCTAGCTGTCTGTCTGTGTCTGTCTATCCATCCATCCATCCATCTATCCACACACATGTATTTACATATATGCCTGTGTGTATATGTATACACATGTATATATACACACACACACATACATATATACATATATAGCCTCAGTATTTGACACCTTGCTTCCAGCCTCTCCCCTTTCTAGTCTATCCCCCACACAATTGATTTTCCTTAAATGAAGATGTGACTTAAATGTCATTCCCCCTATCAAATAAACTCCAATGGCTCCTATTTATTTATCTCATCCTTTTAAAATTTCTAAGGGAAAGATAGGTGGTATAGTGGATAGAGCACTGGCTCTGGACTCAGCAAGACCTGAGTTCAAATCCAGCCTCATATATTTACCAGCTGTGTGACCCTGGGCAAATCACTTAACCCTAATTGCTTCCCAAAATTAAATAAAATTTCTATTTTATGGAAGTTTTGTAACACACACAATAAAGTAATATGGGGATATAATTTATAAGCAAACAAATATACATATGTGGAAGAGGTGCTTAAAAACTTTATTAATAGGGGGCAGCTAGGTGTCACAGTGGATAAAGCACCGGCCCTGGATTCAAATCCGGCCTCAGACACTTGATACATACTAGCTGTGTGACCCTGGGCAAGTCACTTAATGCTCATTGCCCCACAAAAAAACAAAACAAAACAAAAACTTTATTCATAGCAAGCACTATGTAACCAGAAAAGTGTGTAGATCACTAGTCTTACACCTTGAGGCTCACAACATGCTTTCTTTACAAAAACTCTGTGAAGTAGATAGTCTAAGTTGAATATTCCCATTTATACAGATGAGGGAGCTGAGAGTCAGAGAGGTTTTGCACTTTGCAAAAGTCACACAGCTAGTAAGTGTCAGAGACAGGACTTGTACCCTAGACTGCTGATTCCACTTCCAGCATTTTTTCCACTTTACCAGGCTGCTTGTGTGTGGTTATGTCATGACCAGCTCTATTGTAGCTAGGCAGGATTAAAATCAGTTGTGAGCTTCTAAGCAGCAGTCTGTATGTGAACAGAGAGGGGGGAAAGGGGGAAAGAAAAGGTGATTCTTGCCATTTCTCATCCATCAGCCCCAACCCCTGCCCCCACCCTGGGTCAGCCCCCTGGCTCAGCAATGCCAGGAAGGCTCCACCTAGAGATCTCATTACCCACCTCTTGGGTCAACAGAGAGACCAGGATCCAGGGGCCCCAGACCCAGACAGGGGAAGATTAATGGAAGCAGGTGCAGGACTAAGGACTGATAAAATCCCTCAGGGAGATACAACGGGCTATGTGTGCCAACAGTCGGGGTCCGAGCCTTCAGGGATGCTACAATGCGAGGGATGGCTTCAGCCCCAGAGCTGCCTTTCTGTTGAAGAACGAGGAGAAGTGTGGGAGGAGTGGGGAGGCCACCCATCCAGGAGGCTGGTTAAATAACTGCTTTGTACCCAGCTCTGTGTGGCAATGTGGTAGAAGAGAAAGAAATAGGATAGTCCTCACCCTTCAGAGCTTAGAAGGCCAGGGCAAATGAGTGGTGGGTCGGGGGGAATGAAGACAAAAGTTAATTTGATTTAAAGGGTGCTGAGGTGTCATGGAAAGATCACTGGATTTGGGATCAGAAAACTTGAGTTCATAATATCCTGGCTTAGCTATTCACTTTGGGTCAAGTCACTTAATCTTTTTTTTTTCTTTTTAGTGAGGCAATGTGGGTTAAGTGACTTGCCCAGGGTCACACAGCTAGTAAGTGTTAAGTGTCTGAGGCCAAATTTGAACTCAGGTACTCCTGAATCCAGGGCTGGTGCTTTAACCACTGCGCCACCTAGCTGCCCCAAGTCACTTAATCTTGATGTGCCTTGGGTCCCCTATCAGAGAAGTAAAGGGATTGAGCTCTAGCCTAGGGTCACAGACTTGGAGCTGGAAGGGAATCTGAAAGTCATGTAACCCTAACCCCACTTTATACTTGAGGAAATGGAGACCTGGAGAGATTAAATGATTTTTCCCAAGGTAACACAGGTAGTGAATGGGAGAGTCTAAATGTGCGTCCAGGGCCTTTGAATCTAAATACAGCGTGTCCCAAAAAGTCAGCGCAATGTTAAGCTACTGGTTTTCAGATCCCTGTACATTGCTCATTCCAGAACGCCAGCTGCTCTAAAGCCTGTGACTGTGGAAGGTGCTTGGACTACCTCAGAAGGTACAGAGTTCCCTGAAAGCCTCCAATTAATCAGAAAGCATTTATTAAGACCCTAGAGAGCAGCCTCAAAGCCAGGAAGCCTTGGGCTCAATCCTGCCTTGGACAAGTACTGGCTCTGTAACCCTGGGCCAGACAGTTAGGGGGCACAGCAGATAGAGGCCTGGCCTGGAGTCAGGAAGACCTGAGTTCAAATCCTACCTGAGGCACTTGCTAGCTGTGTGATGCTGGGCAAGTCACTTCACCCTCTTTGCCTCAGTTTCTTCATCTGTAAAATGAGCTGGAGAAGGAAATAAATCCACTCCAGTATCTTTGTCAAGAAAACTCCAAATGAGGTCACAAAGAATTGGACATGACTATGAAGTGACTGAACAACAACAAAACCCGCCTAGGTAAATCATTTAACCTCTTGGTATACTAGACAACTCTCTAAGACTGCAAGTTGCAGAGAAGGTGGTTCCCTAAAAATGGAAGAGGGATTTTCCTCACCCGGGAGTTCCTATACCAATAAAAACACAGTACAAATCCCTATCCTTTCTCCTATCCCCATAAACTGGGGAGACAAAGACAAAAGTGAAACAATCCCTGCCTTCAAGGAGCTTACGTTCTATTGGGGAAGATAACATATAGGTAAATACACATTTTAAAACATACAGTTTAAATGGGAGGTGATTTTTGAGGAAGAGGATTGGCTCTGGTGATCAGAAAAGCCATGGCATGGAAGGCAGTCCTTGAGCTGAGCCATCAAAGACACTAGGAATTCTAAGAGGTCAAGGGGAGTGAGGAGAGCATCCTCAGGATGGAAGGAGGTCTTTGCAAAGCACAGAGAGGAGAGATGGAGGGTCAGGAATGAGAAACAGAAGTGGGCCAGGTTAGCAGGGCCCCCATCAAAGGGATGTCATAGAGGAGACTTACTTTGGAGCTTGCATAGACCCATGATCCCAGGGACTACATTTTATTCCACTCTGGGCTCATTTATTAGTCCATTGATGAACCAGCTCTAAGGCTTGTCCTTCTAACTGCCTGCCATATTCTGGGCAATAGACATTCTACATTCACTTGGCTTGTTTCTTGGTGGCATTTGGCCCAAATTCACCTGTTGTATTAATGCATTGGGTGAAAAAGGTTAGACTATATAACCCACCTCTGACCACAAGAGATTTCAATACTCCAAATCCTATACTTGGAAGGACCCCTAATCCCTGCTAGAAAGATTTCTAAAATTAACCAAAGCATGAGAAATTTCTATCTTTCCAACTCTGAGGCACTGGTTCTGTGACTTCCCATCTCTTCATCTCTCTTTCCTCATATGTCAAATAATATTTACCCTGAGAGGCCAAAGAAACTGTGTTCAGATCCTGCCCCTGCCCCATACTAGCTCTGTCACCCTGGACAAGTCACTTAATCTCTCATTGCCCTAGATAACTCTCTAAGACTATAAATTACAGCACCATTGCTAGTCTGCTTCAATAGGGGGAGTTTCCTCACTGGGATCTTCTCACATTATTATTATATCACGGGTATGGACCAAAACAAGAATATTTGTACTACTCACCTCATGAGATTATGGTGAACACTTTGTCATCCTTAAACATTAATCAACAAGCATCATTGAGGTCTTTACTCTCTGCCTGGTACTGTCCAAAGGGGGAAAACAAATCCATGTCCTTAGAAACAATGTCTTTTCTTCTCTCCACTTCCCATTTGCCAGAATTAATCATTTCAAAGAATGTCTTTATATATATGACTGAAAAGGAAGCAAACCATGTATGTAGGGGAAGTGAGGCCCAGGAAAAACTTTGCAGTACATTGGACAGGTCTTCTATAAAGACATCCACATTAGCACAATGCCTCGGTGTTGTAAGTGGACAGTGCAAGTATGATATTAAACCCATTTTACAGATAGGAAACTGAGACTGAAAAGGGAAAGTACGGGGCAGTTAGGTGGTGCAGTGGATAGAGCACCGGCCCTGGAGTCAGGAGTACCTGAGTTCAAATCCAGCCTCAGACACTTAACACTTACTAGCTGTGTGACCTTGGGCAAGTCATTTAACCCCAATTGCCTCACTAAAAAAAAAAGGGGGGGCAGCTAGGTGGCTCAATGGATAAAGCACCTGCCCTGGATTCAGGAGGACCTGAGTTCAAATCCAGCCTCAGACACTTGACACTTACTAGCTGTGTGACCCTGGGCAAGTCACTTAACCCTCATTGCCCCGCAAAAAACAAACAAACAAGATGAATTCTGTGTAAAAACAATGACCAAGCCTGTCCCCCAAGAAGAGATGAGAAAATAATGTCCATACCCTCTCTATTTTTTGCAGACATTATATGCAAGATTATAGTGGTAGAACATCTAATATCCTATCAAACTCAGGTGATAGATATAATGCTTACTTTTACTGAATTCCTTTTCCTCTCTTCTCTTTTCCTTTTATTTTTTATTACCAGAGATGGCTCAATGGGTATGGGGAAAAGAAATGGTTTCAGAAATAAAGGTTGTATGAGAATAAAATATATCTGTTAAAAATTATTTCTAATTTGATGTGGAAAGGAGGAAGGAAGGAAGGAAAGAGAATTATACAGCATTGATTAAGGACTTAGAGCATCTGGACTTACCCAGAGTCACAAAGACAGCATGAGTCAGGTCATTAGGACTTAAATTCAGATCTCCTGACTTCAAGCCCATCACTCTTTCAAAGAAAGCTCCATTCCACTACAGATGTCCTGTGAGTCCATTAATTTATTTGTTAATAAATTAATTATGTACTTATTAAACACCTGTTATAGCCCAACCCTATACTAGGTGTATGATATAAAAATCTTGGCCCCAGTTCTCCAAGGAGATAAGGTATAAATACATAAGAAGTTAAACAACAATGAATTCTTAATTGATTTGGTGTGTTCCCCCTCACCCCCAGAAGTGGAGTAATAGCAGTGAGTCATTCAGACTACCTCACCCAACCCTTCTTAAGACCAGGTGTACCTATGAGTAAATACAAACCACTTGCTATGTGCCAGGCACCTAGCTAAGCTTGGAAAATACAAAACAAAAGCAAAGACAGCTCCTGCCCTCAGGGAGTTTACTTTCTAACTGGGAGAGACAATTACATTCTTTTGTTTTGTTTTGTTTTGCGGGGCAATGGGGGTTAAGTGACTTGCCACGCTAGCTGTGTGACCCTGGGCAAGTCACTTAACCCTCATTGCCCCGCCAAAAAAAAAAAAAGGCCTTTCTTCACAATAATCCTGTGCCAGGATGATTATCCCCATGTTACAGAGGAAGAAACTGGGTCTCTGGGAGGTGAAGTGCATTCCCTGTTTCCCTGGATCCCTTGTTTCCTTCAAAATTCAACTCAAATGCCATCTCCTTGATTATCACACCTCCAACAGTCCTCCCTGCTCCCCCCCCCATTACCATATATCTAACTTCTATAGACTTTTATATGGACTGTTGTTTGCCCCCAAGGAATGAAAGCTTCTTGAGGGAAGGGACTCTGGTTTCCCCAGCACTTAGAATGCCTTGTATACATTGGGTGCTTAATAAATGCCCGATCTTAATTGCTGCCCAAGCTGGCATAGCTAATATGGCTCAAAGCTGGAACTTGAACCCTGGCATGGCTACCTAGCTTATAAATATGGCAGGGCAGCAGATGGAGGGCTAGACCTGAATCCTACCTCACGTACTGGCTCCCTGGGAAAGTCCTTTAAACTCTCTCAGTCTTGGCTTCCTCATCTGTAAAATGGGCCAATAGCATCTACTTCAAAGGATTGTTGTGAGGATCAAATATAAAGTGCTTTGCAATCCTGAAAACCCTGAATAAATGGTGGTGGTGGTGGAAGAAGAAGAAGAAGAAGAAGAAGAAGAAGAAGAAGAAGAAGAAGAAGAAGAAGAAGAAGAAGAAGAAGAAGAAGTAGGTGGCACAGTGGATGGAGTGCCTGGTCTGGAGTCAAAAGGTCCTGAGTTCAAATCTGGCTTCAGATACTTACTAGCAGTGTGATCTTGGGCAAGTCACTCAACCCCTATTTGCCTCAGTTCCTCATCTGTAAAATGGGGACCAACTGGAGAAGGAAATAGCAAACCACTCTGGTATTTTAGCCAGCAAAACCCTAACTGGGACCATGAAGAGTCTGACACAACTTAACAATAGTAGGGGTAGGAATAAGGTCTAAGGGCCCATTAACTGAACTTGACCCCTTCCTCCAAGTGTAGCCCTCCTCTTCCTCTTCAGGGAATAGTGGGCAAGAGTCTTCAGCACCCGAGATGGAGAGACGAACATCCCCTGGGAGGAAAGAAAGCACAGAAACCCATGCCACCTTGGAGATATGTTTGGCTGGTCTCTCAGATGGTCTTAAAGTTGGACCTCACCTGGAGTCACTCACCCTGCCTCTTCCCTCTTGCCTGCACTCTCTATTTCTCTCCCTTCTTCTCCCTGTCTTCCTCCCACCTTGCTCCAGAGCTCAGCTCTGAGGGACCCCATTCATCCCTGCCTTCAGAGGAGAGTTCAATTAGCTCAGTGAATCGCAGGGGGAAGGAAGCCACAAAGAACACCATGTGTGGCCCTGGCCAGACGGGCCCATGGCTTTGAAACAGCGATTTGCTCATGCTAGGCAGAACGAAGGGAATGCTAATTCACCTGCAGGGAGCCAGCTCTTTGGAGGGGGAGGGGAGGCAGGGAGCTGTGGGTCTTTTCCTCCAAGCCAGACAGGCGCCTCAGTTCAACCATGTCCACTCACCAAAAGGAGAGACAGATTTGTGTTCGAGCTAGGCCTAGAAGCTCCTTCATTCTTTATTCTTTTCTCCTTTCCCTTCCTCTAACCCAATCCCCTCACCTCCCCAATCCCCTTTTCTGAGGCCCCCACATGATTCTGGGCACACAGGAGGCCTCTGAAAAACCATCTCCAATGGATGTAGCTGTGGCGCATTCATTTCCCCTTCATGCCTCATGCCCACAGCTTGAACATAATTGGAAAAATAGGCTTAGAATTGGGACGTTACCCATCCAGACAGAGGTCAATTGGGAAAACAGTTAAGATTGTAAAGTTTAGAGATGATGACAGTGATTGGCTCAAAAACAAGAGCTGAAGGGAACCTTTATAAAGAATCACCGACTTTCGGAGCTTGAAGGGACTTCGCAGCCACACAGTCAAATTCACACAGCAGAGGAATCAACTGTCATTTACCCAACAAGTTACCATCCAGCCTTGGCTTGAAGACCTCCAAGGAGGGGGAACTCACCCCCCACCCCTTTTCCTCTTTTAGAGGGCTCTAATCCTTAGGATTCGGTTCTCCTTCAATAAGGCCTAAATCTGGGTCTTTGTGCTTTCTACCTATTTGCTCTTGGTTCTGCTCTTTGGGGGCCAAGAAGAATGAGATTCATCTCTTCTCCACAGAAGTGACCTTCAAATACTTGAAGACCTCAATGTAGAAACACAGTCTTTTCTTTCTCAAGCTGAACATCCTGAATTCCTTCATCTGATCCTCATTTGACTTGAACTCATGACATCCTGGTTTCTCCCCTTTAAAAAATTTTATTAAATTAAAGTTTAGTAAAATTATTTCATTAGTTTTATTCTGAATTGAAACATGAGGTATAATAAGCATTTTCATAAACATTGTAGAAGTGAAAGAGAGGACTGCCTATAGAACCGGGAGCCTCTAATACATACAATTTCTTTTCTTTTTAAGTACATCACAAATTCAACTTGTACCTTTCTTTTTTCTTTCTTTCTTTCTTTTCTTTTTTTTTTTTTTTTGGTGAGGCAATTGGGGTTAAGTGACTTGCCTAGGGTCACACAGCTAGTAATTGTTAAGTGTCTGAGGCTGGATTTGAACTCAGGTCCTCCTGACTTCAGGGCTGGTGCTCTATCCACTGTGCCACCTAGCTGCCCCTTTTTTGTTTTTGTTTTTTGGTTTTTGTTGTTTTTTTTTTTTCCCCGGCTTATTCTTAATGAAACCAAACTGGCTTTTTATAATTACTGCTTCCCTTTCTAATTGTTCATTTTAATGCTCTTTTCAAGAATTTTCCCAGGAATCAAAGTCAAGCTCACTGACCTACAATTTGCATACTCTGTTCTCTTCCCTTTTTTGAAAGTCAGGACATTTGCCTTCTCCAATCTTGTGGCATCTCTCCCATTTCCCATGATTTTTCAAATATCACTGGGAACAACACCAATTACATATTCTAGCTCTCTCATAACCCAAAGATATAGTCCATGTAGGTTAGGGGCCTTCAATTCCTCAAGGGCAACTAAGTGCTGTCTCCTTACTTATCACCCCAGATTCGGAGAGTTGGGAGGGACTTCAACCATCATCCCCACTATAGCATGCCCAACAAGTGGTCATCAGCCTTGTCTCAGGTATCAACTCCCCTTTTTTTCATTTTTACTTCGTCAAATGCAGTGCAAAGGTCATTCTAATTGACAGAATAACAGAAGCAAAATAAAAACTGTTGTCAGTCAGTCAATAAGCATTTATTAAGTGCCTACTAAATGTCAGGCATTGTGATAACTGTAATCTGTTATCATTGAAGAAGTGGTCCTATCCCTCCTATGATCCTTTTTCTCCAAATATTGGCTAAATAAATAAATAAATAAGCAAACAATTTCTCTTTTTGTTGGCACCTTGAATATCATCATTCAGCCCTCAGGAAACTGAGGTCCAGAGGAGAAGTGACCTATTCAAGGTCATGCTGTGATTAATAGAGCCAAGATTTGAACTCAGATTTTTCCACTCCAGACCCAGGGCTTCTTACCTTTTTCCTTTCTTGAAAGAATATGTGATTTCTCAGTGTAGGGACCTCCTGGTGATGAATTCCCTCAACCCTTTCAATTGCTCTGTATTTTATGATGCTAGAGAGTTGTCTGGGACTCTGAGAGGTAAAGTAATTTTCTCATGGTTACACAACCATTAAGTAGCAAAGGATGCTCTTGAACCCAGATCAGTTCATTATTTGCACATACATGCATGCATATATGCATACACATACACTCGCACATGTGTGCACACACATGCATGTATGCATGCACACTCACACACACACACATATATATACACAATAGTTTGAAGTAAGACTAGAAAGGGAAGGCAGACTGAATGCCAGTCTTGGTGATAAGTAATTTCTCCTCCAGGTTCTAGGTGCCCTTGCCCCTCCGTAAGGCACAAGGCCATCTCTCCACACAAAGATCACCCTTCACTGGGTCTTCTTAGCCTCCCTGGGCCTCTGGAATCCCCTTCCAGGCTCCCCCACTGCTGCTGTCTGCTGGCATCTGGGAGCCTGTCCCACAGATCACAGGAAGCTCTTCTGCCCCTCCCCACTCCCCAGATTACCTCAGTGTTCACATTGGGGTTTGCTACCACTGAGTCCATCCTGGGAGACTGTGCCAGAGGGTCTCCTTGTGGTGATACTGTCTGTGCCTCTAGGGTTCAGGAATAAAAGGCTCCTTGTGATGACCACTAACAATAATAATGACAACCATTTCTGTAGTGCCTTGAGCATTACCGGGCCCCTGCCCCACAAAGTTGGCAACTCATAGAATTTCATAAGATGACAAATCCTGAGCTGAAAGGGACATCAGAGGCCACTGAAACTCAGAGATGAAGAAACTGAGGCCAAGGAAAGCAACTCATCCAACATCTCAAAGGCAAGCAGTGGCAGAATCAGGATAACTGAGACCCAGAGAGGTCAAGCCACTTGCCCAAAGTGACCCAGCTAGTGTCAGAGATGGGGTTTGAACCCAGGCTTCCTGGTTCTAAGCCTCAAACTCTCTCTACTCCACTGAAGTCTTAAAATGAAGGAATGAAAAAAATGAAGGAATGAAGAGGCTAGCATGAGACTTCTGTGCCCTTGGAATAAATCACTGAATGATAACTAATGACGCTCCCATGGAACATTGTTTTACAGTTTGCAAAGTGCTTGTCTCACATCAACCTTGTTTTAAGGACCAGTATTCTCCTTTTACAAATTCAGTGGCTGTATGACCCTGGGTAAGTCACTTAACCCTGCTTGCCTCAGTTTCCTCATTTGTAAAATAAGCTGGAGAAAGAAATGGCAAACCACTCCAGTATCTTTGCCAAGAAAACCTCAAATGAGGTCACAAGGAATTGGACACAACTGAATAAAAACAACTCTGTGTGTGTGTGTGTGTGTGTGTGTGTGTGGCCTCAGTTTCCAGCACAGTATCTGGCACATAGTACGTGACTAATAAATGCTTATTGACTGGATGAATTGAAATACACATACAGATTGATGGCCATGGGGGGATGGAGTCTACATAGCCCATGTCTCAAGTGAGGACACACTATAGATTAAATTCTTGTCAAATAAATCCTGCTATAAGCATGCTGGTGGGCCTGGATGTGCACTGGATCCCTACCCTGAGTAAAGCAAAGCAAACGAAAATCCTTTCTGTCAGTCACCAACCTGTGTTTATCTGCGGCTATAATTGGTCTTAGTGAGTTACAGAGGGCCCAGAGAAGAATAAGTGACTTGCCCAGGGTCATTCTGTCAACATTTGTCCAAGGTAAGAATTAAGAGTAGGGTCTTCCAGAATCCCAAATCAACTCTCATCCACTATGGGCTCACTGCCTATTGTTATTGATGATCATAATCATCGTTGTGCCCTTCCTTCCTTCTCCAGCTTGGGAAGGGGAGGGGGGAAGAGAATGAGCATTTATTAATCGCCTACAGAGCTGGGTAGACCTTCCTCCTCCTCCCGGGAGTACAGTCTGGATGCTCTGAAAATCTCCTTGAGGACAAGGGCTCAGTGGCCCGGAACCTTCCCTCCCCCAGTCCTGGCCCACTCTTACAGGCACACACTGACCACTAGCTCGTACCGGGGCCAGCGGTCGGGTCCCAGGTTAGCATTCTAGGGACCAGGTTGGGCTGGGCCCTCTGGGCTCCCACTGGGGCCCATGGGGCTTGGGCTGGGCTTACAGCTTCCCCCCCCCCAAGGCATCCCAGTTCAGGCCACCTCCCTCCCAGACTTGGGGCTGGGCTCATCCCCTATCCCTCGGATCCCCCCCCAACCCCCAACGGAATGGCCCATTAGTGAGGCCCATTGTGATGTAATCGGATTTCTCCCCTTGTTAGACTGCAATGAAAATGTCTTCTAGACCCGGGTTGAGGGAGGAGAGCTGGGGGAGCGGGGGAGGAGGTTGGGCACCCCATTCATCCTGAATTAAATTCTCTCCGCTGAGCTGTGAAACTATTCAGGCGGTAGCTGGCAGCTGCAGCCTCCTCTGCCTTGACAATGTCCTAGCCCACCCTGCCCCCTCCCCCAGCTCCTTCCCTGGACCAGGAGGGGTGGCCTAGGGCTGCTGGAGACTTGTGTCTGTGGGCTCCAGCTTGGGCTGGCTCCTGGGGGGCTTTGCCAGAATTCTGCCCTCCCCATACAGCTTTAGACCAGTGAGGCCCGGGCGGGGGGGCAGGAGGGGGGAGCTGGAAGGTGGTAAGGGGCTGGGTCTCCACTGGAAGCTAGGGGGAGCTGGGGAAAGGAAGGGAAGTGGAGGGAGTTCAACTCCCCTTGTAGAAGGGAAAGACCCACAGTCCTGTAGCCAGTAAGACCTTTAATAGCCGTGTGACCCTAGGCAAGTCACCTTCTCTAGGTTTTACTCTACACCCAGGTAAAAGAAGAGAGCCAATCTTGTTTATTTGAGAACCAAGGATTTAGAATTAGAAAGAAAGGCATCTAGACTTGATTCCTTCAGAAGAGGAGACTGAGGGCCAGGGAGGTGAGGTGACTTACCCAAAGACAGGCTAGTAGAAGAAATAGTAGTAGTTGTAGTAGTAATACTAGTACAACCAGTAGTAAAAGTACTAATAGAAGTAGCAATACTATTAATAGTAGTAGTAGCAATAGGAGTAGGAGTAGGAGTACTAGGAGAAAGAGTACTGCTAGTGACGTGGGAGGCAAAAAGGGGTATTACAATAAAACTTGGGAAACTGAGTCACTGAGTCTTGTAATTCTTTTGGGAAAACTCACAATCAATTTGACCCCAAATTTCTGCCCACATCACTAGTACTATAATAGAAGTAATAGTAGTGGTACCACTAGTAGAAGTAGAAGTAGTAGTAGTACTACTAGTAGTAGGTAGGAGAGCTAGGATTCAAACCCAGGCCCTCTTACTCACTCATATTGTGTTGTTTTACACCTCACCACCCCCCCCCAGACTGTAAGCCTCAGACTAAAAGTAAGGTGCTGTCTACTCATCCTCCAAGTATTGGTTTCCACCTCCCCTGCAAAATGTGATATCTTTGAAAGGAAATACACATGAGGTAGATGGATGGATGGGTCAATGAATGTTTAGATAGATAGATAGATAGATAGATAGATAGATAGATAGATAGATAGATAGATAGATAGATGATAGATAAATAGATAGATAGATAGATAGATGATAGATAGATAGATAGATAGATAGATAGATAGATAGATAGATAGATAGATAGATAGATAGATATAGATGGATAGATAGATAGATAGATAGATAGATAGATAGATGATAGATAGATAGATAGATGATAGATAGATAGATAGATAGATAGATGATAGACAGATAGACAGACAGACAGATAGATAGATAGACAGACAGATAGATGATAGATAGATAGATGATAGATAGATAGACAGACAGATAGATAGACAGACAGATAGATAGATAGACAGACAGATAGATGATAGATAGATAGATAGATAGATAGAAAGACAGACAGATAGATGATAGACAGACAGATAGATGATAGATAGATAGACAGACAGATAGATGATAGATAGATAGATAGACAGACAGATGATAGATAGATAGATAGACAGATAGATGATAGATAGATAGATGATAGATAGATAGACAGACAGATGGATGATAGATAGACAGACAGATAGATAGATAGATGATAGATAGATAGATGATAGATAGATAGACAGACAGATAGATGATAGATAGACAGACAGATAGATAGATAGATGATAGATAGATAGAAGTATATCTAGTTATATATCCAGCCATATCTGTAGATAGCTTTCTCTATATATACATGTATGCATACTGAAAAGTACACATATATAACATTGCATGTGTGCACTGAACAATTATGGGTCATATTGAGGTTTAACAGATCAGTCAATAAGCATTTACAAAGCAAATTTGTGCTGTCCTGGGCACTGGGAGGTGGGGTGGTGGGGTGGAGGGGAGGTAAAAAATGGAAACAGTCATTACCTTCGAGGAGGTTACAGTCTATTGGGGGGAGGGGAGGGACAGCGTGTGAATACAGAAATGTCTACCAGATAAATACAAAAGCAATACAAAGTGATGGGGAGGTGTCCAGCTCAGGAAAGGGAATCTGTCTAAGACAAGGTGAGGAGGAGGTGGACTCTCCCGGCCGAGCGCACAATGCCTGGACAGGGACTAGCAGAAAGGCCAGCATGGCTGAGAGTGCTCCTGGAATAACGTGGTGAGAGGTTGGGAAGGAGGGCTGGAGAAAGATGGAAAGGCTGAAATACCTAATGAAGTTGGGATTTATTTCCTCCTGAAAGTAACAGGGAGACACTATTTACCCGCAAAGTTTGCCCTACAGGGACTGACTTGTCTCTGGAAATGAATTAAGCAAATATTTGCTGAGCACTGGCTCTGGGCTAAGCGGCAGGTCTCCTTTTCTTTCCTGGCCTGAGGGCTAAGATTTAGGGAGTAAACACCCTGGACCCAAAAGTCTGGCTCCTGGGCACTTATCTCTCTCTTGGTGGGAAGGAGGATGAGAATGGGCATTGGAGCCCAGTCCTGGGACAGTGGGAAGAAGAAGAAAGGACATCTGGAGAAGGGGGGGCGGGAAGTGGACCCCATCAGACCTACAGTTATAATAGTTATTATAAGGGGGGAGGATGTGTCCAAATAGTGAAGGAGGCCCAACATCTGGACCAGTGGCAGCAAAGGAGAGCCGGGCTTGGAGCTGGCTGAGTTTCCACATGCACTGGCTCCCATTCAAGTGACCTCCGGGCAATCACTTCCCTTCTCCAGCCCTCAGTTTTCCCATACACCAACCCAGGAGAATAACCTCTGTCCTCTCTCCCAGGGTGGTAAGGACCTTGTCACCTTAAAGGGCAGAAGGAATGAAAGTTGGCACCATTATTAAAATTCTTCACACGGGATGCCAACTAGCCCTGTCTTGTGACCAGAGAAGGCTGTGAAGTAGAGTGGTCTGGAGTCACAGGCTCTGGGTTCAAATCCCACCTGGAATGCTGACTGCCCATGTGACATTGGGCGAGTCCTTTTTCATCCCTGGGCCTGTTTCTTCATCTGTAAGACGAGGGAGACGAACTTGATGGCCTCCGAGGTCCCTTCCAACTGGTCCTATGACCCTCTGACTTACTTTTGAACTCCGACCTTTTTGTTCTTAATTGTCTTGGGGCTGAGGAGATACTAAAATGACATCAAAACTGTGCGGTCCCTCACAAGGAGACATTAGGCTCTCTCTGTGTCTCTTATTCCCCCACAAGTTCCTTAGGGACAATAAAAAGATTCTGTCTAAACTTTGCATCTCAGTTTAATAAAATTGAGCATTTCCACCATTCTCTCCTGCATTGATATATCGCCTACTATATGTTGCGCCTATGGTTTCATTTGCTCCTCCCAACAACCCTGGGAAGTAGGTGCTATTATTATCCCCATTTTAAGTGGAAGAAACTGAGGCAGAGATGAAGTGACTGGCCCAGGGTCACACAGCTAGTAAGTATCTGAGGCTAAGTTTGAACCTTAAAGGCTTCCTAATTTAAAAAGAAAAAAAAAACACTAATACTTACATAGTGCCTACCTTGTGCCAGGCATTGTGCTAAGGGCTTTACAATTATTATTTCATTTGAGCCTCACAACAACTCTGGGAGGCAGGTGCTATTCTGACTCCCATTTTACAGATGAGTAAACTGAGGCAAACAGGGTTCAGCGACTTGCCCAGGGTCACACAGCTAGTAAGTGTCTGAGGCTGGATTTGAACTCAGGAAGATGAGTTCACTCTATTCACTATGGCACCACCTAGCTGTACTTTGTATATTTATAAGTCCTTTAAAGTTTGCAAAGCAGTTATTGCTGCTTTGGCAGAATGAGGTCCCACCACTAACTATGTAGTTCAAATCTGGCCTCAGGCACTTGACACTTACTAGCTGTGTGACCCTGGGCAAGTCACTTAACTCCAATAGCCTTAAACATTTGGGGCCATGTCCAGTCATTTTGAGCTCTATCTTGCCACTGGACCCAGATGGCTCTGGAGGAGAGAGTGAGGTTGGAGACCTTGCACAGCCCTCCCTCACTTAAATCCAGTTCACTGCAAGTCATGACATCACCCAGGCATCATGGTCCTCTTTGAGAATGAAGGACAAACAACAACAACAACAATATTCTCTATGTCCAACACAAGACCAACAACCCTCCCAAGTGCCTTAAAAATGCAATTAGGCACATTGTTGGTGGAGCTGTGAACTGATCCAACCATTCTGGAGAGCAATTTGGAACTATGCCAAAAGGGACTTTGCATACCCTTTGACCCAGTAATACCACTACTAAGTCTGTATTCCACATGTACAAAAGTATTTATAGCAGCTCTCTTTGTGGTGGCAAAGAATTGGAAATCGAGGGAATGCCCATCATTTGGGGAATGGCTGAACAAGTTGTGGTATATGAATGTAATCGAATACTATTGTGCTGTAAGAAATGTGGAGCAGGCAGATTTCAGAAAAACCTGGAAGGACTTAAGTGGACTGATGCTGAATGAAGTGAGCAGAACCAGGAGAACACTGTACACAGTAACGGCAACATTGTGTGATGATCAACTGTGATGGACTTGGCTCTTCTCAGCAGTGCAATGACCCAAGACAGTTCCAAAGAATTCATGATAGAAAATGCTCTCCACATCCAGAAAAAAGAACTGTGGAATGTGAATGCAGATTGAACCATACTATTTCTACTTTTTTTTTTTGCTTTTTGAGGTTTTTCCCTTTTGTTTTGATTCTTCTTTCACAACATGATTAATGCAGAAATATGTTTAAAGTGATTGTACATATATAACCTATATCAGATTACTTGCTGTCTTGGGGAGGGGGGAGGGAGGGGAGGGAGGAAAAAATTTGGAACTAAAAATCTTATGAAAACAAATGTTGAAAACTATCTTTCCATGTAACTGGAAAACAAGAAAATACTTTTATGATTTAAAATGCAATTAGGAAATATTTAACAAAATAAATTAAAATAGAATAAAACATAGACAATATTGCATTTTAATGCCAAGGCACTATGAGGCAGCAGGCTCCTTAGGATTTATGGCCCTGGCTACTGCTCAATGCTGCTCACCCACCTCCAGCAGGGCATTCACTGGGTGGGGGAGAATGCTAGAAGCCTCCACTCTCTCACTCCCTCCCAGCAGTCAAGAAATTGGCATTTGTGAAGTGGCCAAACAGAGTGAGGCTGTTATGAGGACCTTGGTCAGTGGTTCTAGTCTGATCTCAGATCAGGAGGTTTTCTAGCACTCTCATTCTGTTCCCATTGGGCTCCAGCACACTAGAGAGCCCCCTAAAAGAGATGGACAAGCATCCAAAAGGGGCCCAGTTCTCCTGGAAGGAAAGATCAAGGTACTGAAGAATGACTGTTGGCTAGACCCTAATAATGCAGTTGCATGGACTGGCCCATGGGTAAAATATTTTGGACACATATCACAGATGGGAAATGAACTGGTCCCAGAATTGGAAAGTTGTGGGAGTGTGCTGGATAACATCTGAGTCATTGTGGAGTGTTTTATTGTTGTTCAGTCATATCTGACTCTTCATGACCCCATTTGGATTTTTCTTGGCAGATACTGGAGTAGTTTGCCATTTCCTTCTCCAGATCATTTTAAAGATGAAGAAACTGAGGCAAGCAGGGTGAAGTGACTTGCCCAGGGTCACACAGCTAGTCCTGATTCAAACTCAGGAAGAGAAGTCTGACTGACTCCAGGTCTGGCACCTATCCACTTCTCCAACTAGCTGCCTGCCGTACAATTCCGCCTGAAACAAAAGCCCACCTTAGACACAATCGTTTAGAAAAAAAGCAGCATGGATACATGCAGATGGTGCCAGGTTTGAGGTCAAAGCATCTAGGTCTGAATTCTGACTCTGCTAATACCTGTGTGACCCTGGGCAAGTCACAGCTTCCCTGGGCCTCAGTTCCCTCAACTGTAAAAATGAGGGGTTTGTAGGGGCAGCTAGATGGTGCAGTGGTTAAAGCGCTGGCCCTGGATTCAGGAGTACCTGAGTTCAAATCCAGCCTCAGACACTTAACACTTACTAGCTGTGTGACCCTGGGCAAGTCAGTTAACCCCCATTGCACCGCAAAAAAAAAAAAAAAAGAGGGGTTTGCACCAGCTGGCCTCCAATGTCCCTTCCAGCTAGAAATCTCCAATCCTCTTTCAAATTCTTTTTCCGTTACACCAAATTGCCTTCCCATGACGTGATTTTAGGCAAGACATTTCTCTTGTTTGGGACTGTTTCCTAATCCATCCATTTGGAGAGTTGGATTCCATGCCTAAGCTCTGACTCCCATGATTCTCATTTTTCTCTTAGAGATGCAGCCCCTGGAGACCGAGTTCCTTATTTCTCCTAACAGTCCCTGGTTCTAGCATGTTAGGGCTGGATCCTCACCTGTGCCTCATGATCTTACTTTTGAAGATATTGTGATAAGGGTATTCCTACATTATTTGTTTCCTTCATTACTCTGTGCTTTTTATTTTATGCATTTAAAATGCTATTTTGAGAGAAGATCATAGATTTGCTCCACCAGATGGCCACAGGGGGTTCAGAACATGGTGGGGGAAAGGTCAAGAACTTCTGCTCTAGACCCATCTCTTCATTCTAAAGAGGAGGAAACAAGACCTCAGAGGGCATGTGATTTGTCCAAGATCATCCTGATTGTAAATGATACAACTGTGACTCAAGTCCAGATGTCCTGGGAGACATATTGGGCACACCTTCTTTCAGCACCCAAATGGGGTGAGAATCTTCTTCCTCCTCCCCAGGGGGTCCCCATGTATCTATCACTATCCCATCTCCCAATTACCCACCCTGCCAAGGGCAGTGCATCCCTTTGGATCCCAAGCCTGGAGACAATGGGTTTTGAATTACAAGTGGGCAGTGCCCCCTGGTGTCCAAATGGAGTATTGGAAACTTCTCAGGAAAAAAAAAAGTGTCTCTATTGCCTGGAAAGTGGAAGGGAAGACCATATGGAACATATGAGAAAGGGAGAGCAATCCATGAAGATGCAGCCAGTACAGTGAGAAAGAGATGTGGAGTCGAAGGATCTGGGTTCAAATCCTGCCTTTCTCCCTAGCTCTATAACATCCCTGGGTCTTGGTGCCTCATGTAAGATGAGAATTGGTTTAAATTATCTCCAAGGTCCCTTCCAGATTTGGATCTGTCACCCTCCCCGCTCATGCTGTGATCCTGCCTTCTATGGGTGGAGTACCGAACTTTGAGCCTGGACACTTTCTAGTGGTGAGACTTGGAGCAACTCTCTTAACTTCTCAGATCCTCACTTGTAAGATGGGGGGGGGGGGCGGGGTGGACCTCCATGGCTGTTAGGATCCCACCCAGGGCCAACATAGACAAGAATGACATGGACGAGAATGTGTGAAGGGATGAGGAGACTGGATTCTACCTGTGTAGGGTAGAATGTATTTGTCTTTACAAGAGCTGGATGTGAATCCTTTTTAACTGTGTGGCCCTGAATTAGCCACATTTCCTGCCTGCTCCCTCAGCCTCAGTTTCCTCCCCTGTAGGATGAGAAAATTGAGTTAGATGGGCTTTTTTTTGCTTTTTAAAATTTTCAGTTCCAAATTCTCTCCCTTCACACCCCCTTCCCCACCCATTGAGAAGGCAAGAAATAGAGTAACCATTAAATATTATACAGATAGTTTCTAAAGCCTATAACACCTCTCTCTATACTAAAAGCAAATCCATTCCTTTCTCTGAGTCTCAGTTACCTCCTTTGTAAAGTGAGACAACTGGAGCAGCTGACCTCTTAAGGTTCCTTCCTGCTCTGACAAGATCATAGGACCCACTCCCTGACAAGATCATAGTACCCACACCGTAATATTATTAAGGATTCCTATGATGAGGGTCCCAAATTTCTTTCTTCACCCAGCCCATGAGGCAAATAGTGGAAGCATAATTATCCCCATTTTATAGGTGAGAGCTCAGAGAGGGCTCACATACGGGGCCTGGGGAGGGGTCCCACAGCTTAGTCAATGCCAGGGACTGGATTCCAAAGCAGGTCTTCTGAATCCCCGGGATCTGACCACTACAGCATTGGTTTCCAGAATACAAGGAATCAGTCAATAAATACTAAGTACCTACCATGTGCCAGGCATGGGGGATACAAAGAAAAATTAAAAGGCCCTCACTCTCAGAATCGAAGTAGAACGGCTGCCTTGGGTGGGTTTCCCCTCACTGGAGGTCTTCAAGAGAAGGCTGGGGGACTCCTTGTTAGGGATACTGTGGTGGGGACTGTGAGTCAAGGAGAGGTGAGAAGACCCTTCCAACTCTGAGGCTGTGTGATTCTGCTCATGAACATCTATCCTGTTAGGGATAGGCTAGCTGCACTCAATAGGACTCCCTTCTAAGCTCCTGGAGGCAGCCAAGAGCCAAACAGCCTGGGGAATGTGGTGAGGGAGCAGCCTGGTGTAAATCACTGTATTTATGAGTCCAAAGACCAGGGTTCAAAAGCTGTGTGATCTTACATAAATCACTTGACCTTTCTGGGTCTTAGTCTTCCTCATTTGTAAAGAGATTATAAGAGTTGGACTAGCTACCTCACAGGGCTATGGAGGAGGAAAACACTTTATTATTTGTTAAATTAAATTTTGCTTTTTCAATAAACAAAAACCTTCCATCTCTTTCCCATCTCTCCCCCTTCTCCAATAAAGCAAGAAAAACAAATTCCTACTACAAACATGTAAAGCAAAACAAATTCCCTCATTGTTCATGTCCAATGTGTGTGTGTGTGTGTATTTCTGCCCTCTGAGTCCTTTACCTCTCTATCAGGAGGTAGGCAGCACATCCCATCCTGAATCCTCTGAGACAGTAATTGGTCATGAAGCTGATCAGAGTTCCTAAGTGCTTCAAAGTTGGTTGTCTTTACAATGTTGCTATTACTGTATCAATTGTTCTTGTTCTCCTGGTTCTGCTCACTTCACTCTGCATCAGTTCATGTAAGTCTTCCCAGATTTCCCTGAAACCATGTTTCATTATGTCTTTGAGCACATCACATTTATAAGGAAAACACTTTTTAAAAAAGAATGCCCAGGGGCTCCGTGGATAAAGCACTGGCCTTGGATTCAGGAGGACCTGAGTTCAAATCCGACCTCAGACACTTGACACTTAACTAGCTGTGTGACCCTGGGCAAGTCACTTAACCCTCATTGCCCTGCAAACATTTTTTTTTAATGCCCTATAAAAGTGAGCTGCTATTTGTGCTGGGAGTGCCCTGATCTATAGTGTGTTTGGGGGTTGGGGGAAGTAGGAGGGGGCAGGTAAGTTCCTCCTTTGCCTACTCTAGAAGGTAGCCAATTTACTCAATGTCTGAAGGGCCGAGATCATTTGCCTCCACAACCTGGATCTAGCCTCTCTTTTGCCTGGCTTCATATTATTTCCCTTCATGTACTCTACTCTACATTCCAGCCAAACTGGCCACTTGCCCTTCACAAAACAGCATGCCATCTCCCACTCCCATGCATGTGCCCAGCATGGAATACACTCCCTCTTCCCCAGCTTCCTTCAGGGCTCAGTTCAAGGGCTACCTCCTGGGGCTTTTCTTTCTCTCCCTGGCTGTGTTCTCTCTCCCTTCTTAGATTATGTCTATACTTAGGTCCATGTTGTGGTCCTCTCGTAGATTGCAAGCTCCTTGAGGGCAGGGATGTTCTTTTGCTTCTGTCTTTATATCCCTGCTACCCATGTACCTTTCCCATAGCAATCCCTTAAAGTTTGTTGGGTTAGATGAGAAAGTAGAAGCCAGGATTGACGTCATCTCTTGGGTTCTGATCTCAGTTCTGCTCAGGAGATCTTGTATCTCTGCCTGCTCTGGCAAATTTTAGGAAGTCAGTTTCTCAAGCCACACTTTAGTTGTTTCTGGAAGTCTGAAAATATGCCATGGATGTCATCACCTTTTACTGGGTGGTACCAGTCCCTATCGGACCCTGTGCCCTGTGAGATCTTGTGTGACTTCTGTCCCAAAAGTCAGAGCCCCCTCTAGTCTTACCTTTTTTTTTTTTTTTTTTTGCAGGGCAACAGGGATTAAGTGACTTGCCCAGGGTCATACAGCTAGTAAGTGTAAGTATCTGAGGCCAGATTTGAATTTAGGTCTTCCTGAATCCAGGGCCGGTGCTTTATCCACTGCACCACCTAGCTGCCCCCTAGCCTTACCTTTTGATGTTTCCTTCCATATTGTTTTAAAGTCTCTTCCAGCCTTAACTTTATGTCCTAAATCCTTTTCTAGTGTTAATATTCTAAGGTCCCTCTCAGTCCTGACATCCCAGGTTCCATGTTCTATGAATCCTCCCACTTCTGACATTCTAGTTCCCCTTACTCCCTAAGTCATTGGCTCTGTATTTCAGGGTTAGTTGATCAGATTGTCCTAGAGAGCAGGGCCCTTCCCTGGCTTTGCCTCACTTGCTTCACACTCCCGTTGCCCACAAAGCTGGACTAAGGCTTTCAGAAGCAAAGAATCTTTACCAAACTGGGACACTGAGCTAACCTATTGAACCAGATGAGAAATCACCTGTGATCATCTGCAGGTGAGTCTGTCTGCCTCTTTATCTCCACTATATGCCTAGTACACAGCTGGGCTGTTCATTAAAAGGCTATGGGGGCAGCTAGGTGGCGCAGTGGATAGAGCACCAGCCCTGGATTCAGGTGGAACTGAGTTCAAATCCAGCCTCAGACACTTAACACTTACTAGCTGTGTGACCCTGGGCAAGTCACTTAACCCCAATTACCTCACCAAAAAAAAAAAGGCTATGGAGGGGCAGCTAGGTGGCACAGTGGATAGAGCACCGGCCCTGGAGTCGGGAGGGCCTGAGTTCAAATCTGGACTCAGACACTTGACACTTACTACCTGTGGGGCCCTGGGCAAGTCACTTAACCCCAATTGCCTCACTAAAAAAGAAAAAAAAGACTATGGATGGGTTGAATGGAGCACATTCTCTGGCCTTGGCTGTCACTGGATGCATCCCTATCTTCTGGGCAGCAAGAAAGGGGAGCTGGGATGAAGGCGATCCAGAAGCCTGCAATGCCAAAATTTTCCACCAGAGGGCAGAACAGTACAAGTTATCTTGGTCAGTGGGAGGGGTACACATAATAAAAATAACTAGTATTTACATAGTGATTTAAGGCTGAGAAGAGCTTCTAATGCAATTTATCCATACCCGAGCAGGAAATACTATATGTAAACACATCCCCAACAAAGGTCATCATCCTGCCTCCAGAGACTCCAGAGATGGAGTTAAGTGACGTGCCCAGGGTCACATAGATAATATATGTCAAGTGTCTGAGGCCAGGTTTGAACTCAGGTCCTCCTGAATCCAGGGCCGGTACTCTATCCACTGCACCACCCAGCTGCCCCTCTCACTTATTTATCTTTAACAGGAAGTAGAGGGGGCAGCGAGGTGGCACAGTGGACAGAGCACCGGCCCTGGATTCAGGAGGACCTGAGTTCAAATCTGGCTCAGACACTTGACACTTCCTAGCTGTGTGACCCTGGGCAAGTCACTTAACCCTCATTGCCAGAGAAAGAGAGAGAGAGAGAGAGAGAGAACTTCCCTCTATGTGTATGTATACCCACGCACTAAGCACTTAAATGCTGGCTGACAGATGTTTCTGCACTCATACATGAATGGTGGTATGAAGTGGCAGAACCAGCCTCAGTCAGGAAGTCATGGTTTCAAGTCTTGCCTCCCACATATTCCAGCCATATGCCCCTAAGGGAGCCACAACCTCTCAGGGGCCCAGACAGCTCTCCTAGTTGCAGAACAGACACCAATCTATGCCAATGAATCAAGGTTCAGTCAAAATTAAATGTATAAATAGGTGTGCGCGCACATACTTGGGCAGGAGCATCAGGGGTGGCAAAATCTCTCTGGAAGTGAGCTTTGGGACCTTGTTACACCCTTTCGTGCCTTGCAGGCCTCTGACTTACCCTTTGAATGGTTTTCTTATTGCTTTTGGGACCTTTTCTAAGTCTGTTCCCTCACCTGTAAAATGGGAACATTCTCCCTTACAGTAACGACTTCCAAGGATCATCCTCAAGTTCAGAGTGATGCTTGCATAAGGATTGAGCCCCCACCCCCCGCCACATTTCAGCCTTGATACACCATAACTAGGTCAGTCAACTTCAATCAGAAGCTTTTTTAGACCATGGGTAAAGGCATTCAGAGCCAGGGGATGAAGTGAAATGATCGAGGACGAGAAAATCAGCTGCAATCAGGTGAGGGATTTTGTCGTGGCCTCTGGCCAGGCATAAAAGCATCGAGTCAGTGGTAATCGGAGTTCCAGTGAGCCACAAGCCCAGCAGGAGAGCATGCCAGCAAAGGCAGGGTGGAGCCACAGCTGCTGACCCGACAGACAGCTCAGCACAAGGCTCAGGCCCTCAGTGTGGTCACCACCTTGAGGATGGAGGGAAGTCCTGAGCAAACTTCCCTCCTGGTACCTGCCCAGCAACAGTCACTATCCTCTCGTCTGCTCCATTATTGCCCAAGCGTTTCCAGGAACCTGCATTGTCTCAATCACGAGGCCGGAGGCTAACTCCAGAGAGACGTAGCAGTAAAGTAACTCAGAACCCAACCTCTGCCTAAAGGCTAGGAATTTTCCCAAGAATTTCGAATGATTGCCATTGAACTCATAATTTTTTGCCTAAAATAAACTCCCTAAAGTGGAAGAGCCAGAACCCTGTGGCCCCGTGTGGACATTCTGTGGGGCATCCCCAAAGTCTCAGTGCAGTTATCTTAAACCCATTAAAGCTTAAGACTGCACAAGACTTTTGGGACACCCTGCGCCGTCATCAGGTTTTGTTGTGGTTGTTTCCATCACGTCCAATTCTCCGTGACCCCGTTTGAGGTTTTCTTGGCAAGGATCCCGAAGCGGTTTCCCATTTTCTTCTCCAGCTCATTTTACAGATGAGGCAACTGAGGCAGAGTTAAGTGACTTGGCCAGCCAGTAAGTATCTGAAGCCACATTTGAACTCAGGTCCTCCTGACTCCACTGGCCCATACTCCCTGGACTTAAGATGAGCTAACTATGGTAACAGTATTAAATATGTAAAGTATTTTGTAAACTGGGAGGAGCTTAAACTCGTCAGCACTCAGCATGCCCCATCCCCTGCTCTCAGAAATGTGGACGCCTCTGAAACTCAGGGCTGTAACAAACACAAATAAGCCTGGCATCTTTAAGCGTTTTAGGTGTTGCCAGGCCCTCCCTGCCTGGGGTTCATCAACTCAGAGAAAAGATTCCCATAAATGGATTGCACCAAACCTCTCCTGGCCAACTTCCCCTGCTTTCCCTCCCCCTCCCAGCCCCAGCCCCAGCCAACCCTATTCTCAGGCCTCCCTCCATCTCATCCGTAGCCTTTGTGGGCTCCCCTCCCATCAGCCTCCGCCCGGGGCCCCTGGCATCTTGGTTCTCCCTCCTGCCAAGAGACAAGATTTGGGGGCAGAGGACTGATGCCTTTAGGCTAATCCTAATGGTTATCTTCTAGAAGAATGTGGAAGTGAGGAGGGGGCCCAGAGGAGGGTATCATCCCAATTTCCCCAGGAGAATGTAAACACGTTGAGGCCAGGGACTGCTTCACTTTGTGTCTCTCTCCTAGGACCCTCCCACTTAGTGCCTGGAACAGAACAGAGATTTCGTTTCCAGGTAAGGAAACCTCATCAGTGCAGACTGACATCTCTGCAGCTCAGTTTTAGAGAGGTTCTCAACCCTTTCTGGGCCCTGGATCCCCTTGGCTCAGTCTGGGGAAGCCTATGGACCCCTTCTCAAAATAATGGTTTTAAATGCAGAAAACTGAATTCAAAGAAAATCAGTTACATTAGAATAGAGATGTAACCCCCCCCCCAAAGTTCATGGGACCCTCTGGCATCTGTCCATGGGGTGGGGGTGGGGGGTGGATCCCAGGTTCAGCACCTCTGTTTCTTGGAAAGGTCAAAGGGCTTTGTAAACCAGGCACCATAAGGGGGCAGCTAGGTGGCGCAGTAGATAAAGCATCGACCCTGGATTCAGGAGGATCTGAGTTCAAATTCGACCTCAGACACTTGACACTTACTAGCTGTGTGGGCAAGTCACTTAACCCTCATTGCTAACCCCCCCCCCAAAAAAAAAAAAACAGGCACCATGGTCTGGGCCAGAAGGGGAGTTGGGACATCATGTCACCCTCACAGGGATCCCAAGCTGCTCCCTGCTGCAAGTGTCATCACACAGGCTAGATGCCACGGTTCATGGAGTGCCGCAGCTTAAAGACGGAGGCCTGGGATAGTGGACAGTGCACTGGACTTGAGGTCAGGAAAGACTCAGGTTCAAATCCTGAGCCCAACGCTAGCTCTGTCATCATGGACAAGACACTTCTTCTCTCTAGTTGGGCTAACACGTACCTGCAGAACCCACTTTCTCAGCCTGTTGGGAGGCACCCCCTGATCTCACATAAGGCGGCTCCATGGGAAGACATTCCACCCCCAAGGGCATGAGCCCCCCTGCCTTCCCCCTTTAACCCTGACCCCCAAAGATGGTCCCCCAGACTCACCCAGGCTGCCTGCCTGCTTACAGGCATTGGATGAGATGGAACTCACCAACTCACCGTGTCCAACACGAGACCCACGGCACTTCCAAGGGTGAGCTGAACCACATTAAAATGTAACCGGGAAACTTTAAACAAAAGCAACTAATGAAAAAAGAATCATGTAAACAAACACGTGCCATTTCTATGTCAACTTGAGGCCCACAGGAATCCCTGCGCACGATGTAGTGGCCTCACCTCTCTGAGCTGGACACCAGTGCTGGGGGCCCTTTCCTGTCTGAGTCCAGCCCCACCACGGAACCTCCTAACAGAGCCCCAGGACTCCTGGGCCTTCCTTGCCTGCCTCGAAGTCGAGAATTTTTGGGTGCTGTTTCCCCCAATGAGAGGGAGAACTCCTTCAGAACAGGGGTTGCTCACTCTTGGCATTCCCAACATTTGGTATCTATAGGGCTTTAAAATGCTTTTCCATCATTCATTTACATGGTTTTGTATTTCCTTTCTTGTGTTCTACCTTCCCACTCTAAGAGGATGTAAACTCAAAAGCGGCGTCTGGCTCTCTGTCAAGTCATGTCAGGACCTGGCATAATGCCTGGCACTTGAAGACCCTTCATCCCGAGTGCTGAGGATCCAATGCAGTCATGTATGCAGAACGCTTTGTCAGCCTTTAAGAAGCAGTGGGGGATCAGAGAGAGAAAAAAACCCCAACACTCTGGAAGGTGTGATTTAGATTAATCAATAGGCCTGATATTTGTGTATAAAACTCTACAGTTACAAAAGTCACATAAAAATGGAGTCGCCAAAGCTAGAGCCCCTGATGGGGGCTCAAGGCACCGGGCACAGGCCAGCCTAGAAAACAGAACCACAAAGTTATGATACAGATGATCCACTGGGGGACATTCCTCACTCCTCAAGACGTGTTAGCACCAGGCAGGCACACACATCAATACACGCATCCAGACCCCCCTCCCACTTGCTTATAAATCAATACAAAAATAGCCCAAAATTTAATTTCAATGCCACAGGACCAGCCCCTGATACCTCAGTTCAGGGCCAGCTAAGCTTGCTTATTCCCACACAGCATCTCGGACTTAACTAAAATCTTTTTTCTTTTTTCCTTCCTTCCTTCCTCCCTCCCTCCCTTCCTTCCTTCTTCCTTTTTTTTTTTTTTTTTTTGGCCCCTGAGCTTCCCAGCTGAGATGAAGAAAGGGCATGAGGCCTCATCGAGTGGGTGCAGAACAGCAGTTGAATCAATACCCAGATGGACTGTAGGGTGAGAGAGAGAAAAGCGGGAAGTGCTAGCCGGCCCCACCCCAGGGCCACAGCTGGGGGATGGGAGGCCCAGGGCTCTGAGACACTGCCCCCACCCATATGTCCCTAGGGCTTAGCAGCTGTCCCTAAAGGGGTTCGGTCCCCAGAGGCTCTGGACATACAGCCTCCAACTCGGTCTCCTCCTTCCTGGGGAGGGGGAGGGCTGAGTTAGGAAAAGGGCTTCTCAATGTCCTTCAAGGCCCACAGAAGCCTGGGAAAAGGAGGATGGGCCTGTGGGCTGCCCCTAGACTCCGGCACTCCCACACTCCCAGTCTGGGTAGGATCCAGATGGTCCAAGGGAAGTAGCAGCAGGGGCAGAGGCCAAGGACCTCCGGGATCCTCTGTGGAAGGGAAGAGTCTGTCACAGGCCCTGAGGATGCTCCCCAGGGTAACACATGCAGCAGCCGGCTCCCGAAAACTCCAGGCCTGACTTCTCCAGGCCCCCGAGGAGGCCATCGGTGGCCGAGTGTTCAGAGATGATGTCTTCCACTCTTGTGATGTAAAGAATCGTGAGCAGCACGCCCAGGAACTGTGTGTGTGGAAGAAAAGGAAGAGGGGAAAGGATGCCATTGGCTTTGGAGGCAGAGGCTCTGGGTTCAAATCCTGCTCCTACCATTTCCTACCGCTGACCTGTGCAAGGAGCTTTGCAATACATAAATGCTGGCTGTTATTACTATTAAGCAATCACCTTAATGAGAGGTGGTATGGTACTGAAGCCAGGAAGATCTGGGTTCGAATCCTACCTCTGACAAACACTAGCTGTGGATCCCGGGGAATCTCAGCAACTCCCTAAGACTGAGTTTTTCAGAAGGTGCCAGCCTGCACTGGTAGAGGAAACCTCATCACCCAGAGTGTCAGTGAAATGCCAGGTCCAGTTCCTCACTCTTCCACTATTGTTATTACTGGCAGTAAATAAGAGCAAGCGTTTGTGTGACAAGGTAAGGTCTGCAAAGCGCTTTACAAATATCTCATTCTAGCCTCACCACAACCCTAGCAAGTGTGTATTAGGCCCTTGTTACAGATGGGACCCTGAGGGTGACAGTGCTTCAGTGACTGGCTAGGAAGTGTCTGAGGCAGGTTTTGAGCTCAGCTCTCCTGGAGTCCAGCGCTCTGTCCTCTGTCCCGCCACTCCTCCCTCAGCTTGTCAGTATTAATACTTTCCCCGACTCCCACCGTGCTCAGAGCCCTCCCACCCGCTTCGGAATCTCCTGCCACCTGGGGGGTTGGGGGAAACGATCCCTGCCCTGGCCTCCCCCGTGGAGGGCAGAGCAGCCCTCACCTGGGGCAGCAAGATGCCCAGCAGGACAGCAGCCATGATGGTGTAGTTGTCCATGAACCAGATGATCACGGCGTTGGTGCAGCCTCGGATGTAGATGACGTCCAGGATGCTCAGGCGCTGCCGAGGAATGAGGGGTTGGGAGGTGCCAGGACACCTGACTCCACCCTCCAAGGGGGCACAGAGACCCCCCCCAGGCCAAGCTTGGCCCAGCTATAAGTTGCTCCCTCCCTTTCTGCAAATCCCAGAAAAGGGAAGCCACTGGCCCAACACACCATGGCCTGGGGGGAGCAGGCAGGGTTAGAATCTTCATCCTCTGCCCCATCCCCTTGGCTTCCTTCTGACTCCACACTGGGAGAGCCACAAGGGGGTCTCTAAAGTGGTTCCCCCAACTGCCCTGCCAGCTGAGAGAGTCTGTTCCGCCACTGCCTGTTCTGAGGCCCTTCCAAGCCCTGACATTCCCTGTTCTAAGCTCCTCCCAGCCCTCACATTCCCCTAAGCTCCTTTCCAGCTCAGACATCCCCTATTCTGAGGCCCCTCCAAGCCCTGGCATTCACTGTTCTGAGGCCCCTCCAAGCCCTGACATTTCCTGTTCTAAGCTCCTCCCAGCCCTCACATTCCCCTAAGCTCCTTTCTAGCTCAGACATCCCCTATTCTGAGGCCCCTCCAAGCCCTGGCATTCACTGTTCTGAGGCCCCTCCAAGCCCTGACATTCCCTGTTCTAAGCTCCTCCCAGCCCTCACATTCCCCTAAGCTCCTTTCCAGCTCAGACATCCCCTATTCTGAGGCCCCTCCAAGCTCTGACATTCCCTGTTCTGAGTCCCCTCCCAGCCCTCACGTTCCCTGTTCTAAGCTCCTTCCCAGCCCAGACATCCCCTATTCTGAGGCCCCTCCAAGCCCTGACATTCTCTGTTCTAAGCTCCTTCTCGGCCCTGACATTCCCTGTTCTAAGGGCCTTCCCAACCCTTTCTCTTCTTTCTTTCCTTCTGTTTCTGTCTCTCTCAGACAGATACTTTAGTTGGAGTATTGGCTGTGATTTTGAGGAAGTCACTGACCCTCTCTGAGTCAGTTTCCTTATCCATAAGAATGCTGGGGAAATACCTGTACCCACAATGAGGAAGCATCTGGGCTGGGCCTGAAACCCAAATCTCCTGCCCCCAGACCCCTAGTTTTCAGCAGCACAGCCCATGGATGACACAAGGTCTCCCAGAACAGGGGCGCCAATGAAGACCTCAGACCAGCCTGCACGGCGGGGCTGCTCACATCAGCATCAGGGAGAGAGAAAGAATCACAAGGTTCAGATGACTTCAAAGAACTCACCTCCTGGTCGATGGTTTTGTAGCCACACATGGTGTTGATGACATCAGACTGAAACAGAAAGGTACAGTCAGCCAAAGAGCCAACAAGCCAACGAGCCCAGAGCCCGTGGCTGTTCTCCCAAGCACCTCAGTACAGAAGCTTCTAACCTGAGGACTGTGTACTTTTAAAAATACATTTTGAGAGGGGCAGCTAGGTGGCGTAGTGGATAAAGCCCTGGATTCAGGAGGACCCAAGTTCAAATCTGACCTCAGACACTTGACACTCACTAGCTGTGTGACCCTGGGCAAGTCACTTAACCCCCATTGCCCTCAAAAAAACCCACAACATTTTGACAAATGCATTCAGTAGAACTACTTTCCTTTGTAATCCTATTTTTTAATTTTATGTACTTAAAAACACAATTCTGCGAAAGGATCCAGAGCCATCATGAGACTGCTGAAGGACCCCAGGACACAAAAGCTTGAAAACCCCTGACTTAGCATCTCGTCTTTGGCTTTGTTTTTTTAAAAAATATTTCCCCCCAATTGCATGTAAAAACAATTTTCAACATTTGTTGTTAAGTTTTGAGTTCCGAATTCTATTCCTCCATCCATGATTAAGACAATATGCAATCTGATATAGGTTATATATGTGTAATCATGTAAAACATGTCCATATTAGTCTTTATGTGGGGAAAAAAATCTTGAAAAAAACAAAGAAGGAAGAAAGGGACAAGGGGAAGGGGAGAGGGAAGGAAGGAGGGAAGGAAGGAGGGAAGGAAGGAGGGAAGGAAGGAAGGAAGGAAGGAAGGAAGGAAGGAAGGAAGGAAGGAAGGAAGGAAGGAAGGAAGGAAGGAAGGAAGGAAGGAAGGAAGGAAGAAAAAATAGTGGACTTTGGTCTATGTTTGGATGCCATTAGTTCTTTGAATATGGATAGCATTTTTCATCATGAGTCTTGGATCATTGTACTGCTGAAAACAGTCAAGTCATTCACAGTCCTTCATTGTATGATATTGCCTTACTACGTATGATGTTCTGGTTCTGCTCACTTCACTCTGTATCAGTTCATGTAAGTCTTTCCAGGTTTTTCTGAGAGCATCCTGCTCATTATTTCTTTTAGCACAAAGGTATTCCATTTACAAACCTGGATAAAGCACTGGTCCTGTAGTTAAGAGGACCTGAGTTCAAATATGACCTCACATACTTACTAGTTGTGTGACCCCAGGCAAGTCATTTAACCCCAATTGCCTTAAACATCCAGGGCCATCTCCAGTCATCCTGATGTTTATCTTGCCACTGGACCCAGATGGCCCTGGAGGAGAGAGTGAGGCCAGTGACCTTGCACAGCCCTCCCTCACTTTAATCCAATTCACTGCAAGTCATGACATCACCCCAATGTCACGGTCCTCTTCGAGAATGAAAGACAAATAACTCCCACAAAGCAGCAGCCAAACTGACACCTTATTTCTTCCTGATTCCTTTTTCCTTGTATTGATCTGGGTTTTTCTGCTGTTGTTTCCTTACTATTTCCAAAGTCAGAGTCAGTGTATTCAAGGGCTTTCTCAAGCTGCTCTTTTCTCTCAGTTGTTTCCTATTAAAGTTTGTCAGGTGTCTTTTATTTCTAGTGTGTGAGCGTGCTCACCTGTGATTTTGTCAGGCCTGGGAACTCCCAAGAAGGAAACTCCTTCCAAGGGTGGGTGTCAACCACTCCTGAGAGAGTAGGTGACTTGCCCAAGGTGGTGAGGTGTGCCAGGATGTGTCAGAGGTGGGACTCTGATCTGTCTCTTCTTTGTTTTCTTTTTTAAGTTTTACTCATTTGTTTTGTTTTCCTCTTACGCAGATTCACAGATCACTCACACTTGGTGAGAGATCTCTTGTAACAAAGCAAAACAATAAAATAAAACTCAGGATACATTTGAAAATGTACTCAACGTACCCCATCTCTCTCTTTTTTAAAGTGAGCAGAAATCTATTTTCTCTCCCTCCCACCAACCCCACTGGGGAGGGAAAAAAAAAAAGAAAAACAAATTTCTCTTAACAAATATGTAGAGTTGGAGCAAAACAAATGTCCTCAATGGTCATGTTCACAACTCTACACCTTAGTTTGCAGCTAAATCCATCATCTCTCCACAGTGGACAGACTGTCTCATCATGTGAACTGATCCAACCATTCTGGAGAGCAATTTGGAACTATGGCCAAAGGGCTATGGGACTGTACATACCCTTTGACCCAGTAATACCACTGTTAGGTCTGTATCTCAAAGAGATCATAGAAGAGGGAAAAGGACCCACATGTACAAAAATACTTATAGCAGCTCTCTTTGTGGTGGCAAAGAATTGGAAATCGAGAGAATGCCCATCAATAGGGGAATAGTTAAACAAGTTATGGTATATGGATGTAATGGAATACTATTATGCTGTAAGAAACAATGAGCAGGAAAATTTCAAAGAAACCTGGAAGGACTTACATGAACTGATGCTGAGTGAGAGGAGCAGAGCCAGAAGAACATTACACACAGTATCATCAACATTGTGTGCTGATCAACTGTGATAGACTTGGCTCTTCTCAGCAGTGCAATGATCCAAAACAATTTCAAAGATCTCATGATAGAAAATGTTCTCCACATCCAGAAAAAAGAACTGTGGATTATGAATGCAGATTGAACCATACTGTTTCTACTTTGGGGCTGTTTTTTTTTTCCTTCTTTTTTGAGGTTTTCCCCTTGTGTTCTGATTCTTCTTTCACAATATGACTAAGGCAGAAATATGTTTAAGGTGATTGTACATATATAACCTTTATCAGATTGCTTTCCATCTAAGGGAGGGGAAAAAATTTTGGAACTAAACATCCTACAAAAAAAATTAAAAGAAAGAAATTGTGTGACTTGCCTAGGACCACCCAGTGATGGGGCCAGGACTCAAACTCAGAGCTTCTGACTCCAAGGAGAGTTAGCAGCCTTTCCACTATTCCACAGTGCTCGCTGTCTCTCTCTCTCTCTCTCTCTCTCTGGGGTTAAGTGACTTGCCCAGGGTCACACAGCTAGTAAGTGTCAAGGGCCTGAGGCCGGATTTGAACCCAGGTCCTCCTGAATCCAGGGCCGGTGCTCTATCCACTGTACCACCTAGCTGCCCACAGTGCTCTCTTAACTGTACTGTCTTCCTTTCTGAAGCCTTAACTCATTCTTCAAGGCCCAGAACATTTCTTTTAAAAAGTCCTCCAGAAAGAAAACTGATGATCTCTGAGTGCAGACTGAAGTAGCCTCTTTTTACTTTATGTTTTTTGCTGTGTGTATGTGTGTGTGTGTGTACACAACATGGCTAATATGAGATGTATTTTGTAAGACTTCACATGTACAATTGATATATTGCTTGCCTTCTCCATGGGTGGAATGGAGGGTGAGAATTTAGAACTCAAATTTTTTTTTATTTTTAATTTTTTTGTTTTTTGTTTGTTTGTGGGGCAATGAGGGTTAAGTGACTTGCCCAGGGTCACACAGCTAATAAGTGTCAAGTCTCTGAGGTCGGATTTGAACTCAGGTCCTCCTGAATCCAGGGCCCATGCTCTATCCACTGCACCACCTAGCTGCCCCCAGAACTCAAAATTTTAAAAGAGAAATGTTAAAAAAAAAATTTCAGGGGCAGCTAGGTGGCTCAGTGGACAGAGCACCGGCCTTGGATTCAGGAGGACCTGAGTTCAAATCCAACCTCAGACACTTAACACTTACTAGCTGTGTGACCCTGGGCAAGTCACTTAACCCCAATTGCCTCACCAAAAAAAAAAAAAAAAAAAAAAGAAAAAAAAATTTCAAATGTAATTGGGAAATGTTTAGTGAAATTAACAAAAATATCATTTGAATTTTTTTTTTATCAGCTTCATGAGTCAGGATTCACCTGTCATGGCTAGAAGCTGGGGCCTAATTAGGTCAAACTATGCTTGCCGCTACATGTGCCAGGAAAGACATCATCGCATCAGAATGAGGAGAGATTTTCTTAGAGACACAGAGATCTCCCAAGAATCACACAAAATGCCACCCCTGAGGATGAAAGGCCGGCTCGGGCTAAGAGCAAACACAGAGTGTCCTGTTAATGTCCGCTGTCAAGAGGAACTTTCTCTCATTTGATCTGTGGCTTCTAGGTTTATGACGGTCTTTGGTCTTTGTCAAAAACTGAATTTCATAAGCACATATGACTTACGGGCACTTTTATACTTACTGGGAGCGGGGGGGGGAGATGTCCCTTCCCAGTACTTGTCACAACGTGACAGCTGCCTCCCACCTGCCCTAACAAATGACCCTCCTTCACAGAACCCCAACCACCAGGGCTCTTCCACGAGCACAATGTTCGAAGCTCCTCAGGGCCAAGGGACTGGCCAGCCCCAAGCACAGTCCAGCACAATGCGAGGACTCCATCAGTGCTCCCTTGACTCAAAATGAACATGACCACTGTGACTTTTGGAATGCACTGTTTGAGGTGGAGGTAGATGGGATAGGAGTTAGGCTACGTGGCCCTAATGACTGACCATAGGCTGGCTGTCTTCATCATCCTCACATCAAACACATTACCACTGAGGTTCTAGACTGGACCAGGCTCCTGACCAACTTCTGAAATCCCTAATTTTGGGTTCAGACCTTCACCCCATTTCTGGTCCCAATTAGGAAACACCTCCACCTAAGCCTGGTATTGTAAGCAGAAGACCCAGGGAATCCCCCCCACCAACGTCTGGGTATGATTGGGAATGTCCCCTCCCATATCTGGCATCAATTACCTGTTCTCAACAAAGCCCATCTTTAAGTTGTGCAACTTCTCTGCTCGGACACACACACATGTGCACGTGCATGTGCACGGCTTTAATTTCTCTCTGCTTGGCTTAGCAGAAGGCCTGCATACAGTAGGCACTTAATAAATGTTGACTGATTGGCTGCATTAGCTTCCTGAGTAGCCACTTTCTGTAAAACCTCAAACCCAAGTCCTTGCTCTGACCTGAGCCATGAAGCCAAACCTCATCTTAGCCAAAGCTATTTCCATTGTCTTCCCAGTCTCGTTTGGGGGTCTAACAAGTATCATGTTCATTTGGACCCCTGTGGCTCTCTACAGACAACACTTCAATGCTTTCAAACTGCTGGATTTCATGAGTGTGGGAGGGTCCTTCACCGATGAAGACGGGTCCTCTCCCCTTCTGCAACACCTCCCAATTAGACTGCAAGAGCAGTTGACATTAGGGGAGACAGAAGTCTACCAAAAACACATTTTTGCAAAATTGGTTAATGGGACTGAGAAAATAATTTTGTTTGTTTATTTATAGCAAGTGCAGTTTATGGTGCATTTCATCTATAGGCTGGCTATATGTATGTTTGTGAGGTTTTAAACCTCACAACTATTAAGACCAAGTATCAAAATAAACTGAGCCTGAATTCTGGGAGAATCTCAAATCTCTGCATAACAAGGTGTTAAAGTAAGATTCTTTTTTTTTTTTTTTGCAGGGCAATGGGGGTTAAGTGACTTGCCCAGGGTCACACAGCTAGTAAGTGTCAAGTGTCTCAAGCCAGATTTGAACTCAGGTACTTCTGAACCCAGGGCTGGTACTTTATCCACTGCACCACCTAGCTGCCCCTTAAAGTAAGATTCTTAAAAAATAAGGCCATCCATCCAAACACAATGCTCTCTCACTTCTTTATCACATCCAACTCTAACCTATATTTTATATTTTATAATGTGTGTAATATAGTACTATATTAGTCTATGTATGTAATTCATAAATAGGCATGTATGTTTGTAAATAGCAGGAAGGCAGACTAGCATAGTGGATCCAGAGCCGGCCTTGAAGCCTGGAAGATCTGAGTTTGAATCCTGCCTCGGACAGCTGACTGTGTGACCCTGGACAAGTCACTGCATTTCTCACTGGGCTAGATAATTCTCTAAGATTAGAAGTTGCAGAGAAAGTGCCAACCTGCTCCGGTGGAGGGAGTCTCTTCCCCCAGAAATTCCTTATCTTGGTAAACTCCCAGCCCCAGCCCCATCACTACATACGTATACTGAGAGTGCATGCTCACTTTTCAACAACAAACTTTTATTTTTTTTGGGCAGGGCAATGGGAGTTAAGTGACTTGCCCAGGGTCACACAGCTAGTAAGTGTCAAGTGTCTGAGGCCAGATTTGAACTCAGGTCCTCCTGAATCCAGCGCCAGTGCTTTATCCACTGCGCCACCTAGCCCTCCCCGCATGCTCACTTTTTTAAACTGATAGGCGTGTGGTCAAAAAATTAGGGACCCCTGCTCCAAGACCCCACGTTGCCATTTACCAGCAGCAGGGTGAGACCCATCCTCGTCTTCCTCTTCTGTCAAATGAGAGGGTCGGACTACGACCACAGCACGGAAAATTTAACCTCCACCCCCCCGCCCCAAGCAAAGCCAGGGTGGCCTGCCCTTTTTAAAGTGCACCCCCATCAGTCTGTGTCAGACGGCAGCTGATGGTTTATAAAGGCAGGCGGCAAACAGGGAACATGGAACACCTCAAAGCACTTAGTCTGGCAACAGAAATTTTCCATGACTGTTAAGGGAGCGAGGCCCAGCAGAGCTCTCTGCTCCTAGACACGAGACGGGGGGATGTGAGCACATTCACCAAACCCTTCGCCGATGCAGGAAGCGTCTGCCTAGCGACAGTGTCAGCGTCCCTCCCTCCACAGGAGCTGGCGCTCTGGGCCTCAGTTTCCTTCTCTGTCAGATAAGGAACCTAAAGTCTAGTGGGTCCCTTCCAGCTCTCCATCTCATGATTCCCTCTGGCCTGGTGGGTCCAAACAAGGCTTTTGTGGGCTGAATGCCTGCTGGGCTTCAAGTCCCAGGCTTGAACCAAGAACCTCAGCTGAGAGAGGGGCTGGTGACACACGAGATCAAGAGCTGAACCGTGCGTGAGGAAGACCTGGGTTAGAATCCTGCCTCTGACACCTGCTAGCTGTTTAACACAGCCTTCCTCCACCTCGGTTTTCTCCCTTGTACAACAGGGATAACAACTTAGGATCAAATAAGATACTTGCAAAGTGCTTAGCAGAGTGCCTGGTACACAGTAGGCACTTAAATGCTTGTTTCCTGCCTTTCTTACACCCAAATCAATCAGAAATGCATTAATTAAATACCTACTGTATGCTGAGCACACAAAGAAAACAGTCCCTGCCCACAAGGAATTGCTGGCCTACTGGGGAGATACAACATGTAATTAATAGTTAATTAATCGTGAGCATATTTATGATGAACCTGGGGGTGCATCAGGAAAAGCCTCCTATAGAAAGCAGCCCAAAGTTGCGCTTTGGAGAAAACTAGGATCTTGAAAGGAAGAGAGGCCTATGGTAGGCAGTACTGGTATGGGAGATGACCTGGACACAAGCCCAGTGGCTAGCAGTAAGATGCAATAAGCCTGGGAGGGCTGGCTCCCTGATTACAGAGGGACCTGACCGGCGGGGCTCGAAATGCGATGCTGATGAGCTTGTATCTGAGCACCAGGAGGGCAGGATTCAAGCCATTCTTCTCATTTGGCCACAGGATCATAAAATGCAGAATCAGAAGGGACCTTGAAGATCATTTAGTACAGGGGGGTCCATGGACCCACTGGTTTGATATTTTGATAACTGAATTTCAACAGACTTGCTTTCCTTTGGAATACCAGGAATTTTATTTTAGACACAGGGACTATGACCCCAAACAGGTCTCATCTAGTCCCTCAGTGTTACAAAAGGAGGGAGATCCTTGAGACCAGATGGGAGGGAGCTTTGCCACAGCTGTGGTTTGGGGTGGGGGGAAAGGGCTGCGTCTCTGTGGTCATTTGATTGGAGGCAGCAGAAACCCGGGTTCAAATCCTGACTCTGACACTGAGTAACTCTGTATGTCTGTCCATGGGCAAATTGCCTCGATCTCAACTTTCTTGGAGGGTGTTTAGGAGGATCGGCTTACGTTGCGGCGTGCGGAGGACGAGTCCTGAGCCGTTTTGTCTCTGGGCCCCCCGCCGTCTCGGGAAGCCCACAGCCCCACTGAGGAGCATCCCGGACGGCCAGGCATTAAGAAGCCCTAACCTGAGCACACCATCGGCCTTCCTGTCCCTGCAAACGTGGCTGTTACGAGAACGAGACCACAATGGCCACGTGACTCTTACCTTGTTCCTGAAGCAGCAGGAATACGGCACCCCACAAGCTAAGGGTCCGGGCGCGTTGCAGTCATGGTACTGGTTTGTGGCCCAGTCTTTGTAGTCTTCGCCGCCACAGCACTTAAACTAAAAAGGGGAAAAATGAGTGAGTGAGTGAGTGAGTGAGTGAGTGAGTGAGTGTGTGTGTGTGTGTGTGTGTGTGTGTGTGTGAGAGAGAGAGAGAGAGAGAGAGAGAGAGAGAGAGGGAGGGAGGAAGAGGAGGAGGGAGGAGGGAGAGGGAGGAGGGGGGAGGGAGAGGGAGGGAGGGAGGGCAGGGACAGGAAGGAGGGGATGAGGAGGTGGGACAACAACAAGGTAATGTCCTCCATCAGGGTAGCCTACACCTGCAAAAAAAAACCCTTGAGCCCCTTCCACCAAAGGAGACCTACTTGTTATACAATTAGCAAAGGATGAAGGTCATTTCTGACTTCATGGTTTAGAAGCTGGGATTGGGCCTTATACAAGGCATGGGCATTAAGTTGAGTCCAATCTCCTGCCTCAGTTTCCCTATCTGTAAAATGAGAATTCAGTGTTGGGGGGACCGGGCAGGAGGGGATTCTGTACGCAGCACAGGAATATACCGGGCAGGAGGTAACCAGGGCAGTGTCATAAGAGATAAGGCACTACGGAGGGTGAGCCCAGAGAAACCTATGGGATGATGACAAGAGAGCTGTCCCCAAGTCCTTGCAGATCCATTGTGGACCCATACAGGCTGGAACTGGGGAAAGTCAGATTTCAGCGGATCTATGGAAACACTCAAGAGCTTGTGAAGCTGTCCCAAGGAGAAGCGGGCCCTCCAATATCAGTGGGCTCCCCGTTCTTCTCTATCACTTGGTGCACAGTCTTTGAGACATGCTGTGGCCAAAAAAGCCATCACTAGAACCCAGCTCTCTCCCTGGTAAGGATGTCAAGCCCACCAATGGTGGCCAGCGACCTCTCTGTGACTCGCAGCCTTGAAGAGATGTCTGCAACTGTGAGAGGTGGAGTGATCTGTGCCCACGGCTGGTGTGTGCTGAACCCAGGTCTTCCTGGCTTTGGGTCTCCCTCCCGCCCCCTATACCACACTGCCTCTGGGGTAATAATGGCTGACGTTGATATATAATTTTGGGATTTACAAAGTGCACTCTTCACAGCAACTCAGTAAAATCTGGTAGATAGATGCTTAAAAAGAGAGAGAGAGAGAGAAGAAAGAAAAGAAAAGAAAAGAAAAGAAAGGAAAATGGTCTTGTTGCTTGGAAAAACAAACTCCTGGGCAGCCCCCAGGCCTGTGCTTATAGAGACTGAGTCTCCGGGCCAAAGGCTCCCGCTCTGAAGCGTGGCCTCCCCGGGAGAGCGGCAGGCATGTTCCAGGCAGCCCTGCACCTGCTCACAATCAGGGGCCAGAAGCCTGGGACAAGGACAAACACCACTTGTCGAGTCCAGGTCGGCTCGATTCATTAAGAGCCCCCCTGCCTTCCTCTCCATCTTCCTTTCAACAGGAGGTTCTACAGGACTTGACCCAGGACGGCCAGAACAGGTCCGCTGCCCAAAGGCCCTGAGCAAAAGCTCGCTCCGAGGAGCTGCTGTCTGGGAGCTCACAGTGAGGCCGTGAGCATCTGTCTGGCATCTGGAGCCAAACTGCAGGGACCGAGAGGGAGCAGGAGGGAGGGGAGGTTGGACGCCCTCCACCTGTTGAGGCGCTCGGGCTCTGGGGGTGCATTTCTTCCAAGGCCCTGGGTGAGGGCCAAGAAACTATTTTTACCGTGATCGGGGTCTCCCAAAGGGGAGGGAGAGGATGGAACGAGGAACAGAGGCTGAGAAGAATTCATGTTTCTTTGGAAGCTTCCACAGGCGAGGCTTCTCCTCATCTCCCCCGCTCCTGGTGCCCTGCCCGGGGAAGGTTGGAAGTGACTGGGGATGGTGAGCTCAGGATGCGGGGACAGGGCACGGAAAGGCTGCCTCGGGGAAGAGTGGCCAGAGGTAGAAGCAACAGGAAGCTAACTCGGGACAGGCTTCCCTGGGAGGTCTTCAAGTAGAGAAGGGATGCCCCCCACCCCAGCCCACACCCCCAGCCACGGTCAGCTGTGTTGTCAGGGAGTAAGTAGGACCATATGACCCCCAAGGCCCCTTCTGGCTTGTGACCCAGTCACAAGGACAGGCTTGACCCAGCACTGGCTGGGATCGGTCAGTCGGTCGGTCAGTCAGTCAGTCAGTCAGTCAGTCAGTCAGTCAACAAGCACTTGTTAAGCGCCTTCTATCTGTCAGGCACTCGGCCCAACACACCCTTCCATTTAGCGAAAGAGGTTTTCAGGTGGCTTCACTATACCCAGGCTGGGGCAGATTTAATGAGAACATCTAGGGAGGGCAACAGCCCGTGGGCACGGGCATGCCAATACCTAGAGGCCACAAGGTTTGGCAGCAAAGAGCATCAGACCCTAGGGCCAGGAGCCCCAAGTCTGACCCCAGGCTCTGACCTTGCTCTTCTGAGCCTCAGTTTCCCCATCTGTATAGCAGAGGCACAAGCCTCACAGCAGCTCCTTGATCTGCCTTTTGTGGGGAAGAGACCTAAAAGGCCTTAAACTTGCTCTGAAGTTAGAGTGAACCTCCAGCCGCTCCACAAATGTCTCTGTTATAATTCCTGCTGTGACTGCGGGTGCCTCCCCCCAGCCTGGCCAGTCTGCAGCATCACAGACCTTGGGGACCATGCAGTCTGACTCTCCTCTTTACAGGTGACCCAGAGAGAATGAGTCAGAGACAGGATTAGAACCCGGGTCTTCTGAGCATGCATCCCCTCGCTCTTTCTACCACATATCCTCCTGCCTCCTTGGTGGAGGCACCTCCAGCAGAGAACGTTGAGTCAAGGTCAGGAGGACTCAGTGTGAAGCCCAGCCGGGCCTCTGACCCCCTGCATGGGCTTGGACAAGTCACCTGCCCTTTGGGGCCTCATCTGTAAAGTGAAGCTATCAGATCTGCCGCCCTCTCCTCCCTTCTCCAAGTCAATGATCCCACGACTGGGTGGGAAGAGGGGAAGGGAAGCAGAGGAGAGAGAGGACAAGAGACACCTCCTTCCCCCTCCCAGGGAAGCTCAGGTCTAGAAAAGAAAAGGACAATTTCAAAGAAGCCCCCAAGAAATGAGCATCTCACCTGCTCCTGGACATAGTCCATGATGTTCTTGAAGTCCAGATCATCGTAGTAATTCTGAATCCCTCTTCGGATGTTGTCGTTCAGAAAATCGATCGTCTGTTCAGAAACAGAAAAGGTCAGCTCCAGATTCTGCCCCGCTCCCTGCTCCCTGACACGTGCCCACGATTCCGCTCAGCACGGCTGACACAAATCCATGCCCGCCCGTAAACGCACGGCTGTCTCCCCACCTCCCCACACCTTCCAGAGATCTCCCTGCTGGCCCAGCAGGGGAGGAAGGTGGGGCAGGAACTGCCACCCTCACCTCATAAACTAGGAAAAATGGCAGGAGGAAGAAACCCAAGGCTGGCCAGATCTCCCGGCCCCAAACGGCCAGGCTGTCTCTGAGCCTTGGCTCACAGGCGCGTGCGTACAATGCCCTTCACCCATAGCCCTGCCACCTGCTGAGATTCCCCCCATTCTTCCAAGCCAGGGCCTCCTCCTCCACACGCCTGCTCTGATTCCCCATCACAAGTCTAGTGCTCCAGACTGAAGCACGCTCTTTTTTACTTTCTTTCTTTCATTTCTCCTCTTTATCCCAGTTTTATTACACAAAATGACCAATATGGGTTTTCCGTAATTGCACATGTATGACCTCTATCTGACTGCTTACTGCCTCAGGAAGGGGGGAAGGAAGGATAGAATCTGGAACTCAAAACTTTAAATTAAAATGCTTATTATTTAAAAAAAAAAAAGTCTAGTGCTCATTCCACTGGCCCAGAGAGATTCTAGCAACATTCTGGGCGATCCAGACAAACAGAGTGTGACGGATTCATGGCTTGTAAGAGATTTTGCTGATGAGAAGGACAATTCACAAGTGTGCAGCATTTTAAAGTTTACCAAGGCCTCTGATGAGCGAGCTATTTGGTATCAGTTCCCATTTTACAGATGAAGAAAGAGAGGCTCCTAGACTTGGGAGACTGACCCAGCACTGGAAGAGTCCTGAGGGACCAATGAGTCCAATGCTCTCCTTTTGTAGATAAGAAAACTGGGGCCCATCAGGGTGAAGTGACCTGTCCAAGGTCACACAGGCAGCTACCAAGGGAGCATTTGAACCCGGGTCTGGTGCCTGACAAAGCTATCCCTCTCTCCTGATATGATGGGGGGAGGGCACCTCTCCCCGAGGAAGAATGCCGTCTGGCTCACGTCCCACACCAAGTCACGATGCGCTGTGTGCCCTCACAGTCCATCTGTTGTGTCAGAGATCTTCGGGCACACAAAGGGCCTCACAACAGCCATGGGTGGGCGATGCCCCAAAGACAGGCAGGCGACCGTGCCCACCCTGGCACAATGGGAGCTTTCAGGCTATGGGGCACCAGCAGAGACAGCCGAGGCCAGGCACAACAAGGGGCTTTCTCATCTCCATGAAAAAAAGCCAGACAGAAAAGCAGGGGACGAAGGAGTGACGCCAAGCCTGGCCATCCCCTCCAGCCGGCCATGGGACAGGCCTCCACCACAGGCGCTCTGGGTCCTGGGTCCTGCTCATGCGCTAAGGTCCCGCTCATGGGCAGGGAGACAGAGGCCACGTGGCCTTCACCTGGGAATGGAGCATTCTGACAGTGCTGATGTAGGTATAAGAGAAATGCTCTTTAAGAAGTAGCATGGATGGGGGCGGCTAGGTGGCGCAGTGGATAAGGCACCAGCCCTGGATTCAGGAGTACCTGAGTTCAAATCCGGCCTCAGACACTTGACACTTGCTAGCTGTGTGACCCTAGGCAAGTCACTTAACCCCCATTGCCCCCTTAAAAAAAAAAAAAGTAGCATGGAGAGCTCAAGGAAGCCCTACATTCAAATCCTTCCTCTTGCACACAGTAGGTCCGTGACTCTGGGCAAGTCCCTTAACCTCTCTCAGTGCCAAGCACACAGCAGGCACTTAATAAAGGTTTACTAGATTGGATAACTGCAGGCAACTCTCTAATACAAGGGTTCTTAATCCGGGGCCATGAACTTGATTTTTTAATATTCTACAACCATATTTCAATGTGATTGGTTTCTCCTGTAATCTTAGGCATTTAAGTCCCCAGAAGAGGGATCCCTCGGTTCACCAGACTACCAAAGGGGTCCAGGACACAGACAAGGTGGAGAGCCCCTGCTCTAAGACTATATAGACTATATAAAAGGTGCCAAGCTATTCTGGTGGAGGGTGTTCCTCCCTCCGGGAAGTCTCTATACCCATGAAGCCCCAAGGCCAGTCCCTGGCCCTGCTCTTCATGTATTACACAAACTGGTATCCACAAAGTAACAGGGAACCTTCAAGCCTTAGCAGACCCTGGGGACACCAGCGGCACAGAGGCAGTAAATAAATGCTCCTGGATTAGCACTCAGGACCCCAAACCCAGGATCCTCCATGCCATATGAGAGGCCTCAGCTCTCAAAGGTGCAGAGGAAGGAATCAACTGACAGCCCCTTTGTCCTCTGGCTAACCTTGCTCCAGGGTCGAGGAGGGGGCTAGGAGCAGCTAGGTGGCACAGTGGATAAAGCACAAGCCCTGGATTCAGGAGGCCTCAGACACTTGACACTTACTAGCTGTATGACCCTGGGCAAGTCACTTAACCCTCAATGCCCTGCAAAAAAAAAAAAAAAAAAAAAAAAGAGGAGGGGGCTGTGACCATCACTGGGCCTTTGCTTCTCCAGTAAACACAGCTCCTGGTTGGGTGACTCCTGAGGGCCCTCCTGGGTAAGGGCCATGCCCAGTAACACACACGGACAATCACTGAGACAGAAAACTCTCACCATCTGCAAGGAGCCTAAGCATGGGCCCGATCTGGTCCTCTCTAAGGCAGGCTGGATGCAGGATAAGGGAAAAACCCACAAACTGCCCAGAGGCCAAGCCACCTCTCGACTGTGGCCTCAGACCCCCTCCTCCTGCCCTCTCTTCCAATGCCCCAAGCCCCTGCACATCCGATAGGGAATTGCTGAGAACAGTCCATTAAGCTAAGCAGGCAGGGCAGCAGTCCAGCCCCCTGCTCCCTCCCCCTTCTATGCCAAGGCGCACCAGGGCATCCTCAGCTTGAGCTAGGAGCCGACTAAAGACCACAGTGATGACAACGGCTCGAGTGGGAGCGGGAATTGGGCCAGCCTGCCCCGCCCCCAGAAAGGGGAGAGAGCATTGATTAAGCGCCCACCATGCGCCAAGCTCTACTAGAAGACAGGGAAACAACGACAAAACTAGAAACGGTTTTGCCACCAAGGCTTACAAGTGGAGCTGGGGGGAAACAATATGAACATGTATGGATACATACGTAATAAACGGTAGGTGACTTGGTGGGGCGGGTACAACAGCTGGAAGGATTAACAACCAGTCAGTCAACAAGCATTTACTAAGCACCTATTGTGTACCAGGAACCTTGCTAAGTGCTAGGGAAACAAAGAAGGGCAAAAACAGTACCTGCCTTCAGTGAGCTGATATTCCAGCGGAGATGATGGAGTAAAGCAAAGCTCTCTAAAAAGCCCAAGGATGCCATATAGACATCAGCTGTTACTGGTACCATCGTCCAGCCCAAAGTGTCCACAAGAGTAGCAAGGACAGAAATGGAAAACAATTTGCTGCCATGTAGGTAGCCCAGGTCTATAGCATTCCTCTGTTCTATCAATGAAGAGCCCTATCCAAGAAGGAAATGAGGTAAGCGTGGCACGACCTATTCCTGATGAAGCCCTACTGACTCCTAGGATCACTGCTTCCCTTTCTACATGGACACTAACCACGCCTCTAAAAGTGGGCTCTAGGGGCAGCTTGGTGGCACAGTGGATAGAACACCGGCCCTGGATTCAGGAGGACTTGAGTTCAAATCCGGCCTCAGACCCTTTACACTTACTAGCTGTGTGACCCTGGGCAAGTCACTTAACCCCAATTGCCTCACCAAAAATAAAATAAAATAAAATAAAAGTGTGCTCTAGAATCTCACCAGGAATCAAAGTCAAGCCTGCGGTTTAATGTCATTTTCTTCCCTTTTAAACTGGGTGTTTTCCTATCAGGACAGCTAGGTAGCACAGTGAATAGAGCACTGGACTTGAAGTCAGGAAGACTCATCTTCTTGAGTTCAAATCTGTCCTCAGACACTCACTAGCTGTGTGACTCTGGGCAAGTTACTTAATTCTGTTTGCCTGTTTCCTCATCAGTAAAGTGAACTGGGGAAGGAAATGGCAAACCACTCCAGTATCTTTGCCAAGAAAACCCCAGAGTCGGACATGAGTCGGACATGACTGAAAAATGACTAAACAATATTTTCCTTTCTCCAGTACTGCAGTATCCCTTTCCTTCTCCACAATCTTTCAAACATCATTGATACTGACCCAGCAATATCTGCTTCATATCTGCCAAGTCAGAGGATCAAAGAACAAGAACAAGAAGAGATCTATTCTAACACCCTCATTTTCCAGATGAAGGAAACTGAGGCACAAAGAGTTGAAGGACTTCTGCCAAGGTTACACAGGCAGAAAGTGTCAGAGGCAGGATTTGAATCCGAGTCTTCTGGAGCCAGAGCCAGGGCTCTTTCCAATGCATCATTCAGTCTCTTAGACTGTAGATCTTGGGGCAGCTAGGTGGCACAGTGGATAGAGCACTGGCCCTGGAATCAGGAGTACCTGAGTTCAAATTCGGCCTCAGACACTTAACACTTACTAGCTGTGTGACCCTGGGCAAGTCACTTAACCCCAATTGCATCACTTAAAAAAAAAAAATACTATAGATCAAACAGGTCTAGAAACCTGAATTTGTTGAAAGCAGTTGGGTAGTCCCTTCCCCTAAGGAGGCCTGAGAGGAAAAGGGCAGCAAGACCAGTGGCTGGGATTTACAGGAAGAAAAGAAGGTAGGAAGGAGCCTATCATTGCCCAAAGGGGCTGGCTCCCTGCAGCCCAGGGGAGCCCTGGGAAGCCCAGGACCTCAGGGGCAGCCACACATCTGGACATCACCTGAGCTCCAAGGCCTGGGAATGAAGGCCCCACCCAGTACAGCCTCTCCTCCTCCCCTCTGACATTAATACTGCTTCTTTCTCTCATTTCACCCCAGAAGCAGTGCCCCAGCAGCAATGCTTCAGTGTGATCCACCAGACATGGGTCTCTAGACCTGGGTCTGTCATCAGTCTCTGATGGTGCCAAATTATTGACTTTCTCTGAACCTCAGTTTCTTCATCTGTAAAATGGGGGCCAAGGTCCCTGCCCGTTTATCATACAGGGCTGGCATACGGCTCCAAAAGGGTCAGGGATGGGCATATGTCCTTGATGGAAAGGACTGCTTCAGGAAGGTAGTGAGCTCTCCATCACTAGAGGTTTTGGCGCTCTAGCTGGATGACAACTTGTGAGGGATATTCTAGAGAGAATTCTTGCTCAGGTAGTGGTTGGATCATAATACTAGAGACCACAATACTGAATTTCACTATATAGTAACATCAACAACAACATTAATAGCCAATGTGTAGATAGCACGCACTTTGTGCCACGTGCCGCACTAAACTTTTTACAAATATTCTCTCATTTGCTCCTCACAACCACCCTGGGAGGCAGGTGCTGCTATTATCCCCATTTTATAGATGAGGAAACTGAGGTAGATAGGTTAGGTGATTTACCCAGGGTCACAGAGCTAGGCAGTATCTGAGGTTAGATTTGAACTCAGGTCCTGCTGACTCCAGGCCCAGTGCTCTGTATACCATTTCCTAGCTGCTCTTGGCATTTGCTGGTCATCAATAACACTAATTCATAAGCTCTCTAGGGCAGGAATGAAGGACTGATTGAGACATTAGCCGCCTCCCCCGAGGCCAAGCTGATGATTCTGGGGACAGCATGTTCTCCACCAACCTTTGCCCGTGATCCCCAAATGGCAGCCTCTTGGCTGGGTTCCTGCTGTGGACAAAAGCTGTCCCGGGACTGGGGGAATGGCGGGAGGTCTCTCTTGTGAGAGGCTGTCCTCCAGCAGTCTGAAGTCACACATGGTGCAGCCAGGCAATAACACTGCTTTTTGGTCTCTGCGGGGCCACTGTGGAGCTAAGAGCGTGCTTGGTCCTTTCAGCCAACCATCACCATCACTGCCCTATGGAAAAATCCCACTGGAGCTTGGCCTTACCCTGCAATCACAGGGGGCTGCTGTTACGCCTGGGGCAGGGACCCAGGGATGGAGACAAGGGCATGGGTGTCCAGACAGACAGGGCTCCCCGCTGGGGCCTGCAAGTGAGCTGACTGCCCCCAGAGCCCCAGGGAACTCGTGGCTCCTCTCCCCCGCCTGCCTCTGCAGGCGCCACCCAGACCCCGGATGGATTTCTCTGCCTGGCCGTCCCAAGGGTGGGCAGGCTTCAATTCACTGACTCCCACAAGCTAGAAAGGACCAGAGAGATAGATAGATGGTCAACTCCAGGGGGTCTTAACCCTTTGGGTGTCACAGTGTCTGGTGAAGTCCAAGGTCCCCTTCTCAGAAGCATCAGATAAAATACAGAAGACTGGTCACAAAGGAAACCAATTGTGTGCAGATAGTTATCCAAACGTGTCAAATAAGTTCCTCGCCCCTGGGCTAAGAACCCAGTGGAGTCCAATCTTCTCATCTCAGCAGGAGACCCTTCAGCTCAGAGCTCCCCAGTGAGGCTCCCTAAGCCCCAGGCCTGGTTTCCCAGGACTGGGCCACTGGAGAAGAGCAGGCCTGGTAGGCCTGGCGAGGCCCAAAGAGAGCGTTGGCAGCTGGGTCTGCCAGGCTCCTCCCGGGCCAGGAACCCGACACCTTTCCCCTCCCTCTTCCATCCCAGGGAGAGGGCTGATCTTCCTGCCAACACAAACTGACTCCAATTCTCCCCGCCAGGCCCTCCTCCGGCCCCTGTTTCAATTACTTAGCTTGATTAAAACCTGATCTTATCAAGAAGGCCTCTGAGCCTGTCCTTGGGAGAGATTCAGGCGAGGTTCTGATTTGGGGACAGATGGATGGCGAATGAGGCGCTATGGTCCCAGGGTCCCGGGACAAAGAGGAGGAGGAAGGAGGAAGGAGGAAGGGAGAGGAGGAGAGGGAGGAGGAAGAGGAGGAGGAAGAGGAGGAGGAAGGGGGAGGAGGCAGTGGATCCTAGTAGGGATCCTTTGGCTCTCCCAGATTCCATTGCCCGGCCAGAGCCGCTCCCTCTCCACTTCCACCCTCTCTCACCACCTTGACCTTGTCTTGCTGTGGACCAGCCACCCCTGAGCCCGGGGACTGAGCAGCCCAAGTGGCCAAACAGGGCAGAGGGGAACGAGGGCCAGAGGGAGTGGGTGAGACAAAGGAGCTTCTGCCATCAGTGACTCCGTGTCGGTGGCTGCAGGTGAGCATGAGACACGAGGGTGGGAGGTCAGTGGGCTCCCCAGCCTTTCCCTCTGACCCTGACAAAAGCCCCCTTGACCTCAGAGGTGACAAGCACTCGCCCAGTCACAGGGCCAGGTCTTCATCCCCCTGAATCCCTTCGACACGAGAGGCCACGCACAGTGGTGAGAGCTTGGCTCAGTCTGGGCACCATGTTTGCAGCTGGGTGACCCTAAGCCATCCACGGGACCACAAAGAGAGGGAGGGAAGGGGAAACTGAGGCACAGGGGTTAAGATCGTATAGGGAGTAAGTCACAGAGCCACAACCTGCAGATGCACAGGATGCCCTCTGTGGCCTTCCTTCACATCCTGATGGTGGCCTGTTTCCCAACCTCCCCAGGCCCAGTGAGTGCCCACTACCCCAGGCTGCCTCGTGCTTCTCCCAAGTTCCTTCAATAAACACTGATTCAGTGCTTCCTATGCTTGGCACAGCAGAGGACAAGAGGAATAAAGTCAGCACCTGCCCTCAGGGAGCTTCCATTCCTGGCACAAGGACCATTCCTCATTCCTGCCAGCCCAGTCTCTACTCAGGGCCAAGCCCCAACAAATGGATGACACACCCCTAGAAAAGGCCAACTGGCACGAGGGCCTTCTTCCAGAGGAGGGTCTTCTGCATAAAGTGTCTGCTTTTGGCATAGCATCAATCTCTTCTCCATGCCAAGGGGATGTGTTTAAAAGCCTCAGTTTATTCATCTGCAAGATGGAACCAATAATACCTACCCAACCCACCCTGTATTTTCCCATAGTAGTGGGTGTTTAATAAATACTTGCTGATTGATTAAGAGTAAACCATGAGGGGCAGCTAGGTGACTCAGTAGATAAAGCACTGGCCCTGGACTCAGGAGGACCTGAGTTCAGATCCAGCTTCAAACACTTGACACCTGCTAGCGGTGTGACCCTGGGCAAGTCACTTAACCCTCATCGCCCCAGAAGAAGGAAAAAAAAAAGAGTAAACCACGAGTCACCATAAAAATGTGACTCCCTATTATTAGCAAAAGTGTTACAGACCTAGGATTAAATCATGGGGAAAGATTGGGTTGGAGCCCACTTGGTAAAGTAGCCAGTAATTTCTCCTAAAACCTGACATAAAATTAATAATAATAGTTATTATTATTATTATTATTATTATTATTACTAC